>NC_029790.2:107221383-107237512 GCF_000816755.2 Arachis ipaensis | reverse complement strand
CACCCCCTCCACGCGCTTCGACTCCTACACTTTCTCCGCCACTCTCAAAGCCTGCGCCCTCTCCCTCAACCTCTCCACCGGAAAAATCATTCACTCGCACTTCCTCCGCTGCTTCCAAACAAACCCTAACCCCAGCCGGATCGTCTACAACTCCCTCCTCCACATGTACTCCACTTGCTTGCCGCCAAACGCGACCCAACCGGAACGCGATTATGTACTCAAGGTGTTCTCCGTTATGCCCAAGCGAGACGTCGTTGCTTGGAACACCTTGGTTTCATGGCACGTCAAGACGGAGCGCCACGTGGAAGCCGTTAAAGCCTTCCGCCAGATGATGCAACGGGGAATAACGCCCAGCGCCGTTTCTTTCGTGAATGTGTTCCCCGCTGTGGCTGGGACTGGGGATTCGAGAACCGCACGTGCTTTGCACGGGTTGGTTGTGAAGTTTGGGAATGAGTATGTGGATGACTTGTTTGTTGTGAGCTCTGCTATTCTTATGTATGCTGAGGTTGGTTGTTTGGAACGGGCGAGGGTGGTTTTTGAGCGGTGCTCGGAGAAGAATACTGAGGTGTGGAACACCATGATTGCAGGTTATGTTCAGAATAACTGTCCGGTTGAAGGCATTGATGTTTTTGTTGCGGCATTAGATTCGGATGAGGCGGTATGCGATGATGTAACGTTTCTTTCTGTTATCAGTGCTGTTTCGCAGCTGCAGCAGGTAAAATTGGCTGAGCAGATACACGCCATTGTACTGAAGTGTTTGGTGGTTTTGCCTGTTATGATTCTCAATGCAATCATGGTTATGTACTCGAGATGTAGTTCTGTTGAAACTTCGTTTAAGGTTTTCGATAAGATGGTGGAAAGGGATCCCGTATCATGGAATACTATAGTTTCTTCCTTTGTGCAGAATGGTTTAGATGAGGAAGCATTGATGCTTGTCTGTGAGATGCAGAAGCAGAAGTTTGCTTTTGATTCTGTCACGGTTACTGCCCTTCTTTCCGCAGCTTCTAACCTTAGGAACTCACATGTTGGAAGGCAAACTCATGCATATCTAATTCGGCATGGGATAGAATTTGAGGGAATGGAGAGTTATCTGATAGATATGTATGCAAAATCTGGCTTCATTAGAACTTCTGAATTGCTATTCGAGCAGAATTTCCCGAGCGACAGAGATCAGGCCACATGGAATTCTATGATTGCTGGTTATACACAGAATGGGCTCAATGAGAAAGCGATTATAATTCTTAGAGAGGCATTATTACACAATGTAGTGCCTAATGCAGTGACCTTGGCTTCAATTCTCCCAGCTTGCAGCTCAATGGGAAGCATAGCCTTTGCTAGGCAAATTCATGGATTCTCCATTCGTCATTCATTAGACCAAAATGTTTTTGTGGGAACTGCTTTAGTTGACACATATTCCAAAACAGGGGCCATTGCTTATGCTGAAGATGTCTTTGCCAGAACACCTGAGAAGAATTCAGTCACATATACTACAATGATGATGAGCTATGGACAGCATGGGATGGGAAGAAAAGCTCTTACCTTGTATGATTCTATGCTGAGATCTGGCATTGAGCCCGACGCGGTTACTTTTGTTGCCATCTTGTCTGCTTGTAGTTATACTGGTTTGGTCGATGAAGGTCTTCAGATATATGAGTCTATGGAAGAAGTGCATAAAATTAAGCCATCCATTGAGCATTATTGTTGTGTTGCGGACATGTTAGGGAGGGTCGGGAGGGTGGTTGAGGCATATGAGTTTGTTAATGAATTGGGTAGAGATGGCAATGCAATAGAAATCTGGGGATCGCTTCTTGGTGCTTGCAAAAATCATGGATACTTTGAATTGGGAAAGGTTGTTGCAGAAAAGCTGCTAAATATGGAGAGAGAACAACGGATGGCAGGCTACCATGTTCTGCTCTCAAATATTTATGCCGAGGAAGGAGAGTGGCAAAATGTTTATAGAGTGAGGAATCAGATGAAGGAAAAAGGTTTGCAAAAGGACATAGGCTGTAGTTGGGTTGAGACATCTGGGTTTTTGAACTGCTTTGTATCTAGAGATGAGAAGCACCCTCAGAATGCTGAGATATATAAGGTCCTGGATCAGTTGACCAAGGACATGAAAGATGCAGGTTATAAACCATCTTTTGGTCCAAATTTAAATATGACTTTGGAGCCCAATGAATTAAAGTCAATGGTTTAAAACAAAATTTTATGAAAGTGAGCTACAAATAGCATTTTACAGCGTGCATTTGCTGAGGAAATGTCATGGTTGTCAGGGATAAGCATAATTGATAATAGTGGTCGCATATGCTTATCCAGACTACTGGGACTGCTGCTTTGTGACAACTAACTAGGCTAGCTATTTATTCAAAACAGATTGTTGTTGATTGCCTCCACCAATTCATGTACAATACAGTTGTACAGTTGTACAGTTGTCTTGAATCTCAGCCTGGGATGTTTATCGGTTGGTCCAGATCGTCCGTTATCCCTGCCAATGTTTTAGGCATGTAAACGGGTTGGGTTAGGTCAGGTTTGAGGGAGAATAAGAACCCATCTAATGAAAATTAATCTGTTTGGTTCGGATGGGTTGGCTCAGATCGTCAGTTATCCTGCCAATGTTAGTATGTTATACACATAACAATATGCACGTCCGTGCTGGAAATTCTGTGTGGTTTTTATTATCCAATAGTTTCACCTCATTTTTTGCATAGATAGTTAGATACCTTTGTTCCTGGTACTAAGTGTTCAATCTAATAATATTTTGATCATATCACCGCAACCAATGTCAGATGATGTAATTGGGATGTACATCAGGAAGTTAGCGTTTTTGTTGTGCTTCATAAAGTGACCAATGTAAGTGTATAAGATGCTGTAGGTGATTCCCCATACAAGTTATGCTAGAGGCATTGACCTTCCATAAAGATGATAAGTTGGAAGATAAACTGCATGGTTGGGATTGGGATTGTTTTGTCCTCTATAGATAGTTAGAAATTAAACTCAATACAAGTTAGTAAGTTACTGAATCTGATGTCAGTGCACATTTTGGGATGCTGTTAGAGAATGAGCAAGGGTCTGATGTTACTTGCTAGTGGAGAAATGTTTTCTGCACAAAAGCTTGACTTTGCTGCTCAAATCACCTGAATTTGAATCACATTTTACAATGGTTGCTAAGGTTTTCAAGGTAGCACTTCCCTCAATCTTTTTATGATTAGTTAGGGTAGCATATCTTTTGCTTGTTGACTAATGTTTATTGGGTTTTATTTATACAGACACTCTTACTGAAGAAAACGAGCTTTCCGTCTTCCCTTCAATGCTTGACACATTTGTGACGAAATTATTGGCTGCTGCTGAAAAGTCCAAGGCTTGAGTGGATGTGCTTATTTTCTACTTTTTGAAGACTTATCTAGAGATTCTTTCACACTTTTTGCTGATCATTCTCATGCTATAGAACTGATCCATCTGTCTACAAACTTTTTTTATGGGAACCTCATTGGTGAGTTTTCCTGCTTTTTTTTCCCCCCAAAACTATACCTGAATTAATATTTGATATTCAGGTACTGTAGATAAAATCTTACTATATATAGTTAAGGGACAAGGTAAACTTCCGCCCCATCTCATTTCATTTTATTATTCTTGTTTTAACAATCGATAAATGCATAGTGATCTGTTTCTTTTTCCCTCTAAAGTGAACAGGAGGCCTTTTTATTCCATCTGTTAAATTGACACCTATACACGAGGATAGATGTCCCTACTTCATAAATGATCATATCTACAATTATTTGGCCACTGATATGAGATGATACGATATTTGTCTCCATCTGACGTAAATTATAATTTTTTGATTGAGAGGTTGTGTCTGGCTCTGCCTGCGGATAAGCTTCGTATATGGATGGGAGTATGGGAGACAGGACGACCTCGCACATAGGATTTAAATTCTCTAAATTTTAAATTTTATTTTAGAGAATAAAGTGTGAGAGATCACACCATCTATTTTATAAGTGGGACTAAGAGTAAATATGAGAGAGAAACTATTTAATGGTAAAAAATTACATTTTATTTTTTAAAGTAAAAATTCACAATTTAGAGAATCTAAATTCTTCATATGATGGCAACACAACCCAAATCTACTGGTACTCACCTGTCCTTACCGGTTGGGACGGGTAGGTGCAAGGCAGGTTTTTGGTGGGATGGATTTAGGAAATATCCGTCTCAGTATAATATATAGAGTAAAGTGACAATTAGATCTTTGGATTTTGACTTCAGATTAATTAGTCCTTGAAAAAAAAAATATTAATTAGGTTCTCTACGATGGACATATATGTCCTTTCGTCATGGATAGTGCGAAACGAAATAGAGTTGTCCACGTATTTCGCTATCTACAATAGTGCGTGTTTCGTTGTTGCCACATGAAAATGAAAAAGATGTAGTTTTGAACCGTGAATCATTTATTATCTTTTGAGTCTTCATATAACCTTTATTATTTGCTTTTTATTTATTATGAATCCTACTAAAACAGGTAAAGTTTTGTTTCAAAAGTTATCTAGATGACGATCAAATATGTCATAGTAAGTAACACCACAGGTAAGTTTTTTGTGATATATTGATAGAAGGACATCATGTATTCATGTTTGCTATTGTGAAAGACCAAATTGGTATTTTTTTTAAAGATTAATTAGTTCGAATTCAAACTTTTTAGAGATTTAATTATCACTTTACTCTAATATATATAAATATATATAATACGTAAAAGAATTAATGAAATGATTATTAATTTCGATATTGTATTTGTTCATACCCTGGCCCAACGCTAAGGCCCAGGTCCAAACGAAAGGCCCAATCCAAAGGATTGAGCCTCATCCTACGCCGACCTCTGACCTACGAAGTCGGTTCTTGCCACGACTTGCTCTAAAGAAGTCGGGAACGAAGATTAGCTGGCAGATAAGCACTCACTCAAATGAGTAACTGCCCCTAAAATCTCTCCACCCACTTCCAGGAGCCATATCCTAACTTCCCTAAGATAAAGGGACGGTTATTCCCCCTTAAATGGTGGAACTACTCCAACGGTGGTTATGCGTTCACCACTATAAATACACTAACACTCCTCAGGTATCACTAAGCCCAATACTCTCTAGACATGTTTTGCTCCCTTGCTGACTTAGGCATCGGAGTGTTCTTGCAGGTACCACCTCCAATTCTCTCACACACAAGTCGGACGGAGGCCCTGGATTGCAAACCTGCTCAAAGGCTTCCTTCCTCAGACGATTGGGTCAACCCAACTAATCCAACCCAATAATCTCCGGTTACCCATCGTAACATTGGCGCAGTTGCCGGGGAACCGAGAGATCAGCCAGTAATGGCGGATATATTACCTGAAGATGGTCATGTAGCGTCAGATTCCGAACAAGAGAATCTGGATACTGGAAACAATGACGCAGATTTAACCCATCACCAAGGAACCAATGACCAACATAGGGAAGGCACCTCTGGGTTAAAAAATCCAAAGATGAACTCCTCGGAGGGCGCGAATCAGGAAAGGATGGACCACCCCATGCGACCGAACTAATGGGACTAGTCCATGGCCACCAAGATCGTTTGGAACAGCTGGAACGACAAAGGGAGGCAGAGAGGAATCTAAGGGAGGAGATGGCGAGACGAAGAGTTAGAGGAAAAACTCTTAAAACTAGAATCCCCCCTCAGAGGTTGGAACTCCCGCGGCGATCGAGAAGAGTCGCCCCTAGGAGGGGAGGACCCATTTAGTGAGGACATAATGAGGGCAAAAGTTCCAAGAAACTTCAAAAGCCCTGATATGAACCTCTATGATGGAACCACGGATCCGAAGCATCATTTAAGCAATTTTAAAAGTCGGATGTATCTGGATGACGCTTCTGATGCAACGCGCTGCAAAACTTTCCCGACACCCTATCGAAAGCGGCGATGAAGTGGTTCGATAGCCTCCCTCCAAGGTCGGTCACCAACTTTGAGGACCTCTCGAAAAAGTTCTTGATGAGGTTCTCCATCCAGAAGGATAAAGTAAAGCATGCACCGAGCCTCCTGAGAATAAAGCAGGAGGTCGGAGAACCTCTACGGGACTATATAGAAAGGTTCAACAAAGCATGCTTGGAGATTCAAGACCTGCCCACTGAGGCAGTCATTATGGGGCTAGTAAATGGACTTAGAGAAGGCCCTTTTTCGCAGTCCATATCAAAAAGGCACCCCACCTCCTTAAATGATGTACAAGAGAGAGTTGAAAAGTACATCAATATGGAGGAGAATGCCAGATTACGAGAGCCGAGTTGGCGACCGGGGCACCCTCCCTCAATAAAAGAGAGGGAGAGGGACCCCAAGAAAAAAGAGGAGGTCGGTCCCGATAGGCCGAGGAGATATCACTCCTATACTCCTCTAAAAGTCTCCGTAGTGGATGTATACAGAGAAATCTGCGACACTGAAAGACTGCCGCCTCCCAGACCCATCAAAAACAAAAAGGGAGGGAACCGCGGTGACTATTGCGAGTACCACAAGATATATGGCCACTCAACAAACGACTGTTACGACCTAAAAAATGTGATAGAAAAGTTGGCTAGAGAAGGCCGACTTGATAGATATCTCATGGAAAGATCGGAAAGTCATGGGAAAAGAAAGCGAGATGATGAGGACAGAAGAGACCCACCACCGCAAACTCCTGAGAGACATATACATATGATCTCAGACGGATTCGCGGGAGGGGAACTCACCAAGTCCTCTCGCAAGAGACACCTCAAGCGAGTTTACTAGGTCGGGAGTGAAGCCCCCAATCTCCCGACTATCTCGTTTACAAAGGAGGATGGGCAGGGAGTAATCCCTGGACATGATGATCCAGTGGTGATCACGATGATCCAGTGGTGATCACCATGATCCTAGCGAATGCCCACCTCCATAGAATCCTAGTAGATCAAGGGAGTTCAGCAGACATCCTTTTCAAGCCCGTGTTCGACAAACTAGGGTTGGATGAAAGGGAGTTAAGAGCCTATCCCGATACCTTGTACGGACTAGGCGACACGCCGATAAAACCACTAGAATTTCTACCCATCCACACTACCTTCGGAAAGGGAGAAAAATCCAAAACTCTGAGCATAGACTTTATAGTCATCGACGTAGAGTCAGCATATAATGCCCTAATAGGCAGAGCTACCCTAAATCGACTCGGAGCGGTGGTGTCTATCCTTCATCTTTGCATGAAATTCCCGACACCTGCGGGGATAACAATAGTATGGGGAGATCAGAAATTGGCAAGAAATGCTACAATGAAAGCCTGAACTTGAGGGAAAAAGGCAAAGAAGTCCACACCATAGAGCTCGGTGGTACGAGAGCCAAAGAAGAGCTGCGACCACAGCCAGGAGGAAAAACTGAGGAAATACAGGTCGGCAAAGAGGAATGGAAAAACACCAACATAAGGGCCAGCCTAGAGGAAGTCTTAAAGAAAAGGTTGACCAAGCTCTTAAGAGACAATTCTGACCTCTTTGCCTGGAAAGCTTCCGACATGCCAGGGATAGATCCCGAGCTCATGTCCCACAGGCTCTCAGTATATCCAGGGTCACGACCTGTACAACAGCGAAGGCGTAAGCTTGGCCCAGAACGAGCTCAAGCGGTGGAGGAGCAGGTATAAGCACTTCGGGAAGCCGGCTTCATCAGAGAAGTTGAGTATCCAACATGGCTAGCAAACGTAGTGCTAGTCAAAAAGCAAAACGACAAGTGGAGGATGTGCGTCGACTATACCGACCTGAATAAGGCGTGTCCCAAAGACCCTTATCCACTCCCAAGCATTGATGCTCTAGTGGACTCTAGCTCGGGATATCAATACTTATCGTTCATGGATGCCTACTCGGGATGCAACCAAATCCCGATGTACAAGCCGGACCAAGAGAAAATATCATTCATCACGCCTAGAGCCAACTATTGCTACGTGGTCATGCCTTTTGGATTAAAAAACGCAAGGGTCACATACCAAAGGCTGATGAACAAGGTGTTCGCTCCCCACCTCGGGAACTTAATGGAAGTCTACGTAGATGACATGCTAGTAAAAACTAGGGAAGAAGCCGACCTCTTGACAGACCTCTCGCAAGTCTTCGACACCATAAGGTTACACGGGATGAGGCTAAATCCCGCAAAGTGTGCCTTCGCGGTTGAGGCTGAAAAATTCCTAGGGTTTATGCTGACGCAAAGGGGGATCGAAGCAAATCCCGACAAGTGCAAAGCTATCCTGGAAATGAAAAGGCCGACTTGCTTAAGAGAGGTTCAACAATTGAATGGCCGACTTGCAGCCCTCTCCAGGTTCCTGGCAGGATCAGCACTAAGATCTCTTCCACTATTCTCTCTACTGAGAAAGGGATGTCAGTTTGAATGGACTCCAGAATGCGAAGAAGCATTCCAGGAGTTCAAAAGGTTCTTGAGCCAACCTCCAGTCCTAACCCGACCTCTAGTTGGGGAAGAGCTCGTTCTATACTTGTCCGTAGCAGACAAAGTTGTGGCATCAACGCTGATACGAGAAGATGAGGTCGGGCAACATCCCATATACTTCACCAGTAAGGTTCTACAAGGCCCTGAGCTGAGGTACCACAAACTCGAGAAGTTTGCCTACTCCTTAGTAATAGCCTCTCGAAGGCTACGACCTTACTTCCAAGCCCATACAATAAGAGTCCAAACGAACCAACCCATGAAGCAAATCCTCCAAAAGACGGATGTTGCAGGGAGAATGGTTCAATGGGCAATAGAGCTCTCCGAGTTCGACCTGAAGTATGAAACTCGAATAGCAATTCATGAGCGGATAATTTATACGCTTTTTTGGCAGTGTTTTTACATAGTTTTTAGTATGATTTAGTTAGTTTTTAGTATATTTTTATTAGTTTTTAAATAAAATTTACAGTTCTGGACTTTACTATGAGTTTGTGTGTTTTTCTGTGATTTCAAGTAATTTCTAGCTGAAATTGAGGGACTTGAGCAAAAATCAGATTCAGAGGTTGAAGAAGGACTGCAGATGCTGTTGGATTCTGACCTCCCTACACTCAAAGTAGATTTTCTGGAGCTACAGGAGTCCAAATGGCGCGCTCTTAATTGCGTTAGAAAGTAGACATCCAGGGCTTTTCAGCAATATATAATAGTCCATACTTTTCCCGAGTTTAGATGACGCAAAATGGCGTTCAACGCCAGCTCTCTGTCCTATTCTGGAGTTAAACGCCAGAAACAGGTTGCAAAGCAGAGTTAAACGCCAGAAATAGGTTACAAACTGGCTTTTAACTCCAAGAAAGACCTCTACACGTGAAAGCTTCAATGCTCAGCCTAAGCACACACCAAGTGGGCCCGGAAGTGAATTTCTGCATCATTTACTCATTTCTGTAAACCCTAGTAACTAGTTTAGTATAAATAGAAATTTTTACAAGTATATTTACATCTCTGGACGTTTAGTTCTTAGATCATGGAGGCTGGCCATTCGGCCATGCCTGGACCTTATCACTTGTGTATTTTCAACGGTAGAGTTTCTACACACCATAGATTAAGGTGTGGAGCTCTGCTGTTCCTCATGAATTAATACAAAGTACTATTGTTTTTCTATTCAATTCAAGCCTATTTCTTCTCTAAGATATTCATTCGCACCCAAGAACATGATGAATGTGATGATTATATGACGCTCATCATCATTCTCACTCATGAATGCGTGCCTGACAAACACTTCCGTTCTACATGAAAGCAAGCTTGAATGTGTATCTCTTAGCCTCCTGATTTACGATCAGAGTCTTCGTGGTATAGGCTAGAATTATTGGCGGCCATTCTTGAGATCCGGAAAGTCTAAACCTTGTCTGTGGTATTCCGAGTAGGATATGGGAAGGGATGGCTGTGACGAGCTTCAAACTCGCGAGTGCTGGGTGTAGTGACAGACGTAAAAGGATTACTGAATCCTATTCCAGTATGATCGAGAACCGACAGATGATTAGCCGTGCGTTGACAGCGTATTTTGGACCATTTTTACTGAGAGGACGGGAAGTAGCCATTGACAACGGTGATGCCCTACATATAGCTTGCCATGGAAAGGAGTATGAAGGATTGGATGAAGACAGTAGGAAAGCAGAGGTTTAGAAGGAACAAAAGCATTTCTATACGCTTATCTGAAATTCTCACCAATGAAATTACATAAGTATCTCTATCCTATTTTACGTTTTATTTATCTTTTAATTATTAAAACTCTATAACCATTTAAATCCGCCTGACTGAGATCTACAAGGTGACCATAGCTTGCTTCAAGCCGACAATCTCCGTGGAATCGACCCTTACTCACGTAAGGTTTATTACTTGGACGACCCAGTGCACTTGCAGGTTAGTTGTGCGAAGTTGTGACAAAGAACTAAGATTATGAACGTGCATATAAAGTTTTCAGTGCCGTTACCAAGGAATGAACGATCACGATTTCCCCACACCAGCAATCAAAGCCCAATGCCTCACCGACTTCATAGCAGAGTACGCGGGAGAACAAGAGAAAAGACCAACTATGTGGGAGCTATACGTAGATGGATCCTCAAACAAGACAAGAAGCGGTGCAGGCATAATACTATTTAATAAAGGGGGAACACATATAGAGGTTTCCCTCAAATTTGAATTCCCAGCTTCTAATAATCAGGCGGAATATGAAGCCCTGATTGCAGGACTAAAGCTGGCAGAAGAGGTCGGTGCCACCAAAGTACTGATATTCAGTGACTCTCAAGTGGTGACCTCCCAAATAAATAGAGAGTATCAGGCCAAAGACCCAAACATGAAGAGATACTTGGAAAAAAACTCTGGAGTACCTCGGGCGCTTTGTGGAAACCGAGGTCAAACATATAACTCGGGATCTCAATAGCAGCGCGGACGCCCTCTCCAAGTTAGCGAGCACCAAACCAGGAGGGAATAATAGAAGCTTGATCCAGGAAACTCTCCAAGAACCCTCTGTGGTGAAAACAGAGGACAAACAAGATGTCCTTGAGATAACCGGGCTAAACCTCGGATGGATGAATCCCTTGGTAGAATACCTAAAATTCGACATCCTCCCCAAAGAGGAAAAAGAGGCCAAGAAAATTCGGAGGGAAACACAATACTATACTCTGGTGAAAAATATCCTCTATAAAAGAGGAATATCAACACCATTGCTGAAGTGTGTACCGACCTCAAGGACGACTGAAGTACTAGAGGAGGTTCATGATGGGATCTGTGGAAACCACCTCGGAGCCAGGTCGCTTGCCAGAAAGATAATCCGAGCTGGGTTCTATTGGCCGACCTTGCAGAAGGATGCACAGAATTCGTGAAAAGGTGCCAACCATGCCAGCTGCACGCAAATTTCCACGTGGCTCCTCCCGAGGAGCTAATCAGTATAACTTCTCCATGGCCCTTCGCAAAATGGGGGATGGATCTGTTAGGATCTTTTTCCCAGGCCCCAGGACAAGTCAAATACTTAATCGTGGGAATAGACTACTTCACGAAGTGGATAGAAGCAGAGCAATTAGCCACCATCACGGCTCAGAAAAGTCGGAGGTTCCTCTACAAAAACATTATCACAAGATATGGGATACCTCATTCCATCACCACAGATAATGAAACCCAATTCACCGACTCTACTTTCAAAAGCTTGGTAACCAGTATGAAAATCAAACACCAGTTCACCTCGGTAGAACATCCACAAGCAAACGGACAAGCCGAGGCAGCTAACAAAATCATACTAGTAGGTTTAAAGAAAAGGCTGCAGGATGCAAAGGGAGCTTGGGCGGAAGAGCTCCCACAAGTGTTATGGGCTTACCAGACGACGCCACAATCTGCCACAGGGAAAACACCCTTTCGACTTGTCTATAGTGTAGAAGCCATGATACCAGTAGAAATCGACGAACAAAGTCCAAGGGTGATCCTCCATGATGAAGTCGGGAACATACAGGGGCACAAAGAGGAACTTGAATTGCTCTCCGAAGTCCGAGAGCAAGCCCAAATAAGAAAAGCGGCATTAAAGCAAAGAATGACTGCCAGATACAACAAGAAAGTCATTCGAAGGAGTTTCACCTCAGACGACTTAGTCTTAATCAGGAACAACATTGGAGTCAACAAATCTGGGGAAGAAAAACTCGCCGCTAATTGGAAGGGACCATACAAAATTAGGGAAGTCTTAGGAAAAGGCTATTATAGGGTGACCGACCTAAACGGCACCGAGTTACCAAGGTCGTGGCATGCTTGTAATATGAAAAGGTACTATAGTTAAAAGTGAACTCTACTCCCTGATGTACTCTTTTCCCAACTTCATGATTTTTTCCCAAAAATCAAAGGATTTTTTCTAAAGAAAGGGTTTTTAACGAGGCATCACAGTAGAGACTAAGGGAAAATAGACTATCAAAAACCCTTAGTAGCAGTAAAAATACCTTCCCAAATAAATAAAGATCTTTTACGATATCTCTTATAAATTCCTTCTTGCTTTTTTCCTTCTACGAAACGCGCCGACTTAAGCTTGACAAAGCGTGAAAATCCCATGAACCGACCTAGATGGTCGTCATGATAAAACGAAGAGGTACAAGTCGGTGTAAAGAGGTTATAAAAGTCGATCATGATAAATTTGGAAAGTATCTGACTTACAAGTCGGAAAATCGAGAAACCACAAAATGCATTGCAAAAATAATCTAAGTCATAAAGGCTCAATAAATCCAAAAAATTGGGTATAAGGAATACCAAAAAGAGACCAGAAAACCTATCGAAAGCACTAAGGCAAAGGCTGTTCCAAAGGAAAACTTAAGAGAAGGGGCAGTCAGCCAAGGAAAAGGTTTCTAAAACGCAAAGATCAAAAAAGATTTTTTTCGAAGCCTAAGACAGAAAAGCATGCACACAACAGACAGAGGTAACTTAAACCCTTATCCAAAAAAGGGTATTTTTTGTTAATGGCCATAAAAGGCTGAGAAAATGTCAGCAGAATACCATTACAAAACTAGGAAAATAAATAGTTTAAAAAAGAGGGGACCCACAAGCCGGGCCCCCAATAGCCACAATCAATTTTTTTCAAAGAACATCACCACCAGAGCCGAGAGGAGTAGTCGGAGCAGCACCAGAGTCAGGAAGTGTAGTCGAAGTGCCATCAGGACTAGGGAGAGAAGTATCCATAGGAGACGGAGTGGAGGTTCCGGGAGCTTTCGAGGAACTCGGAGCATCCTTTGGTCGGGGAGGAGACTCCATTATCCTCTGCTCCCGAGTCTTTAAATCTGACTCGGTGACATATTGGGGAGAGGGAGGAGAGACTATAGCCCCGTCAATGAAGACCTTGTCCAGATCCAAGGGAGAGAGATCCAGGTCGGGAGCGAGAACTCCGACCTGTTCCTTAAAGATCCTCCATGCTTCCTCGGCCCCATCAGCAATGGAGTCCTCCAACTCGGTATAGGCATTCTGAGCTTTCAACAAATCCTTCTTCACCGCCACGAGGTCCTCGAACAAGCTCGAATAACTCTCCTGCGCCTTCAACCTCAGGCCCTCCGCCATGTTGTATTGGGCCTACAACTTACTTTCCCTCTCCTGGAAGCCATTCCTCTCCTCCTTCAATTTGGCGACCTTCTCCCTCAGCCCCCTCTCCTGCTCCTGATATAAGAGAAGCCTCCCCTCCAACTCCTCAACCCTCGAGGAGGAACCCAGAGAGCTAAGAGGGGTCTTCTCAAAAATATCAAGGAACTTCGTGCACACCCCCGCCGCCCTGATACTCTCCTGAGCCAGAATAGTAAGGTGGTTCCGAACAGAAACATCATCCATACCTATACGGGTATGGGGATAGATGTACTTCCGAACGAATTGAGGTGCATCCACCTTGACCTCACCCTCAAAAGAAGAGCTAGACTCTAAAGTCTTGCGCTTCTTCTTTTCTGGCTCAGGGGAGGATCGGGGAGGAGGGGACGGCAGAGAAGAAGATGAGGAAGAAATGACAATGGGTTGAGTAGGGGTCCCCAAATTGCGAGAAGAGAGGGGAGGGGAAGGAAGGGAAGAACCAGCCGCCCTAGCGCCGCCGACCCTGGCGCGGGACCTCGCCTTGGCCTCCTGAACTCGCTGGTAAGACTCCCTGGAATTCTTCTTTGCCATCTCTGTAAAAAACAATGAGGTAGTTAAAATCAGAAAAACAAGTCAGTAAAAACAAGTCGGAAACAAGGATAAATAAAAGACTACCTAGTTGTCTTTGGACAAAGGTCGGCGACCCCTGGAAAAATTTTTTGGTATCCAGATAGGGGCCCTCCCCCATACTTCTCGGAGGAACCCCACAATGGCCGCCTCCACCTCATCCAAATCTTCCAAACTATATTTCTCACAGGGGGAGGCCTCTAACCAATACAGAGGGAAGTGAGGGGAAAGATTCTCATCCAGGAAAAAAGGGGTGGTGACCCTCTACGGCTTGAACTTTGAAAAAATAATTTTTGAAGTCATGGAAGGATTCATCGAAAAGGGTGAAGACTCTCTGACCTTGTATAGCTCGGAAAGACACCCACTGCTGTTTGTTATTTTGCCCACTAAAGGGCTTGGTCATGTGAAAAAGGAAAAAGAAAATCCTCAAAGAAGTCGGAAAGTCTAAAGCATGGCTAACAAACTGGTAAATTTTCAGAAAACCCCAGGAATTAGGGTGAAGCTGGGTAGGAGCAATACGACAATGACGTAAAACAACAATCTCAAAATCAGAAAAAGGCAGAAAAACGCCCAGGCGAGTGATCATACTCTCATACATATAGAAAAAATGAGGGGCTGCCTCAGAAGCCCTCCCGAAACAAACTCGGTCTTCCGGACCCGGGGCAAGCAGTTCATACTTTGGCTCATCCTCATCAGAGGTACAGAGCCTATGATGAGTGCGAAGGTTGATGATAAAATCGGTATCAACAAAAGGTTCTTCCCCCAGAACCGTGACATCCACCCACTGAGCCAGAATTTCTATGGAAGACATTTTTTCCTAAAAAGGATTAGTGAAAACCTACAAAGGAAAAAAGGAAAAGAATAAAAAACAGGGTCTCTAAGGGGCCTGGAATCAAACAGAAGCCTACAAGCCAACTCCTCTCTCTAAAATAAAAGTATGCAAATAGAAGCACTTTATAAAAAGAGAAGAGAGAAAAACTAATCTTCGCCTGGAAAAGGGATAGGGGCAGAGAAAGATGAATTCCTTCAAGTAAGAATTTCTTCCGAACAGAGGAGAGGAAGTTTGAAAATTCGCAGAAACGAAACAACGAAAGAGAGGGAAAGTATTTATAAACACGTTAGGGGCATAATGGTAAAAGTAGAAGCGGTCATAATAGGTGCATCGTTACCAAGGTAATTAATCCCTACGTATAGATACACGAACCTCTAACGGACGCGACGTTTGATTAGATGCGATTGTGAAAATTCAAAAGTCACGAAAAGTCACTTCGGTTCCAAATGATCACATCGGTTCCTCTACAGGTCGGCTACGACCCCGAGTAGAATACTCGAACCCAAGTCTTGAAAGAAATTGGGCTCGAGTAGGGGCACTGTTCATACCCTGGCCCAACGCTAAGGCCCAGGTCCAAACGAAAGGCCCAATCTAAAGGATTGAGCCTCACCCTACGCCGACCTCTGACCTACGAAGTCGGTTCTTGCCACGACTTGCTCTAAAGAAGTCGGGAACGAAGATTAGCTGGCAGATAAGCACTCACTCAAATGAGTAACTGCCCCTAAAATCTCTCCACCCACTTCCAGGAGCCATATCCCAACTTTCCTAAGATAAAGGGACGGTTATTCCCCCTTAAATGGTGGAACTACTCCAACGGTGGTTATGAGTTCACCACTATAAATACACTGACACTCCTCAGGTATCACTAAGCCTAAAATTTAATTTTATTTGTTGGATTTTAATAATTATACGGACAGATAGGTAAGGTAGGATAAAAGCGAGTTAGGATTCAACTTTTACTATTTGTAAATAGAAATGGAATGCACTTTTTACAAGTCATTGTAGAGTGGAGCAGAGTCAAATAGGACAAAAATTCACTCTTAGGTATATTGTTGTCACTTGTCACCCGTACTCCTACTTCTCATTTCACATCTGCAATTTTTTTCATCCTCATATTTATGAAAGGAAAATATTTCTCTCAATTTTTATTTTTTTTTTGAAAAGATATAATGC
>NC_029790.2:107218928-107221177 GCF_000816755.2 Arachis ipaensis | reverse complement strand
TTGCATGACAATTATTTTCTTTTTACTATTTTGGTTTAATAACGCACAATCCACAAGCCTCCATAACGACAATCTTTCTCGAGAAAGCTCTTCCTCATAGTTCCAAACTAACATGCCAGTTGCCACTTTCTGTACACGTGAAAAATGCTTTACATTTCTATATCTGCTATTTAATTCCTCAATTTTCATTCCTAAAACATATTAGCATGAATATTAGTTTTTAGCAGATGTATCACCGATTCATTATTGATAAATTAATAACATAAGACCTGGTAAGTTTTATCTTATATATCAGTATTTTAATAATAGTAAAACAAAAGATAATTAGACCAATTTAACTTATATTAATATCTNNAGATCAAATTGAGTTATGTAATTTTCAATGGTTTTTTATTTAAATAAAAAAAATTTAATATTCAGGTCCACACAAGAAAAAAAAAAAAGAAAATTTTGCATCTACGCAATATATTTCTCAACCTAACTCTAATTCGGGGTGGCTAATTTGATTTTATGTTTCTCATCAACACGAAATCGGAGTGGATACTGGATACACGAGTTTTACATTTGTCTATTTATTCAAGCTAAATCCTAGTAGGTGGCCAAAATTCAGCTTGTTCGACATTATGTATGTCACTACCACGATTTAGTAACATTTTGAAGTTTAGTCTTTTTTTACTAGACTGCGAGAGATGTATAGGTTTCACTTTTTAATTTAGACGTGGGAGGGGAAATGGTGTAGAAAGCAGATATGGAATATATAAGTGCTTTACGCAATTTTGGTGTCAGGAGCAGAGTACACAAATCTCTAAATTTTTTTTATTTTTTAAATACAAATCAGAGGATTCGATTACCTTCACCAAAATTTAAATTTCCTTCTAATTGGACTGTCCTATTAGTAAACTTAATTTTTTTTATAAAAAAATCAAATAATCCGATTTCTTAATCTCTATTTCAGACAAAGCTATTCTCACATCTATGTTTAACACCTACATTTTTCACAATAATACACAATACACACTTCTTATATCCAAAAAAATGAGCCTATAGATTTTACGTTCAAATGTAATTAATATTCAAATTCTCCCATGATTTACATGCATGAAAATAGGATAAATATATATTATAATAAAAGCTGGTATAAGACAATCAGGTAATATTAAAACTATTTTATTTTATTTTGCTAAATTTTCCAAAGTTGTACATTTGCTTTTTATGTATTCGCCTAACTATATTTGATAGAGAAAAAAGGTTGATGTTCCCTATTTATCTAATGTATAATAACTATGATAATTAGTCAATTTTAAAAGATAAAATACCTAATTTGACCCCCTGTGTATTTACTGGAAAGAGACAACACAATTTTTAACTTTATTATTTTGATAAAAAATGATTCTTCTATTTAAAAATTCATCAAATACTAGAGGAGTAGAGGTTTAAAACCCACCAATTATAAATAAAACTTTCATTAATTTAATTGCTCTTTGTATTTAATGACTCTTTAAAAAAAAATGATTATGTTGTTTCAAAATAATAAGGTCAGGATTTTTAATTTTTATTTTTTTATTAAAAATAATAAAACTCAAATTTATGATTTCTTAAAATATAAAAAAATATTATACTATTTGAACTATAATTCATTAGGATCAAGATTATTAACTTAATAATCGTTGAATTGACTATTTTAATTTAGATAAGAATTAAAGAAATTAAGAGAAAAATTCAAATTAGCCCCTGACAATTACCTCGAAAGACAACGAGGCCCCTGACAAAAAAAACCTCAATCCGACTCCTGACAAAAAAATAAAACCCAACCCGGCCTCTGACAATTACTTCGAAAGGACAACGAAACTCCTGTGCCAAAAAAAAATAATGTTATTTTTTTTGGTACAAGGGCTAATTAGTCCAAAAAAAATTATCAGGGACCGGATTGGATGTTTTTTTTCTTGGGGGCCTCGTTGTCCTTTCGAGATAATTGTCAGGGGACCGGACGGGTATTCACTCAAGAATTAAAACTGTTTATATAGTGTCTTTTTTATTATCGTCGTCTTCCACTTTGTTCTCCTTAAGGTTTCGAGTTTTTCCGGAATAAAATTGAGGAAAAAGAAAAATCCAAAATCAAGAGACGAAATTAGGAATTTAGGATAGAATCTATTGCCTGTTGATTGTTGATTGTTGATTGTTGATTGTTGAATGTTGATACGGATAAGGTGATTAGATGATAGCAAAATACTGGCGTGGATCCCAGTAAA
>NC_029790.2:107198037-107218910 GCF_000816755.2 Arachis ipaensis | reverse complement strand
AGTATAATATAGTATATAGTTTCAGGCACAATATCATATCATTAGATTAATACTTAATATAGTCACCAAAAAACAAGATTAATACTTAATATGGTTTCAGGCACCGCAGTGTCACACGCAACAACTGCTTCTGACTCATAGCGGTAGCGTTATTTGTGCACAAAATTCTCCGGTGGATGGGTTCATAGAAGTTTGCAGCTTTTCCTGGAATAGAAAAAGGTTGATCAGGGTTCAGAATTAGGCCGATCATCATCATCAACAACTCTTAATCTTGTTTTTGAGAATGGTGGTGTTGGTGTTGGTGTTGGAGGAAGGTGGTCAAGTGGATTTGGGAGCTTGATTAGAAGGAAGCAAGTTGATTCAGTTCAATTCAAGGCACATGGTGGTCATCATCATCAATTGGCTAGGAAGTTATCTGCTGTGGACCTCGTTGCTATTGGTAAACTATTCAAGACCTTAACTTTGAATTAGTAATTGTGATTGAGTTCTTGAGCATTTGTTTGGAGTATACGGTATGTTAGTTGATGCTGTAATTTGTAATGTTGTTGTTTACTTTGTATCTGTTATGTGTGTATACTGTACTTGAATATGATCATTTGCTTTTACTTTCCCTAACCAAGTAGGTTGTTGGTTTTGAAGCGTGTTTGAAACAAGTTTGGTGATATTTTTATTTAATTTATTTATTATTTTTGTCCCCCCCCCCCCTTCTTTCTTTCTTCTGTTTCTATATGAGTTTGTTGTTTTGGTGTTCTTGGTGGATATTGCTAGGGTGGAGTGCCTTGTCTTGTTTCTGGGGTTTGCAAATTCGAAGTAGGATTGTGCAGATAATTACTATATGAATTTGTTTAGTTTAGACAACTTGTTTTTCTTTGCTACTTCAAGTATTGTCTTTGATGAAGTTAAGTGAAAGTTAAGGAGTATTCTACCAGAACTAGACAATTTAGAGTAGATTTCACAAACAGGACAAATACTTGAAAAGTTTGTGCTCAAGTAATTTACTGATTTTTTGCATGGTAAATTATGCTGCTTCTTTTTTTTCTGAATCCAGCTGGTGAGAAAAGACTTGATTTTTGTTTTTGTTGTGGTCGCTAAGAATGACACCAAGTTTCTTAGGAGCTTTCTTACTTTATAGAAGCTAATTTGGTTTAATGTTCTTTTCTCTTCTGAATTATTCCGGTTACATTTTTGGTTGTTCATAAGAAACAACGCCTAATTGACACCACATATACAATTGCTAACTTTGGATTTAATTTGCATTTCCTCTAGTACCTGTGCATATAGCATTTATCTTCTTTGTACCAAACATATTCTTTTCCGGAGTTAAGTAACCATTCTTTGAAATCAGGGGTTGGATCTACAATAGGTGCTGGTGTATATATTCTCATAGGAACAGTTGCTAGAGAGCATGCAGGACCAGCACTTGTGATATCACTTCTCATTGCAGGAATAGCTGCTGCACTATCGGCTTTTTGTTATGCGGAGCTTGCATGTCGATGCCCCTCCGCAGGGAGTGCTTATCATTATGCATACATATGCCTTGGAGAAGGGTAAGTAACAATTAACTATAGGTATATTAATTAACTGAACTCCTATGTTATTTGAACTATAGTTATATTGATTAACTGAACTACTATGTTATTTGAAGAACTACTCTGGTAATTTTTCAACACTGCCAGAATATTTAAATGGTTAGTAATACTATCCTGCTACCAAATGTCTCTAACGGAGTGAGGTTAATGCATTTGGTGATATTGATGATTTTGTTTTCTGAAAAGAATTTTGCTTTGGTGATTACTATGTTTTCCTTGTTTGCTTTCATCATATTAAATCCATGATTTCATTATTGCTGCTATTCTCAGAGTTGCTTGGTTGGTTGGTTGGGGCTTGATTCTTGAATATACTATCGGTGGTTCAGCTGTTGCTCGTGGCATAACCCCAAATCTGGTTTGTTAGGATTTTTTACTGTTTTGTCTGAAGTGCGAACTACTTTTCCCTTTTTCCATTTGTTGCATCGTCGTATTAATTTTTGTCTTGCTTATTATAGGCCTTATTTTTCGGAGGGTGGGACAATCTACCTTTCTTTTTGACACGGCAAACATTACCAGGTCTTGGTGTGGTATGTGTTTTAAAATACAAGCATGTAATCTCCCTCTTTTCCTCTCTAGTTTTTCACTTACCTATGTCATCTAATGTTGATGTTTCAGAGTTCAATGGCACAATCAATAGTGACAACAATAAATGTCTGTGCAATGCTTTTCGTCATTATAGTTGGTGGATATCTGGGTTTCGAATCTGGATGGATTGGATATGAGCTACCTAGCGGGTAACGTATGGTGTGTGTTTGTGTGTGGCTATCTGCATCATCTATAACACAACTCTGATTGATATAAGATGAAATGTCGATTTTATCTCAGGTATTTTCCTTATGGAGTGAATGGGGTGTTTGCTGGGTCTGCAATAGTTTTCTTTTCATACATTGGGTTTGATGCAGTCTCCAGCACAGCTGAGGAGGTAAATATTCAGTGCATCCAATCATTGTTGCACATTTCATTTAATTTGATGAATAAGAATGTCAGACCTGTCATTATTCCGGTAGCGCGGTTGTAGGCAGAATAATTCTTTGTAGCTGTCACAAGCATCCACAACTTTTCTTTTGTTCTTTGAAGTTGATATTGTTAAGTATATAACATTCATGTCTCTGTCTCATAGTATGACATCAGCATATGTGATAAAACAGTTTATAGTTTTGACTCTTATTGGTCTCCATTCTTTTAATGAAATGTGAATAATAGTTTAATCTTTCCAAAAAGATGGTTCTTTTCACTATTTAAACTTGTGAGTGGGTAATTGTTGATCTTTCTTAGGGAAACAAATAAAAAACGACATTCTCTTGATTATTGTATCTAAGATTTTCTATGTCATTATCATGCAGGTTAAAAACCCTCAACGAGATTTGCCCCTTGGCATATCAATAGCGTTATTTATATGCTGCATTCTTTATATGCTTGTATCAGCAGTTATTGTTGGCTTGGTACCATATTATAGGTTGGACCCTGATACACCGATCTCGTCTGCATTTTCTAGCTATGGCATGAAATGGGCCGTGTAAGGTTTGCAAGTGGCACACTGTTTCATTGTTTAAATATATGATGTCTGTTTCCATTTTAGTTTAAACTCCATTTTCCTCTTGGCAGCTATGTAATAACAACTGGAGCTGTCACTGCTCTTTTTTCCAGTTTGATGGGTTCACTTCTTCCTCAGGTGCTAATTTAATTGATTTGTTTAACATCTTTGTTGATTTTCACTTGGTCACGGTCTTCTTTGTTTTTTATTTATTTTTAAATTACTTTTCCCATTCATCTAGGTCCTATGATTGGTTTGGGTTATTTTATTTTCTTTATGAATGGTATAGCATTAGAATAAATGGTACAACTAGAAGTCAGGAACTGAGATTGGTCAAAATGTCAAAATAATCTCAAAATAACATTTTCTTATTTAAACTGCAAGCAAAGATGGATGTGGGTAAATTCTGAAAGGCATTTTGGTGTTGGTCTAAGGAAGTTTTTATATCATTAATTCATTATATACTTGGCATTTATGTTTGCAGCCACGAACTTTTATGGCGATGGCTAGGGATGGTTTGTTGCCCTCATTCTTCTCAGACATCAATAAACACACGCAAGTTCCTTTGAAAAGCACTATTGTCACTGGTGTCCTTGCAGCCACTCTTGCATTCTTTATGGATGTTTCCCAGTTGGCAGGGATGGTAAGTTCAGGTGGACAGGAGCTAGTGATGATAACTTGGAAGATGTGTTTTCCTTAGATTTTAAATATAAACCAGTTGATATGTTCTTTGCTTTGGGAATACAGGTTAGTGTGGGAACATTGCTTGCATTTACCACTGTTGCAGTCTCGGTTTTGATCATCAGATATGTTCCACCTAATGAGATACCTATCCCATCCTCGCTTCAAAAATCTATTGATCGGCATTCTTGTGGTGATGATGAAGATAGGGCAAGTCCTATAGATACTGCTAGTTATTGTGATAATCACCTATATGGCAAGTCAGAGGCTCTGCTTGGACAACCTTTAATTATAAAAGAAATCAAAGGTAAATATTTTGAATCTTCTGATCCCTTTATGAAATGGTTTTGGATAGATTTAAGAGTCTAGGCGTATCTGTAATTTTGCAAGTATAGAAAGGCTTCTTGTCCTGGTTGATGATTTATGTGAGATGGGATTGGAAATGTTACTCATTGGACTAATTGTAATTGGTGTGGATTAGGTTATTTCTGCTTGAATGCATTCAGGTAATTTTGCTGTAACTTCGCATTGTCTAAGCTGTTATGGTGACATCCCATAATTATGGCCCACCTAACTTGACAATACTCTACTTTGGGATCGGCTCAAAACACTACTTTTTTGAGTCAAGAAAGAGAACTGTAATCTCTACATTTTAAACCGGGAGCATATTTTAGTATCTCTTTTAACCTATTTTGAAAATTTCAATCTATATCTGTTAGGGACTTGGGTATTATTGGTGCCCAAAGTCTCACATCAGGTAGCATAGGATGATTGATGTTGTATTTAAAGAGAGTGGTTCTTCCCTTGTGACAGATATCTTTTAAGGTGTGGTTTTCCACTTTCCTTAGTTACATAACAACATCACATGCACACAAAGCCCATTTTGATTGTGTAGAAGTTTGTGTTTTTTTACTGTATCAATCTTTGCATGATTGCATCCATCTTTTATGATGTGCTAGTTAATGAACTTGTGTTTCAATTTATTTGCAAAGAAGAACAAAAGGAGAAAAGTAGGCGGAAACTTGCTGCATGGACTATTGCTCTTCTATGCCTAGGAATTCTCATAGTTGCCTTTGCTGCTTCAGCCAACAGGTGCCCCAGGTCTGTCAATTTTGGCAATCCTCATTCCTCCATTTAGATTAACATGAAAATCATCTTACTTTCCTTTTTAGAGATGGTTTTCCACTAAATATTGCTATTCTATTAGATATTTTTGGTTGACTTATTTGCAGTAAGTGTGTAATCATGTGGTATACATTTTTGTTAAAAAAAGTGAAAAGAAAAATAAACGAAGAAAGACTGTTTCATTTGGGTTAGCAATTTAAATGCCTTGAATTCCCTTTTGTTCTGCATATGCAGCATTTTGCGATTCACATTGTGCGGAGTGGGTGGAGTTCTTATTTTGTGCAGTGTTATTGTCCTTACCTGCATAGGACAAGATGATGCAAGGCACAGCTTCGGACACACAGGAGGTATGGGCATACGAATTAAAATATCTAAACTAGTCAGATTCTGATGCATTGGTAAAAAGTAAATTTTTGTAGCTAGCTCATTCAGATGTTAAACTTTAGCAAAGTGTAAATCTTCCTCCGTTGTTTGTCTCTTTTCCTAAGGAGCTTTTGCTGAAATCTTAATTGTTCCTGATACCTTATATTTCAGGTTTTGTTTGCCCATTTGTTCCATTCTTACCTGCTGCCTGCATTCTTATAAACACCTACCTCCTAATTGATCTTGGGTGAGAAATCTCTTCACATCTATGCTTCTTGTTTTGTGTATGCATAGATGAGTTTATGGACGATAAACACGAGTACCAATGTCTGACCACTCTCTTGTGATTGAATTTCAGAGTTGCCACTTGGCTGCGAGTGTCCGTGTGGTTGCTGATAGGAGTGTTTATATACTTATTCTATGGCTGCACCCACAGCTCGCTGTTAAATGCGATCTATGTTCCCTCAGCATGTGCTAATGAAATCCTTGGAATTCGAGAAGAACATCTAGCCTAGTTAGTATTCACACAGCAGGGACCAGAGTTGATGCATGACCTTCTCCATTTATTATTTATTTAGTTACACCAATTGTAAATTTACTATTCTAAAATCAGGACTTTGTTAATGGTAACAAATTGATGGGGGAGGAGGACCCTTATTGTTGCATTCCTTGTCTATATAGATAACTTATTTCAGTTATTTGTTTCTTCAACACTGCCTGTGAATTTATGTATGCAGAGTAGGTAAAAAAGAGGGCATTATTGCATAGAAGGAGAGGGAATAATAAAGATTTACAGAGTACTAGAGTTTCCATAAATAGACAAAAGTACACGAAAGAATTTAGAAGAGATAAAAGTACACATAAAAAATTCGTAAATATCAGAGTACACCTCAAATATTGTTTTTGATGGACAAAGTGCCATGTTGTAAGGGTTTGATGTTTACAAATTTTTAATGTGTATTTGTGTCTATTGAAAACAATCTCTAGGTATATTTTAATTTTTACGAATTTTGGTGTATATTTTTGTCAATATCAAATTCTTTCATCTGCACTTTTATCTATTAACTCATGGAGTAATATCATTTGCAATAATATTTGACAGAAAATTATAATTCCTTTCAGAAAACATAGTTCTCTTGTCTGATTTACTGCTGCCAAAATGCAAGAGAATAAGAAAACGGATGTTAAAGCAATAAATTATTTTGTTGTCATGTCCTCTCTCACTTTTCTTTCTGGTGAATAAAAAAATTTTACATGATTCAACTTCTTTGTTAACTAATTTTTATCAACATTTTAATAACCCGTGCTTTTGTTCATTTCATCTGAAAGGGTATGTATGTATAAGCAACAATTCAATTTTCACTGTAGATATAGTTGCTTATGTGACGTATAAATTCACTCCGAAACTCAGAATCATTCTTTGGATTATCTGACATTACCCAAATGCTACTCAGTACTAAGCATTGACAGTTTGACACTACTACCACACTTTCCATGAGAATTGGCACCTAAAATACATATGATATGCTCTCATCGGTGCTATTAATGCAAAGTACACATGTTTCACTCCAACAAAGAGAAGGAGCGAAAGGAGCTATTCATGTGTTGTGTGACACAGCACCTTTTTCCTTATAGACTTGTTAAGATACAGATGTTATGGAGCAACCTTGGGTAACAAAATGTTAATCATGATTTATTTTCTTTGTTAACTTATTTATACTTTGAGTATCAAAATACAGATGTCTTATAGACACTTAGAAAAGAATCAAAAGATTAAAAAAAATTTTGAAAAACAAGAGTTGAGAGTTCAAATATCAAAGTGGTGCACCCCAAAATCTAAAAGTAGTGAATGTATATGATAGATTAACGCCTTCATCCTTCATTCCAATACTTTCCTTCTATGCATTGTCTCCGTTATAATACTTTTCCAGCATACCTTATGGCTGCTGAAATATTACCTTGTTCATTAACCCCTCCTATCTACATAAACTTTGTAGTCTAAATTCCAAGAGTCAAAATTAGTGTTCCGAATCTCTGAAATTACACAAGCATGATTAGGTTGCTTTTCCAATCATCACACAACTTCTGAGATTGAGTTGAAAGCAATCCTTGTTTATCACATAGCTGAGTTGATTAGCAAATTTATTAAAACAAGTAATAATGGCACACAATAAATAGATACACCCAGCAAGTTGATTGCTGCTACCACACTTATGCTGTTAACAATATCTTTAATCATCCAACCATATAATACACTTTATTGAGACTGAAACTGTGCTTTCGCAAAAGCCAATCATTATTTAATTTCTTTTAACTGAACTGAACCCAACTCCATTCACTGCAAATTTCACTTGTTATTTGTGTTCTACTGTATGCTAAACTGTATCAAAGATTGTGCTCGTATAGCACCAATCTGGCTAAGGACAAGAAATAATACACAAATGTACTTGCAGCAACCCTTAGCTAATTTTGACAACCTAGTCACACATCATTCAAAGCATGACAAGAAGCTCTTCCCGTACACAATAAATAACAAGCAAGTAACTACATTACAATATACTTACCTGGACGTGGTCAATGAGTGATCAAGAAGACTCATGGCCTAGGTTGGTGACCTCCATTGCACTCTGGAGGGGTGCCAGCTTAAAGTCTCCCCAAGAGGGAGAGCTTACGTCATAATTTGTGATAGTGGGGCCTGCGTTCGCGCGGCCCCTGTCCAACTATAGTTTAAATTTATTAATATGTTTTAATATTTAATGTTTAATACATTATTTGACTGATTTTTCAGCACTAAGACGTCCGTAATGTATATGTAATGTGTATGTTAGGGGAAAAAATAGCTATGATTAAGCATAACTAGCGTATGGTACATGTAACAGAATATTTCAGCATAACGACACATGGATCTGTCATTGAATAGATGAATTCTCAGATGGAAGCTATAGTTTTTCTTATCATTTGAAAAATAATAGACAATTAAATATTAAATAATGAGACAAATAAACTTTTAAATACAAAAATAAAATTTATAATAAATATTAAATAATGAGTTTACATACTTATCAAAACAATAATAACTAATCCTCTAACTTAAAGATTTAAAACAAGATAAGTTACTAAACTCCATTAATAATACAAAATATTCAAAACAAAGTAAATAATCCTACTCGTACTCATCTAAATAGTCCTCATCTGAGTCATCGAGATCTTCAGAATTATCCTCCATATGAGCGCCCTGTGATTGTCCTGGGGCTGCAAGATAGGTGGGACTTTTCTTCCTGGGGCTGCGCTTTTCTGGGAGCTTGGAAAAGTAAAAGGAGGAGGTGGAGGGACACATGATCTAGAACTACTAGGACCCATGACCCTCACATACTCAGTCAAGCTACTAAGTTGATGACTAAACTGATCCATTTGTGAGTTACTATTGTTGAGATCCTCACGCAAGGATTCAACCGTCTGTTGCCACTCTCTTTTCTCCCTTTGATAGCGGTCTTCAAGCTCTCTATATTTAGCGGCATGTTGTTCAACTTCCCTATTGAGTATTATGATTTGTTCTCTAAGATCCAAAACATCAGTGCTGGTGGTCGTGGTTGGCCCATCAACTCGGGGTCGCACCATGAAAGAGTTCCTTACCTCACCCATGCCATATACCCTACCTCTTCGTTTTTCACCCACTGTCTCAATCCATATGCTTTCCTCAGAGACAAGCGGTGGATTAGTTACACCAGCCTCTATAGTAGCCTGTCGCTCTTGCTCAGCCTGAAACATGCGCTCTTGAAATGTCTCCTACAATGATTGGTAAACTAGTTTAAGTATCAATAATAATGCAAAAGTTAAGAAGATATGTGACAAAAATAAGTCCAAAATTACAATGAAGGAAAGTATTAAGTCATTTTTTTTTCACATTCTAAGTTACACAAAAAGCAATTACAATGAAAATAGGTAAGTTACCTTTGCCATTCGGGAGTGTTCATCAACCCATTGAGTCCTATCCTCTTTGCGAGTATGGGTGTGCTCAAAAAACTCATCCATACGCGATGGTCTTTCAAGCGATTGATTCTACATAATATAAGTAATAATCAAAAGAAAGAAGTTGATATTATTGTCAAGGTTTAGAAAAAACTCAATTTTTGCATTATTACTAGTCAAATAACGTTCTTGCATAATTAGGCAAATTAGAACAATCAGCAAAAAGGAAACAATCAAGGGATCTGTATGCATTTGTGTTCATAATAACCAAGATAAATACTATGTATACATATAACACAATGATTACCTGACTATGTTTCCATTTCATGTCACCTAACACAATCTCCACCAAAAATAATATTTAAATCACAAATGTCAATGATGTTTCAGTTTACCCTCGGCAACAGAAGCCGTAAGATGATGCATATGACATGAAGCTTTCTCCATGAGTGTTGACTAGCTCCTAATGTGACAGCAAAGTAAAGATAAACACTGCAAAGGAGAACTAGTAGAACAAGAGCTGACAAGAGTGATCCCGTGCCTCTCCATGAGTGTTGACCAACTTCCCAGCTCATTCTTAATTAAGAAGGTACCATTTATTACACACAATAGGTTTATTACTTTTAAACTAGTCAATTTGATTCTAGATTCCTCGTTAATAGATTTTATTTTGGCATGAATATCTCTAGAACTTCACAAAACAGTGAGACCAGGTAGGCCCATTCGTACATATAACATTATTTATAATCTTTAATTGTTAGCATCTCATCCATCATCAGAGTTGTAGATTTCATTATTTCTATCTCTCAAAATCTATCAAAAAATTAAATAGAACAAGAATGTGTCTCATAAAAATCCTACTTCAGCTAGTTGTTCAAGCTAGGACAAACATACTAAGGAACAATGAGAAAAACAGTGCATCAAACCAGATTACATATTTTTTGTAAGAAGTATTCATAAACATCAACAAACTAGATTCTAAATCATTTCAATCTCATATCTAATTCTAAATGCAGGTGCTAACAATTTGAGTCTATAAACAACTTACCAAGCGTAACCTCGCTTCTGGAAAGGTGGTGCCTCCTGCAGTGTGAAGAGAGGTACCTCGAGTTGATTTTCTAGCAGCTGTATTTCTCACCTGTAATTTCCTATAGGCATCAGTGTCCCAACGTCTCATCAATTCACCAAGAACTTCTGGTGGGATCCAATATGGACGGGCTCCTTTTTTGCGAATGGCATGGAGCATACCTCGTAGGTGCTTGGCTGCCCTGAACCTCCAAGCTTGATAGATGTCATCCTCTTCTGTATCAAGAATGTCAAAGCATTTCTATTTTAAAAAAGAAATAACATCTTGCTATTATATAACATACTATAATATATAAGATTGTAAAATACGTAAAAAAAGATAGATAAAATTTACCCTCCATTCTGTCCACCATATTTTTCAAGTATCATCATCTCCCTCATCAAAACTCAGCCAAGACTTGTTGTAATTTTCCTTAAAAACTTGAGAAATGCGCTTCAAGCCAGGCTTAGATGGGTGCCAACTACATCAATAATTTCAAGGTATATCTGTTCAGTGTGATAGGCAATTTTCATAATCATAGGAACAGTATAATTGAAAAAGAAAAATGAAAAATAGCTTTTAAGTTTGAAAGAATACTCTTGAATTTCCAGTAAAAAAGTGTGAGGTCCCGACAAGTTCTCACAATAAAATCTCATAATATATAGAAAGGGACATTAGCTTATATCATCAATATCTATATACCACCAACATTAATTTAAACTAAAAGAGGAGATCAGAGGGATTATTGTGTATATTCCTTGGCCAATGATTAGCAGAAGTTTATATCAGCTAGCCTAGATTCTAACTAATTATAAAGACATATTATTTCATAAAACTGAGACATGCTATTCATAAAATTTAAAGCAAATAACAAACCATTTGGCACCATCATATCTAAGCTTAGGAGCACTTGTGGCGGAGTGACCAGTGGCAGTGGATGTTCCTGGACCCTGAGTATCTTGGGTACCAGTAGATGTGGATTATTTTTCCCCACAAGATCCTGCTCGACTGGGAGCTACGATAGCTGGATCACTCTGCACACCATGTGAGGCAATGTTGGGATGCTCATTGGTTTGTTGAGCGCATAATCTTGGTGCACCCGGAGTAGGCATCATGTGTATCTGAGGCTCCTGACGAGAGGGGGTAGTAGTAGCAATAGGTGGCAGTCTCCCACTAGTCGGAACAGTCATGCCTGATGATGACCCAACGAGAGTGTATGGATCTGCATGTAAGTCAAGCGGGCGACCGGTAGAAAGCCTAGGCCTCCCCTTTCGGCCTCGGCCACGACCACGATCTCTGTCTTTACCAGAGATATGTATAGTAGCTGGATCACCCTTTTGGCCTCGGCCTCGGCCACAGCCACGACCACGACCGCGATCTCCGTCTCTACCAACCATATCCTGTACACATTGAAATTAGGTTTTAATAGAATGAAAATTATTTTTTAATTAAAAACTTGTCTCTTCAATGAAATTAACTTTTCACCAAAAGAAAATTTTCCCTATATAATATGGCAGCTTGTATTTTTATGTGTGTGTGTGTGAAATAGTAGTAATATGGCAGTTTATAATAATGGAAGAGATTTTTGGTCAATGTAATTGCATACAGCTATGTGATTATATCTGGCTAGTAAAGGGCACGTTAGTATTAATCATTTGGTTTCCATGACCTAGCAATTCTTAAAAATAGTAAGAGACAGATCAAGAGAGAAATTGGCACATCACATGGTATATAAATTCTTATATTATTCAAAATTTCGGATCACAACAGCATCTGACATAACATGGATTGCTGGAAGCTTGTCATACGCATGCACAAACACTAGCTAATACAAAGAGGCAAGGGAAAAAAAGAAGGGGAAAAAACCTCTGAAAAGCAATAAGATTGAGAAAGTAATATACCTGGGCAGATGAAGTCCCTCCTGAACCCAATGTTTTACCCTATAGAGAAGTAAAATGCCACATGAAGGTTAATGGAGGTAACAGATGCCTAAACAAACAAAACATGAAGGTATAACAATAAAATTGAAAGAAATGTGAATTTATCTTCATTTCCCAATTAACTTGAGTAATTTTGCATATTTATAGATCTTATAGTTAATGAACTTTTAAAACTGCAAGGTGAAAACTTCTCTGTCTGGCTTATCATATTGTTACAGGATGGCTATCAACTTGCTTGGGAGTTGGACAATGCTTGGGAACAAAGTATAAAATTAGGATCTAAGATTGACATTAACCTTGAGGTATCGGACACACTCATATCTAATAAGATGGAAACACATCATTTTTTTTATTTGAATATAAGGCTTTTGAAAATAATGGTTAATCATACAGGAATCAGTTCTGAATGTTGATTTGATAATGAATCTGTTTTGGCATTGTTGCTTTCAGATACGAGAGAGAAAGAAGGCTACAAATTGCCATTATTCACGGAATGGCTAGAATGGCAGCTATGATTGCTTCCACCTACAGAGCATACTTGGGAGTTGGTCTTGGCCCTTTAGAAGTAGGAAATTCTTGTTCATAATTGGCATCATGAAGAAGAAACTGAAGGCGACACTTTAAATTTAAATGCTGCTAAAAACTAGCACGATTTCTTTCCTCACTGTTGTGATGAGCAAAGCAGTGTAAAAGCGGAAGAGAGGAAGAATACTAAACTGAAGTTTATTCGTTTGTGTGAGTTAACTTTACAGAGATACAAACTACTCCTATTTATACATAAAGCTAACACTCTTATCTTAACTAACGAACCCTTATCATTGGTAATTAGTAATTACATTCATAAAGAACTCTTATAACAGGTACATCTGTGTGGCCAAGTCTTTTATGCCATAGTTCAATTGGGTTATAATTTTGTTTATTAGTTAATAAAGCATATTTAGATGAATCATTGATATTAGGTAAACCAGAACCAGACTTGCAAAGAGTAAGAAAAGGAGTAACACATTTAGACACAGGACAGAATGAGTAAGCCTACACCAAATAAGCTAATTAGAAATAGTCAAATGTGAATCATGCATTCTTAGCTACACATTTTCTTACAACACTTGACTAGTTATTAGAAGATGCCATCATGTATAGAATATGTTTAATTACACATGTAACAATACATAGATATTAGCAGATGCCATCATGTAACATATTACATTAACTCCCAAGTGATCTTCAAATACCAATTTGAAAAAAAGTTCATTAAGATTAAAGATCAGCAAGCATGCCACTAGCTAAACCCGGACGCTAGCGACCAAAAGGTTAGCTCAATGTTTTTCTTTAAACCAAATTTGGTAACCTATATTTTACAAGGTCACGATTCCACTAGTTCGCACAAAAATGTCACTATTCCAAGTAATTATTCACACATACATCTAAAAGAAACCACCTAAAATCTGCGTCTCAAATATCAAATTGATTTCATGAACTTAAGGTCCTAAACTACACAACCTCTTCGCTATTCATCTGTCGGTTCTCGATCATACTGGAATAGGATTCAGTCATCCTTTTGCGTCTGTCACTACGCCCAGCACTCGCGAGTTTGAAGCTCGTCACAGCCATCCCTTCCCGGATCCTACTCGGAATACCACAGACAAGGTTTAGATTTTCTGGATCTCAAGAATGGCCGCCAATAATTCTAGTTTATACCACGAAGACTCTGATCTCATGGAATGGAAGGCTCGGTTGTCAGGCGAGGCAACCATGCGTCATGAACCAGAAGGCTAAGAGATATGCACTTAAGCGATTGCAAGTAGAACGGAGGTGGTTGTCAGGCACGCGTTCATGGGTGAGAATGATGATGAGTGTCACGGATCATCACCTTCCTCAGGTTGAAGAACAAGTGTATATCTTATATAAGAAATAGGCTTGAGTTGAATAGAAAAATAATAGTACTTTGTATTAATTCATGAGGAACAGCAGAGCTCCACACCTTAATTTATGGTGTGTAGAAACACTACCGTTGAAAATACATAAGTGATGAGGTCCAGGCATGGCCGAATGGCCAGCCTCCAAAACGTGATCCAAGGATCAAAAGATAATCCAAAGATGTAAATACAATAGTAAAAAGTCCTATTTATACTAAACTAGTTACTAGGGTTTACAGAAATGAGTAAATGATGCAGAAATCCACTTCTGGGGCCCACTTGGTGTGTGCTTGGGCTGAGCATTGAGCTTTACACGTGTAGAGGCTTCTCTTGGAGTTGAACGCCAGTTTGTAACCTGTTTCTGGCGTTTAACTCCATTTTGCAACCTGTTTCTGGCATTTAACTCTAGAATAGGGCAGGAAGCTGGCGTTAAACGCCAGTTTGCGTCGTCTAAACTCGGGAAAAATATGGACTATTATATATTTCTGGAAAGCCCTAGATGTCTACTTTCCAACGCAATTGAGAGCGTGCCATTTGGAGTTCTGTAGCTCCAGAAAATTTACTTTGAGTGCAGGGAGGTCAGAATCCATCAGCATCTGCAGTCCTTCTTCAGCCTCTAAATCTGATTTTTGCTCAAGTCCCTCAATTTCAGCCAGAAAATACCTGAAATCACAGAAAAATACACAAACTCATAGTAAAGTCCAGAAATGTGATTTTATTTAAAAACTAATAAAAATATATTAAAAACTAACTAAATCATACTGAAAACTATGTAAAAACAATGCCAAAAAGCGTATAAATTATCCGCTCATCATGTATCATACTTAATAAACTCTCCTTGAACTTTTTTAATCTTATATCACTCAATTGGAACCAACACCAAACAAGATAGAAATAGCAACTACTCAACTATCTAATTCTTTTTTCAATTATACGGAACAAATATACATAAACATAGAATTCAGATGACAATAGAACATAGAACCATGGTCACGAACTTCATATAAATAACTCCAAACAATAAAATTCCAGATAAAACATGAAAGATGCAAAATCAGGAAATTAAAAATGAAACCTCGAAGCATGCCGGAATCATTTTCGGGAGGAGGATCAGTTCGGGGAGCTGGAGGTGGACCGGGGGAAGCGGTGCGGCAGCTGAAACGGCGTCGCCGAAGGAGGACAGTGGTGGAGAGTGGGTGAACAGAAGGAGTGAGTGAAGGAGAGAAGAGAAGGAGGTTCACGGAAGAAGAAGGGGTAACCGTGACGGAGGAACGACGACAGTGGAGAATGACGGTGGCGCAACCGTGAATTTGGGGTAGAACAAAAGGGAATTGTGTTTCTGGTGATTGGGGAATTTGGGGATGAAATGGTGAATTTGGGGGAATTGGGTTCTGAACTTTGGACGCCGAATCTACACCGTTTTCTTAATTTAGAAAGCGATCTAGATCGTTTATATTTATTGACGGTAGATGTTGTCGATATTTTAAATAACAAAATCGACGCCATGTTCGTCAATTTTAAAATAAAAGTATTTTTCCCTCCTTGTTTGTCGATAGTGTGACGATAATAGTGTGAAAGTTAATTCATTATAAATATATCAACAGCCTGGCTGTCGATTTTAATAATTTATTTTTAATTATGTATTTTTGACAATATCGACAGCAAGCTGTCGAAAAATATCGACGGCAAAAATAGCCATCGATTTTTGGCGTCGAAAAAAGGCTTTTTTCTTGTAGTGTTTTATCCTTGTTTTCTGAGGCATGGGCCTTCACCCGTTTCAAAAAAGCCACTAGAGTTGTGTGCTAAGAGGAAATGAAGCTCATTATTGGCTGCTCCTGGACTGTCTTCAGTGTATCCCTACCCCCTTTGAATTAGAGTTTGTGACGAATGTGGCAAGGAAGAAAGGAAAGAGGCCGTGACACTATCACAGAAGAAGGAGCCCTGTTGCTGAAGAGGTGCGATCGTCCTAGGAATCGCGGATGCCGGGGGGGGGGAGGGATTGGGCTTCCTATAGCAAACGTCCACAATATGCCCCCCTTTTCCACAAAACGTGCACAATTTGAAAGGAAAAAGGGAATGAAAAATCCAAGAAAGCTCAAGGTTGTTAAACCGTTCCCCGGTTGAAAAAAGCAGATCATTAGGAAGAGAAAAATGTATTATACTGGTGAGAAAACTATGTTTATTTTTAGAAATAACTTCCATGGTGAATAATCTGCTCTAAGAATGGTAGTTATTTCTTATTAGAACAGGAGTAACAAGAATAGATGTAAAATTTTTGCTACGATGTATATAATAGGGACTAGATTGGTCTTGAGAGACGTCCATGGTATATGGTTAAGAAGAAGGAAAAGATAATGGTGTTTGAACATTAGGATTTGAAGTTTTAGCCAATTGCTTGGGTATGAACAGAGCCGTAATGGATCTAATACTAAAACAAGAATTAGGCAGAGAAGTGTAAAGATGAATGAAGTGTGTATTACTCTTTCATTATTGATTAATGATTACAAAAGTTATATATTATACAGGAAGAAAAACACACAGCTTAGCAAATCTGTATAACAATTAACAAATCTAGAAAAAGAATCTTATCCTAATAGAAAAGGTGAGTCGCCACATTCTAAAACAAAAAATAAGAAGCATGAGTAAAAGAAAATTAACAAAGAAGGAAAAATTGTTTATTCTGAGTTTTGAATTTAGGCCTGATTCTTGGTGCACGAAATTGGACTCCGCAAGTTTTGCACAGATAGATCGGCAAGTGCACCGGGTCGTCTAAGTAATACCTCAGGTGAGTGAGGGTCGAATTCTACGGAGATTGTCAGATTGAGCAAGTAGTGTCTATCTTGTAGATCTTAGTCAGGCGATTAGAAAAGATGATTGTTTGTTTGAAAGCATAAACAAAATAGTAAAGGAAACGAAATACCAGATTAGTGTGAAAGCGATGATAGATATTCAGTTAAGGCTTCGGAGATGCGTATTCTTTACGGATTAACTTTTCTTACTGTCTACTTCAATAATGAATGATTCATTCAATAGCAGCCATAATTGACTAACTCATGTAGCATCCTCATCAAGTTAACTCATGGCTTCCCACTATAGCCGAAGGTGAAGCACTAAGCAATCCACTCCCCTTCGCGATCATACTCAAAACGCCACAGACAAGGTTGGATCTTCCGGATCAGGGAACGCTGCTTCTCAGACTCTAACCTTAATGCCACAGAGACCTCAGTAACCCAGGGTCAACGAAATTTTATGTCACTTATCCAAAGTCGCCCAGGCACGCTCTTGGAATCTGCAGTACACTCTCTAGCTATGGTTCAATGCTATCCGGGTCAGGACTCACACGGAACCCATGTAGAACAAGGACGATTGTCACGGGTCATCCTCAATTCATGAGATGAAGAACGAAAATGCACAAGAGAATGAAATCAAACGTATATTAAAATAGAAATAGTAATATTATTAATCCATGAGAATCAGCAGAGCTCCTAACCCTAACTTAGGAGATTTAGTTGCTCATGCTTTACAGAAACCAATGGTGAAATGTACGAATGGGAAAAGATCCTTAACAGTGGTGATCTTTGTTTTATATATACTAACCTAATAGCTAAGAAGTACAAAAAGTATGACAGACTAGACTAGAGGTGCGAAAATCCATCCTTGGGCCCACTTTGGTTGAGTACTTGTGCTGAGCTTGGCGTCCAACTTAGGGAATGGGGCGTTGAACGCCCATTAGGGAGTTGATCCATGCTTCCTTGCTTCTTGGTGGGTGTTGAACGCCCCAAAAAGGGTGGTTCTTGGGCGTTCAACGCTGGCTTGTCTCCTTGGGGCGTTGAATGCCAGCAAGGGGGTAGCTCCTTGGCTTGGGGACAAGCAAACTTTTAAGTTTGGTGTTGTATAGTGCGCTCTCTATTTACCTTATCATCAGTGGCACCATAGGGAGATGAATGTTCTTCATAGAGGAGCACAGCCGAAGGAATGAGATGGCCACCAGCATAACTGAAGTGGTTGAATTCCTTTCATTCTATTTCTCCTTCCGTTCTTATTTTGTTGTCTTCTGTTTTCTGTTGCTTTGATTGCCTACATGATCTTTGGTACTTTCAGTTCTTAGATTTAGTTTCATTATGTTATTTGCTTTTAATTCTAAAAAGTTTCTCATGTACCGCTCACTAAGCTAGAATTCAAAAGAAAAACAAGAAGAAAAAGATGTATTACATGAGAAATAGAGTTTATATGAAAGAGTAGTCTTATTTACTTAAATGTGGTGGTATTTTTGTGATTCTGAATGCATGACATGAACCATGCATATTTGAATTTGAATCAAATGATGTTGATGTACAAGGAACAGGAATTTAGAGAACTATTATGAATTCTCTGAAGTAAACAAAAGCTTAATCCTTGAAGCAAAAGAAACAGCAAAAGAAAAATAAAAGCAAGGTCCAAGCTAAGGCTTTAAGTTCCAATGATTAGAGTGGTCAGACATGATTAAAAGCTCAAAGAGTTATTTCTCTAGTCATATGCTTGTGGTGTAAATGTGTCAAGTAATCCTTGAGATAGAGCACTAAGAGTCGAGATCAAGTGTATTTAGCAAAGTATGCCAAAGGCTTTGAGCACTACTGCTTGGGAGTGACTGAAAGAAAAATCAGAACTAAAAGAGAGTTCCCCATTTAAGTACTTGTGGCATTTTTGTGTCAAGTAAAGCTTGAAACAAAGCATTTAAAGTCACGGCTAGGGAAATTTGTTGTGTTCAAGGATTAAGCTGAAGTATAAAAGATTAGAGAATTTATAATATTATCCGGATCTAATTCCAAATGACAGTGACATTCCTCTTATTCAAAGGATAGTGAGATGCCAAAACTATTCAGAATTGCAGTGTATAAACTCCACTTTAAGAAGAGACAGGAGCTTGATTGAACACTCACTTCTCATGCAAATTCACACCCTAAGCCTATATTAGTTTTGGTTGCTTGAGGACAAGCAACAATTCAAGTTTGGTGTTGTGATGCGTGAGCATCTTTCCTATCTTTTCTTAGTGAATTTGCATTCAAATTTGTGAGTTTAATCAAGATTTAAATACTTCTTAGCCACTATGAATACTACTTTGAGTTGTGTACAATTCTGTTTATTTCAGGTAGCATTCGGATTGATTTGACGGAGTTTTATAGAAGAAGAGGCAGAAAGTGGATGATGCTGTCAACCCTGACCTCCCTGCACTCTAACGGATATAACTTGAGCTATAGAGGTTCAATTGACGTAATTCCAGTGGAATTAGAAAGCTAACTTTTAGAACTTTCCAACAATTTATAATAGTATGCCCTTCTTCTTTATTTTGTTCGGCCAATGTGGCGCCTAACTTGGAATTTCCCAAGTTAGGCGCCATGATTTCAAAGTTATTAGGTGCCAGGAAGGCCAAACCAACGAAGTTAGGCGCCATGAATGTGAATTTAGGCGCCAGTTCAACGTAAAGCACTCCCAAGTTCACTGCCATAGTGGCGCCTAACTTGGAAAACTCCAAGTTAGGCGCCAACCTTGAATCAAGACATGGTTCCCACGCTCCTCCAAGCATTCATTCGAAGATCTTTTATTAATTTTGATTAAAACTTTATTTTAATTACAAATAGGAAAATATATTATTTAGTTTTAGAAAATATATTTTACATTAATTAGGATTAGATATAAAAGGAAAAAGAATCAGCCCTTCATCTCTTCTCTTTGCTCATACCTCATTCCGCACTTTACAGTTTTTCAGAATCCTTATTTTCTCTCTGAACCATGAGCAACTAAACCTCCACCATTAAGGTTAGGAGCTCTGTTTATTCCATGGATTAATACTATTACTGTTCTATTTTAATTCATGTATTGATTTCAATTTCAAGAATTGTTTTCGTTCTTTATCTTATGAATTTGGGTGGAACGAAAGTATGACCTTTATTCTAATTGAGTTCTTGTAAAACTTGGAAAAGCTCTTTACTTGAACAACAGCTTGAAAATAATTTCTCCTAAATTTCTAATTATCTGGACTTAACAGGATACGTGACATATAATTCTCTTATATTTGGGTAATTAGGATTCCTGTGGCATATAAACTAGAATTGAACTTAACCTTCTAATTGGAATCAAGTGACCAAGGAATTGGTGGTTGATGAAGGTTAGAGGAGACTAAAAAGGTCTAAGAAATTAGGGTTTAGTCACATATAGTTTGCCATGAATTGAATCTTGCATGATTAAAATAGTTGGTAAGAAAAGTTAATCCGAAAAATAAATATCTCTGAAACTTTAACTTTTTTCTCTCATATTATTCACACCAATTTACTGCTTGCTTTCTGATATTCTAAATTTACTGTTAATGCATGCTTGTGAACTCTCAAAACACCATTTTCTGTTTGTCTAACTAAGTAAATCACATAATTATCGTTGCTTAGTCTATCAATTCTCGTGGGATCGATTCTCATTCATTTGAGGTACTACTTGGTATGACCCGGTGTACTTGTTAATTAATTTGTGAACTTTAAATTCTGCAGGATATATATTACCAGCCCTAATTATCTATAGAATATATTTTGGACTTTAATTTTTTTTTTGGGCCCTTTTAAGTTATACACTAAGATACGAACAGAAAGTATAAAAAACTAAATTTTTATTAATCAATTTTAGTGTTTTAGTTTAAAATTTAGGATTTATATTTGATTAAAA
>NC_029790.2:107192266-107197896 GCF_000816755.2 Arachis ipaensis | reverse complement strand
AAAGCATCATTAAAATTTATTAGTATTTTTAATGATTAGTCTAATATTTTGGTCTAAAAGAAAAACTATGACCGTAGAATGAAATTCGGGCGCCCAAAATGATACAAAATTAGGAAATGCGTATATTTGAGTGCCCCTACTTGCAAGCAATCCTGTGGATAAACGCAGTTCATGTATTAGCATAGAATGTAAAGCATGCTTCCCAACAACTTCTCCATCTTTGTCAACTTATCCCTTTCTCCATGTCATCATCTTCCTTGCATTGTATAATCGTAGCTTTTCAATCATTTCTTAGGCACAAATAACGTGAGAAGGAGCGACCACAACATAACACACTGGTTAAAAGAAAAAAGAAACAATAACAACAACCACTTTTTTTGTGCCCATAATTCATTTTGATTAATTATAATTTGTAATTGGGTTGGTTGGTTATTGTGGGCTGACCAAAGCTTGTTCCCTAACTTTTGATGGGTGTTTGGGTTTGTTCATGGGGTCGTTCAAATTTTTTACCAGAAGAAAGCAAGTTGATTCTGTAGAAGTTGAAACCAAGGGTCTCCTTGCCAAGGAGTTAACTGTTCCTCATCTAATTGCAATTGGTAATCAATTCATTAAATAATTCTTTATTACTATTTTGATTCTTTAATTGATTGATGATGATATATTAGGTGTTGGTTCAACAATTGGTGCTGGAGTGTATGTTCTTGTTGGAACGGTTGCAAGAGAGGAAGCAGGACCAGCTTTGACAATTTCATTTCTGTTGGCGGGAATAGCAGCTGCTCTTTCAGCATTTTGTTATGCAGAACTTGCAAGTCGCTGCCCTTCTGCTGGGAGTGCATATCACTATTCATACATATGCCTTGGAGAAGGGTACTTTCTTTTATTTTAAATAAAAGTTTTGCTTTATCCTTCTTCTTTCATTTCAATATGTGAAAAGCCAAGGGAATGAAGAAAGATTGGTTNNATATACAGATTGACAGTGGGCTGTATACATTGATCATCAATTGAAGCAATTACTTTGTTTGCAGTGTTGCTTGGCTAATAGGCTGGGCATTAATACTGGAATATACAATTGGCAGCGCTACTGTTGCACGTGGCATAACCCCTAATTTGGTATATATATTTCCATAACGGACTGTTGATTATATCACCCTAGTCCAACTATATGTTTTGTGGTTGATCTTTTATAGCCTTCTTCAATGTTTTTAATGCAAGTTGGTTAAAGTAAGTGATATAAGTATTCACATTAATCAGGCTGCGCTTATTGGAGGAGCAGACAAGTTGCCCATCTTTTTATCACGGCAGCATATTCCTGGAATAGATATTATTGTGGACCCATGTGCAGCAATTCTAGTATTCATTATAACCGCACTCTTGTGTATTGGGATTAAGGAGGTATTTTTCTTTAAATTGTCTCCATTCCCAAATATGTTGTACCAATTAAGAAATATTTGATACGTACATGCAGATTGCAGTAGTGCAAGGCACAATTACATCAATCAACGTATGCGCTTTGCTTTTTGTCGTAACAGCCGGAAGTTACTTGGGTTTTAAGTTTGGATGGGTTGGATATGATCTTCATAATGGGTACCTATCTTTTCTTTTCCTTTCAAGAAAAACTAGTTTGAGTGGAAAACTATTATTTCTTGAGTTTAACTTTAATACACTAATAGTATATTAGATGGTTATTCAGACATTAATTATCATTAAAAATAGTTATTTTTTCTTGTAATGTCAGTGTATTAAAATTACATTCTTATTTCTTTTATTAAACTTATTTTTGGTGATAAGCCATAGAGTTTTTATAGCGATTAAAAAGATTTTTATTGATGATTGTTATAATTGTTACTAAATTTTTTTAATAACATATAAGATGATCAAAGTTTAATTGTCTATTAAAAGTTATTTTTCTTATTACGGTTAAAAACAAAATAAATTATCAACTAAAATAATTTTTTTGGTAATGTTTGATAAAATTTCCATTCGATACTACTGAAAACATGAGCACTTCTTTTTAATTATGATCTGTTTGTGTTTTGCATATGCTATATATAGGTATTTTCCTTTTGGGGTTGATGGAATGCTTGCTGGTTCTGCAACAGTCTTTTTTGCATATATAGGTTTTGATGCAATTGCTAGCACTGCTGAAGAGGTATTGTATTGTACGCATTTTCAATTATATATATTAGAGAAAATTCCATTCTCCTTTCCTGCGAGATACTAAAATGACACTCCTTTCCCCTCTATTTTATAAATGTACATCTTTCTCTCTTCTAACTTTTAAAAAACCTCCTCTTTAATCCATTTTAAATTTATTTTGGTAAGTAAAATTTAATGATAAAAAATAAAATTTTTGTTAATGGATATTTTTTTAAAATAATTTTTTCTTAAAAAATGGATAAAGTTAACATTAGTTAATACAAAAAATTTAAAATAGACTAAAAAGGGGATTTTTTAAAAATTAGAAGAAAAAAAAATGTACATTTATAAAATAGAGGGGAGAAGAGTGTCATTTTAGAATCTCGCAGGGGAGGGGAGGGGAATTTTCCCTATATATTTGTTGAAACATCATAAAGACATAAAATATAATGGTTTTATTTGATGGATGAGCAGGTGAAAAATCCTCAACGAAACTTACCACTTGGTATCGGTGGAGCCCTGTTTCTATGTTGTGGACTTTACATGATGATTTCCATTGTTGTTGTTGGATTAGTACCTTATTATGCAATTGATCCAGATACCCCAATTTCATCTGCATTTGCCAAACATGGCATGCACTGGGCAGCGTAAGTTTATTATATCAATCATGCTATATATATAATCAATAAATATTATTATTTTAAATCAGTATTTAATCATTAATAATTTATATTAATATTTATAAAGATTTATACACATAAAATATATAATTTATATTTATATTTATTAAAATTTACACATATAAGTTTAACACAGTGTTCCTTCATATATATATAAAATCATATTTATTATAATTTACACACATAAATTAATAAAATTTATTTGTTTTTAATATTTTTAGTAGCCAAATATTAATCAATTAGAATTTAAACATATAATTTAACACAATTTTCATTCATATAATCACATTTATTATAATTTACACACATAAATAAAATTTATTTGTTAAAGATAATTTAATATTTATAGTGGCCAAATATTAACCAAAATTTCTAAAAATTAAATTAGCGACTTCCAAAATTTTATTGTGTACTCATGTGTCTAATTTGTCATTAAATTTGGATGGTTCAGTATTATCAAAGTCAAATAAACTTTATTTCTTATTATTTGATTGCAGATACATTATAAATGCTGGAGCTTTTACAGCTCTTTGCTCAGCATTGATGGGTGGTATACTTCCTCAGGTAAATAATTAGTAGTAATTTTGTTGTGCTTTGCTTTATATATGAATGGTAACTATAGTAACACATTTAAATGGATAATGTGGTGTATTGAATTAACTCAAGTATAGTGTATTGGATTTCATTTAAATTGTTATATTCTATGTATAAACTCCGAAATATTAAGAAGATAATAATTTAAAATTATTTTATTTAATTTAATTTTATTAATATAATATTTATAATTCATATTTATTATATTTAATATTAATAATTATTTTATTAATAATGAATGAATATAAAATAACTATAAACTGCTTTTGGCTTATTTTCATGCCCACAAACATTTTTTATGTTTAAGTTGTTTGTTCATTTCATTGCAAATTTCCACCATTTTTTTCTTATAAAGTATTTCATTTGCCAGAAAATTTTGAATTTTCTTTTTTAATATTTTTCAGCCACGAATCTTGATGGCCATGGCAAGGGATGGGTTACTGCCACCATTTTTTTCTGACATAAATAAGCATACTCAGATTCCTGTGAAGAGCACAATAGTTACTGGCCTTGGTGCTGCAATCCTAGCATTTTTTATGGAAGTTTCTGAACTAGCAGGGATGGCAAGTCCTCTTTCTTAATTTTTGTTACCAACATATATATTTGCACACAAATACACATAATAATTAATTTGATAACTGATTTTTTGTATGTGCATAATATATTTTGGTGTACGAATAGTATTTTTGTTAAGGAAAAGTATAGGGTACCAACATATTATCTGCCAACTTATTACCAATAATAGTTAATTATTATATTTTAAACACATATATAAAGAGACACATCTAAAAAATATATCTATAAAGACACTTCTATTAAACACAGCTATAAAACAGATATTTTTGTTAGACACATCCATAAACCCACTTCCATTAAACATAGTTATAAATAAGAGTTGGCAGAAGTTGGTAGAAATGCTGTTGATAACGTAACGAGATTGGTTAGTTATTGAATAAACTAGTTACATTATATTTTTTGGATATGATCTTTTCTCAGATTCTGCATTAAGATGAGATATTTGTGTACTGTGCTGCCAAATTATGACCATATATAATTACTTTATTGTAATTTTTGAACTTTTATTTATTTATTTATTTTTATGTGTAGATGTAAATAACGAAAATAGGCGCAGAGTTGCTGGACGCATGATAGCACTTACATGCTTAGGGGCATTTGTCCTCACATATTCATCTTCTAATTTATCTCTTCATAGGTTAGTCCAATTGAATATTGCCATATATTTTCTCAGGAACTCATATAGTTAAATTTTTTTTCTTGTTAAGGCATTGGGGGCATTTTTTTCATGTTCTAATTAAGTTGTTTTATTTGTCATTATTTTTATAACTACTACCAGTTTTGTTCGCTTCACATTGTGTGGAGTTGGAGGCATTACTCTTTTATCTACTCTTGCCTTTCTAAGCAGTATGGAGCAAGATGATGCAAGTCAAAATTTTGGGCATTCTGGAGGTATGGCCCTAGCTACCATTGTGTTGTTAGCGAGTGTTCCATTCGTATTAATTAATGAGGAGTGCTAGGCTAGTAATTTTTGTTATTTAATTTGTAGCTATTAATAAGTAGTCATCAATATAATTTTAATGGTGTGAGATTTCATCCAATGACTCACTTTTCTTTTGCTAATTACATGCTGGTCAGAATTTAATAAAGTTGCTGCCCCTAAATTTTTTTTTAATTAATATTTAAGGAATGTCATGAAGATCATTTTAATTAATGTTATACTATTGAATTCTATCATCATTAGTATAAAAAAAGAAATTAATACTCTCATATTAATATCTTTTTTCAGGTTTTGTCTGCCCATTTGTGCCACTATTACCCATAGTTAGCATTCTCATCAATTCATATTTACTAGTTAATCTTAGGTAAGTATCAATGCTGACAATTTTAATTTTAATTTTAATTTTAATTTTAATTTTCATGATTTCTTGCATAAACATGTTACAAACTCTCAATTCCAAAAATCTTTTAACCCTAATTTCTAAAAACCCTATTTCAAAAATATCAAATGTATCTTAATCCAAAAACATAAATCCTATTTTTCAATACAATCCAACTCTTTTTCAAATTCTCCAAAACAAATCTATCTCTTTTCCTTCTAAAATCTTCTCAACTCATCAATATCTTTTTTTCAAATCTCCACATTATCTTTTTCAAAATCCAGATTCATCTTTTTCAAATATCTTTCATATCTTCTCAATTTTA
>NC_029790.2:107191364-107192227 GCF_000816755.2 Arachis ipaensis | reverse complement strand
AATATAACATACACAATAAAAATAAGTTAAACTATACGTATAATTCTACATAAATATATAAAGATTAATTTAGTAGCTGATTTTTTATGTACACATAATATTTTTTATGAATAACTATGAATATTTAATTTCAATGTACAAGTTGTATATATAATGGTGTTGTGTATGTGTTTCAGCATGGGGACGTGGTTGCGCGTTTCTGTATGGCTAGCAGGAGGAGTGCTAGTTTATGCATTTTATGGCAGAACTCATAGCTCTTTGAAAGATGTCATTTATGTGCCAGCAATTCAAGTCGACGAAATTTATCGAGCTTCCAAAACTTGTCTTGTTTAAACCTCAATACGTTAGGCTCTAAGGAATTTATGCCACAAAAGCATCTCTCTACGATTTGTGCTTATCACTTGTTTATTACAAGAAAGAAGGCCAGGCTATTCCTATCTGACTTAAATTTTTATCTCAACTATTCTCATTACTGGTTGTTACAAGTTGAAAGATGTCATGTTGAGTGAGTAGTGTAGAGCTAGTTTTGTACCATGTAAATATCTAAAATTGTAAATAGAATTTTCGTTGAGAAACAGTGAGAGTAAAATAACAGGTCAGAAACTGATAGCTATATTAAAAGTGTATCTCTATTGGGAAGGCAATATATGAAGAAGCATAATAAAATATGGCTACATAGGAATGTTAGGATAACCAAGTTTTGTAATTTGTAATTATCAATTAGTTATTATTGATATTTTTAATGATGTAAAATTTTATCTAATAAGATGAGATTACTCATTTTTTTTTTTTATGGTTAAGTGTTGGGCAAATTTTAATAAAAATGCTAACTCACTAGACTTTCTCTAAATTTTGTAATGTTT
>NC_029790.2:107154706-107191301 GCF_000816755.2 Arachis ipaensis | reverse complement strand
CGTTATTCATTTGTCGACAGTTAAGTTTTTCAAGAAAATTTTGCAATTTACACTAAGTAGTAAGTATCTTTTTATTTGCATTTCTGTCGTTAATTAATTTAGAGCAATGTTATCTAACTAATAAAATTTATTATTTTTTACTAATATTTGATCAATTTTAAATTTTAATAATATAAAAATAAAATATTAATAAAAATATTGACTAATATTGATAAAAAGTGTTGACTCCTAATATTTTTCATTAATTTATTAATGCACAAGAAGATTATTACTAAGGTAGCATTTATTTTGAAGTATTAGGACGGAAATTAAAAAACTAAGAATCAGTACCATGTTTATTAATTCAGAAACTGGTACTAAAATTTTAATCTTTGTCCCTAAAATTTCAATATTGCAGTACCTCTAAAAAATGGGAATATAGATGACTAAAATTTTTGGGGACAGAAACTGAAACTTTAACAACATTTTATACCTAAAATACCTCAATTTCAATTAATTAATTCCAACTTTATTCTTTGTGCAAATTAAATTAGAACATCATTCTTATTTCAACTTGTGTATGTTCTCATACTCTGTACGGGATAATACATAAAATTATATAATTTTTTTAAATAAATTAAATAAAATATATATAGTAATTATTATTATAAATATTTTACAAAGTTATAATTAAAATCAAACTCTTAGAAATATTAAAAATAATTAGTATTTGTCTTAATCAATTTGAGTTTGTTGAGTGATCATCTCACTCATCTGTTCAAACAATTATTAGGAGTTAGAATCTCACCTTGTGTGTGTAGCAATTCATTGACTAGCAGTAAACTCTTAATAAATGGAGCATCAATATATGGTTAGACTTGACAGGAGTACCCGAATATATGGGTACCCAACTCGTCCATACCCGGTTGGAGAGGGTAATAACTTACCCGAGTCGGGGCAGATTTTGCTCAGGACAGGGCATGGTCGGGTTTAGGGTTTGCCTCACATCACAGATTTAGTGATTCACAGTTTCAGTCCATACTCTATAGCCATGCAAGAGAAACCTAGTCATCCTCACTCATAGTCTTCTTCTTCTCGACTTCTTCACAAAAAAACCTCATAGCTCCCGTCATTGTCGTTGTTGAGCCCATTGCTGCCTACCCCCTTCACAGCTTTCATCTTCCTTCACAACTCATGTTCTGTTACTGTCGCTACTGAGCCCGTCATCACCTTTCTCCTGCCGAGTCCCTTTTCTCTAGGTAAATTCTCCCTCTCTCTCTGTGAGTCTGTTAAGTTTTTCTCTTCTTCTTCCACAGACTTATCACTTAGTCATCGTCACTATGAGCCCTGGCATTGCCGTTGCAGTTTCATCTGAGCCTGTCACTGAATAAAATAGAAACTTTATTTAAGTTGGACCAGTTGAAAATAGGCATGCATGAGATCAGTTTTGCACGTAATTTCTGAATTTCTCATCCAATTTTGATCTATGTGGTTGAGTATTTTAGTATGGCGATCATCGTGGTTTCGTTGTGACACTAATATGATAAAAACTGCGGTAATTTTATAACTAATATATGAGACAGACCAGATTATTAAAGTAATCAGGAAAATAACATTTAGATGTGTGCAAAAATTTATAAGATGTGATTATCTCAGGAACATATATATATGTATAGCCCAAGTGAAAGATCGTTAGAAAATTATTATTTCTTAATATATTTATGGATAATACATATATTAATTATAATCACAAATTAAGTAATTTCAGCAAATTACATAATTTTACATTAAATGACTTATATAACGGTGATCTCATTTATTGTCATAAATATTAAATTAAATAAATTATTATTTTTTTTGATTTGGATAAATGAGATTAAAACCATAGATACTATTTTATTTGAGTTTTAGGGTTTAATAAGTGTCACACTCAAATGTAAACAATGACTTCAGAATTTTGGTCTCCAACACATCAAACTCGCCTGAGTTATATTTCTTAATAATTTAACATGGATGATATTGAGATTGAAAAATCCTAAAATTTTTAAATAAAATAGAATTTTTATTCAATCAAATGATGATAAATAATTTTTTTGAATTAAATTATATTAATGTGATCATTGGATGATAAAGAATGCTAAATAAATAAATAAAGAATATTTTAAGAGTATAGAAATATTAAATTGTCATTTCACTTTACTTTTTTAATCAACGACAATAAATATCTTGAATTAATTAAATTTTTACAAAAAATTATATACCTAAAATTATTTCATTTCTTCAAAAATCTTTTAAACATATAATGGTTCAATGAGATGTTGACTATTGAGAATTGAATATAATATTTTTAAATTCGTATTTTCAATAAAAAAGATGCCCTTAATTCTATCCATCCTAAAAAATTCTATATTCACTGTTACTTATCCATCTAAATAATTTTAACATTGATAGAATATTATTTTTAGATACAAAAAATTTAAAATATATTTATTCTATTTCAAAAATCAATATTCATATTTAACTTAGGATTTCAACAAATATGAAAAAAATATTATATTTTTTATTTAAAAAAATAAAATATCTATAAATATATTTTTGTTTCACAACAATTATATTACTAATGGAAAAAAATTAATTCAATTAATTCAAATTTTTATTTAAAATAGACAATTAAAGATCACCAATGAATAAAAATAAATGAGATATAATAAAAAATAATTTTGGTAGTATAAATAATTAAATTAAATTATTATATACAATTTTTATTTTTTTATCTTATTATAATTTAAGTTAACATTAATGGTAAAAAACTAATTTTAAATAGTCCCAATTTGTATTTTACAACATAACTAAAGCACAATTCATAATTTTTTATTTTGTGATTAATCAATATTTTTTAAATTTTTTAGTTAAGTCTTCTGTATTTTATGATTGATAAATTTTCTCTACAAAACACAAATTTGTGATGAATTATTACAATCACAGTTAATTAAAAAAATCAAGAAAAAAATTACAAAAAATCAAATAAAAGATAAAAAATAGAGTAAAAATTTATTTTAAAACTAAAAATTTGTCAATTGTGTTAGAAATTTAAAAAATTTGTATCTTATTATATAATTAATTTTAGTAACTTCAACTTCATATTATCTCTTTGTATCCAAAAAAATATATAATGTCACACTTATTTCAAAAAAGATGAAAATTTTCAAATACACAGTATAATGTATAATTTAAGAACAATAAAATAAAAAATATCTAAAATTTTATAATAATATTTGAAATTTTCAATGACGATAATACAAGAGTTTAAATCTATCAAATGAATTCAATAGTTACCCTTTGCACATCTTATTTAAATTTGAATTTTAAAATTTAATTTATATCTTCTTTTTTCTCCTAATATAAATTATTTTTGACAAAAAATAGGAAAAAAATCTATTAGACCAAAAAACTATTCTATCAAAGAAGTATTATAGGGAGATTTATAATTAAAGAAAATAATAAAAGTATTAATAATCATAAAGAAGAAAAAATAAGCTCATATTAAAGAATGTTAGAAAAGAAATAATAAAATTCATATTGATAATAATAATGCTGAGTAATGATGTTACTACTTTAAGCTTCTAACCTCCGTCTTTGGCCATCATTTTTTTTTTGCTTTTTTTTTATTTAAATTATAAAGTCATACAAAAAATAAAGAACAATTCAAGAAAACGAAAAGAGCAAGATCAATAGTAACTATACAATCAAAATACATAGAAAAAAATAAACTATTATATGATAAAATTAATATGAGTATATTTTATCATTAAATAAACAAAGTTAACACAAAACAAAATTACACGTAAAAAAAAGAAAAAAGAGTTAAAATATCCAAAGTGATAAAAAAGATTATTTTTACAATTTTATTCTGTCATGTTTATATATATAAAAGACTATAAAACAATGAACTTCTAACTAAATTAAATTGTATTTATTATTATTAGAAATGGTAAGAGAGAGTAGTAGAGAAAAAGTTTGTGTGCATTCAAGTTGTGTAGAATGATACAATATAGAAGGGTATTTATAGGTGCTAAGAGAATCAAAATAATAAAAACGTAATATCTTATAATAAATATTCAGATATGTTGAATAATGTTAATTGATCTAATTGATCCTAATTATACTCTAACAATTATATTCAATTAATTAATATACATAATATTAAATTGTGTGATACTTAAATATCTAATCAAATCAATTAGTTAATATAATTAATCTATCATAATAAATTGAAGGATTTTTAATATTAAAAATAATTAATATTTGTCTTAATTAATTTGAGTTTGTTAAGTGACCATTTCACTCGTCCGCTTAAGCAAGTATTAGGATGTTCGAATCTCACTTTGCGTGCATAGCAATCCATTGGCAAGCGATTGACCCTTAATAAATGGAGTATCACTACGTGGTTAGACTTAGCAGGAGTATCGAAATCCGTGAGTATCCGACCCGTCCCTACCCGGCCAAAACGAATAATAACTCGACCCGAGGCGAGGCAGGTTTCGTTCAGGGCGAGTGTTCGAGCGAGACAGAATGGGGTCGGGTTTAAGGTGTACCCACCTCAAGGTATATACATATAAATACCTTTTATGGGTTAGAATTTGCCTCACATCACAGATTCAATGATTCACAGCCTGAGTCCATACTCTATAGCCACATCAGAGAGACTCAGTCATCCTCACCCAAAGTCTTCTTCTTCTCGGCTTCTCCACAGAAAACCACACAGCTCTCATTGCCATCACAGCTTCTGTCGTCTCGCTACTGAACCCGTCACTGCCTACCTTCACAGCTCTCGTCGCTGTCGCTGCTGAGCCCGTCACCGTCGTTGTTGAGCCCGTCGCTACCTTTCTGCTGAGCCCATTTTCCTCTAGGTAAATTCCTTAAGCCCGTCGCCGCCTTCCTTCTGTTGAGCCCCTTTTATCTAGGTAAATTCCTCTCCCTCTCTCTCTCCCATCACATTGTGAGTCTATTAAGTTCTTCTTTTCTTCTTTCACAGACTTATCACTTGGTCGTCGCTACAGCTTTGTGTGAGCCTGTCACCGGAGCCCCTTTCTCCTGAGCGTGTCGCTGTCTTCCTCCTCTATTTATCTGTCTGCAGATAATTTTTTCTCTCTCTCTCTCACATTATGAATGACTGAATCTGTATTTCATTGAATATATGTAAAACCCGGTTAATTAATGACTAATTATCCCATAAATGAGAATCTATTATAGAAAGCCAAAAATGTAATTTTTATGGCTTAATATGATAGAGGAGCTTGAGACGAAAATTTTGATACCAATTTTATAGAAATCGACCCAAGATTGGATCGAACGGATCAAATCGAGCCAACCGGACCCATATTGGGCCCTTAGTCTAACCAAACTAAACCTAAAACCCTCATTTCAGTACTTTCTCTCCTCACTAAACACAAGAACACGCTGAAATAGAGTAAGAGAGGGGAAGAACACTCTCTCAAAGTTCTACCTCTCATTTGATCTTCAAACCACTATAACTTTTGATCCGGAGCTCCGATCTCCGCACCGTTTGCAGCCACGTGTTCACCGCGGAGAGATCTAAAAAATCCACTACTTTATACTTGAGGTAAGCCACGAAATTAGTCCAGTTTCTCATCCCTTAAATTCGAATTTTTGGGTTAAAAGTGTTGAGATTTTGGGCTCTTTGATGTTATAGGACCCAACTAGCTTGAAGGAGAAGAGTAATCTTGTCTCCTTGATCCTTTGGTGTGGTAAGATTCTCAACCCTAGTGGAATTTGATAATTTATGATGTTGGGTATTGAGTTGTTGTGTTTGGATGTGATAATTGTGGCTTAGGTAGTGCGTATGTGAATATTGAAGCTTGATTGAGATTTTGGGAAGGTTGGAAAAGGACTTTCGTGTGATAAAAATCTGTTCTTGGAGGTGTTGAGACCTTGAGGGCTTGTGGAAAAGTGATTTGGAAGTGCTCCAGATTAAGCGGAGAAATCGGCTAAGGTATGATCTCGGTTTCCTGTATCTAAAATGTAATGTGGTGTGAAAACTTAGGCTAGAGGCCCTAAGATAGGTTTTGAATTGTTGATGTTGTTGAATGGTTGAAATCAATTGTATGGTCATATATGTGATTATGAATATTGATAATTTGGTGGTGTGATGCATGAGAGATATGCATGTTTGATATATGATTGATAATTAGTTGAGGTTGAAATGTGGGTGAAACCATGTTGAGAATGAGGGTGGTGACAATTGTATGTATTGATGATTGATTGGAAATGGTATTGTTGGAAATTGGAATGAGGAAAATATATATAATGGTATTGTGTTTTAAATTGGATTATTTGATGAGATTGGCCAATATAGTGGGTTGATGGTTATGGTTTTGATAAAAATGTTAACATTTAAGTTGAGAAGGCTTGAAGTTGATTTTTGATATGTTTTGGTTGATTTTCAAAAGGGTTGGAATTAGTTTGTTTTGAAAATGGCTCTTTGTGGTTTTGTATGAAAATGTAGTTTTTGGGCATACTTTGGCGGAGCATAACTTGGACTCCGGATCCCTATTTTGTGTCAAACTTATTTAGAAATGAAATTGGATCCGGGATGTTTATGCCGTTCGAAGAATGAGCGAAAAATGATTTGAAACGGAGAAGTTATGCCCATCGGAATATTGGGATTTTAAACTGTAAATTCTGCAGCTTTTTAACTTAGAAAAATTTTTGGCAGAAAGCACTCCCACGCGTAGGCGTGGCCGACGCGCACTGATGCATTCGCATATTTGCTATTTTAACTAGTTAGTTTGGTTAGCTTTAGTTTAATTTCATTCATTATTACTAAAATAAACAAGCAATTTTGTGAGTTTTCTCTCCATGCATTCATGAACCAAGAACTAAGTAAAATTTGGCATAATCCATGCAAATGATTCAAGGAGTTTATAAACAAGTTGATGTGAATGATTTCCTTGAAATTCATTGCATAAGATGGCAAGACTTTGAGGAGGATTTTTGGTTTATGTTAGGTGATGAAGCAAGAAGACAATGGAGCAAGAAGGCTTGAAGATACATCAATCTTTGCAAGGAAACAGGGGAGTGCACGTTGCCAACTCCAGCGTGTTTGTGAACAACGCCAGGATCTTGAAGCAGAGCAAGAATTGGAGCTCGAACACGTTGCCCAGCAGAGGATGAACTAGTGTGTTCATCAGCAACGCCCACAACAATGCTAGGCCAAGAAATGCTAGGCCAAGGAAGGCTCGAGCACGTTGTTGGCTTGGGATAACATGGGGTGTTTGGCAATAACGCCAGCAACAATGCTGGCCACTCCAAGGCATCTCTGGAGAAGCTCGAACACGTTGCCCAGCAGAGGATGAACTGGCGTGTTCATCAATAATGCCAGCAACAATGCTGGGAGAGTTGGCGTGTTCCTTGGCAACGCAAGGCCAAGAAATTGGGCCAAAGAAGAGCTCGAAGACGTTGTTGCCTTGAGGTTAAACTGGCGTGTTCATCAACAACGCCAGCAACAACACCCAAAGCTAAGAAATTGGGCTAAAGGAAGTTAACTGGCGTTGGCACTAGCGTGTTTGGTAACAACTTCACCAACAACTCCAGCAAAGTTGGCAACTTGACCTCACTATCTTCAAAGATGCATAAATTGAGTTACAGAGATCCAATTTGAGTGCTTCTAGTTGTGTTGGAAAGCTGACATCCAGACTTTCCAATGATATATAATAGTCTATAGTGTAGCATGAAATGAAAGCTCAAATCAGAGTCATCTTTAGGCCCCAAAGACAAGAAAATGAAGATGAGATTCAAGGAGGTATGAATGAACCAAAAAGAGGCTCGAACACATTGCTAGGCAAGGGATGAACTGGCGTGTTCCTTGACAACTCCAGCAACAATACCAAGGCCAAGAAATTGGGCTAGGGGAGTTCACTAGCACGTTGGCACTGGCGTGTTTGGCAAAAACGTCCCAACCAAGGTAGCCTGACCTTACCCTCTTCAATGGAGCATAACTTGAGCTAGGAAGATCCAATTAAGATGATCCAAAGTACATTGGAAAGAAGACATTTTGATCTTTCGAATTATATATAATAGTCCATATTGAAGCAAAGGATTGAAGCTCAAAGTTCAGGCAACATCAATCATGAAAAGTGAAGTTGGAAAGGAAGAATGGGCCAAGTATTTGGCAACAACTTGGGCAACAACGCCCAAAGCACCAAGCTCCAAGCCCAGGAAATGCCATAGCACATTGCCAACGTGCAACAAGGCTAGCGTGTTTGCCAATAACGCCAGGCCATTGGGCCAGAAGCAATGGGAATGAGCTCTGCTTCCTCTATTTGGCAACAATTCTTCCATTAAGCAAAATCAACAAGAGCAAGGCCCAAATTTCTAACCCAAATGGAGAATCTCAAGGAATTTTAGGAATAGTATAAATAGAAAATAGTTTTGTACTTAAAAATGACTTTTTTTTTTTACTTTTACACGGAGACACTTTTACTATTACACTATCATTTTTTTTACTGCATCTCACCTGTCTTCTATTTTGTTTTTCTTGCAACTTTGAATTTGAGTTTTAGAAGGAATACTTCTTCTTCTTCTTCTTCTTCTTCTTCTTCTTCTTCTTCTTCTTCTTCTTCTTCTTCTTCTTCTTCTTCTTCTTCATTCTTCTCTACACTTAGTTTAATTTTCATCTTTGCAATTGTTGTTAAAATTTGAGCTATGATTCACTAAACCCCATTATCATTAGGGGGAAGAGCTCTGTTTATTTGAATGAATTGATAACTCTTCTTTTCCTTCTCAATTCAAGTGGTTCATCCAAGAGAAAACTCTTGTTCTTCAAAGATTCAATCACCATCGAGAGAGGGGTTGCATCTACATGAATTGTGTGATGAACTTGAGAAAGGAGTCACCTAATTCAGTTTAGAGTTCATCCTTTCATAATTTCCTTGATTAATACACCTTGGGTTGGTATGTGAGATGTAATCACCCTTGGTTGAGATCCTGAGAATTGTGTGGCTTGAAGGATTAGTTAATGAGTTTCATCTCTTCTCATGAACAATTAAATCACGAGAGTGGCAATTGATTGTGTTGATGATAAATTGAGTTACTAAGAGATTGGAATTCAATTACCTACAATCTGCCATGGATCTATATCCATGATTGAGAAGGAATTGATCAATATCAATTCATGAGAATTTGCATCTCTGATCCCTAATGATCTCTCCATCATTAATTATCATTTCCTTTGTTCTCTAGTTATTTGATTGCCCACTATCCAATTCCCTTTTATATTAAAGTAATTTATCTTTCCTGCCATTTAAATTCAGCTCTCAATTACTTGCAATTTATTTTCTGCACTTTATATTCCCGCGTTTTTACATTCTTGCAATTTACTTTTGATGTCATTTAAGTTTCTTGTAATCTAAGTTTCCGTTATTTACTTTCAGTCATTAAATTTGCTTCCCTTTACTTTAGTTCTTTAAATTTCTTGTCACTAAATTCCTTGCAATTTCTTTTAAGCATTCAAATCTCATGAAATCAAAACAATGTTTTCTTAACTAGAATACCATTTAACTAAAGTTGCTTAATCCACTAATCTCCGTGGAATTGACCTCACTCCGGTGAGTTTTACTACTTGATACAATCCGGTATACTTGCCGGTAATTACGTGAATTCTTAATTTTTACGTATCAAGTTTTTGGCGCCGTTGCCGGGGATTGGCAAAGATTAACAATGATTAAGTGAATGGTAGTTTAGATTAAGCATTTTTATTTTCTTTGTTAAGACCCACTAACTGTTTGATATTTTGTTTCATTAACTTTAACTTCACTCTAGCAATAGAGTATTTTACTTGTGTTGTTGGTTTGGTTGTATGTCAGAAGCAAGGAGAGAGGTCTCCACCTTTTGTGAGAGTGACGAGAGAACTCTCCAAAGATTGAGAAGAGAAGCAAGAGGGAAAGGAGTAATCGGTGAAGAAGACTCAGAAGGAGAAGACCAAACCATGGAGGGCAATCTGCATAACCATCCTGAGGGAGTTGCCAACAATAACGGCCCACCACAAAGGAAAGTTCTAGCTTCTTACACTTTCTCCAATCCCAGAAACTGTGGGAGCAGTATACTCACTCCCAATGTTCACGCAAATAACTTTGAATTGAAGCCTCAGCTTATCCCTCTGGTGCAAAACAATTGTTCCTATGGAGGAGGTCCCCTTGAGGATCCAAATCAACACCTATCTGTCTTCCTAAGAATATGTGAAACTGTCAAGACAAATGGTGTGCATCCAGATATTTACAAACTGCTGTTGTTTCTATTTTCTTTTTGAATCTATATGAATTGTGTGATGAACTTGAGAAAGGAGTCACCTAATTCAGTTTAGAGTTCATCCTTTCATAAATTCCTTGATTAATACACTTTGGGTTGGTATGTGAGATGTAACCACCCTTGGTTGAGATCCTGGGAATTGTGTGGCTTGAAGGATTAGTTAATGAGTTTCATCTCTTCTCATGAACAATTAAATCACGAGAGTGGCAATTGATTGTGTTGATGATAAATTGAGTTACTAAGAGATTGGAATTCAATTACCTACAATCTGCCATGGATCTATATCCATGATTGAGAAGGAATTGATCAATATCAATTCATGAGAATTTGCATCTCTGACCCCTAATGATCTCTTCCATCATTAATTCTTATTTCTTTTGTTCTCTAGTTATTTGATTGCTCACTACCCAATTCCCTTTTATATTCAAATAATTTAGCATTCCTGCCATTTAAATTCAGCTCTCAATTACTTGCAATTTATTTTCTGCACTTTATATTCCCGCGTTTTTACATTCTTGCAATTTACTTTTGATGTCATTTAAGTTTCTTGTAATCTAAGTTTCCGTTATTTACTTTCAGTCATTAAATTTGCTTCCCTTTACTTTAGTTCTTTAAATTTCTTGTCACTAAATTCCTTGCAATTTCTTTTAAGCATTCAAATCTCATGAAATCAAAACAATGTTTTCTTAACTAGAATACCATTTAACTAAAGTTGCTTAATCCACTAATCTCCGTGGAATTGACCTCACTCCGGTGAGTTTTACTACTTGATACAATCCGGTATACTTGCCGGTAATTACGTGAATTCTTAATTTTTACGTATCAAGTTTTTGGCGCCGTTGCCGGGGATTGGCAAAGATTAACAATGATTAAGTGAATGGTAGTTTAGATTAAGCATTTTTATTTTCTTTGTTAAGACCCACTAACTGTTTGATATTTTGTTTCATTAACTTTAACTTCACTCTAGCAATAGAGTATTTTACTTGTGTTGTTGGTTTGGTTGTATGTCAGAAGCAAGGAGAGAGGTCTCCACCTTTTGTGAGAGTGACGAGAGAACTCTCCAAAGATTGAGAAGAGAAGCAAGAGGGAAAGGAGTAATCGGTGAAGAAGACTCAGAAGGAGAAGACCAAACCATGGAGGGCAATCTGCATAACCATCCTGAGGGAGTTGCCAACAATAACGGCCCACCACAAAGGAAAGTTCTAGCTTCTTACACTTTCTCCAATCCCAGAAACTGTGGGAGCAGTATACTCACTCCCAATGTTCACGCAAATAACTTTGAATTGAAGCCTCAGCTTATCCCTCTGGTGCAAAACAATTGTTCCTATGGAGGAGGTCCCCTTGAGGATCCAAATCAACACCTATCTGTCTTCCTAAGAATATGTGAAACTGTCAAGACAAATGGTGTGCATCCAGATATTTACAAACTGCTGTTGTTTCTATTTTCTTTAAGGGACAAGGCATCTCAATGGCTTGAGACATTCCCCAAAGAAAGCATCAACACTTGGGATGATTTGGTGAATAAATTCCTATCTAAGTTCTACCCACCTCAGAGGATCATCAGATTGAAGACGGAGGTGCAAATATTCACTCAAATGGATGGGGAATCATTGTATGATGCATGGGAAAGATACAAAGCTCTGATTAGGAAATGTCCACCTGAGATGTTCAGTGAATGGGATAGACTTCAAAATTTCTATAAGGGGTTAACTCTAAAAGCTCAAGAGTCCTTGGATCACTCTGCAGGAGGCTCGCTACAATTGATGAAGACAGCCGAGGAAGCCCAGAATCTCATAGACATGGTAGCAAACAACCAATATTTCTATGCTCATCAGAGGCAACGCTGAAGAGAGGAATTTTGCGTGGTCTAGAAATTCGCAGATAAATCCTCGTTGCAGGTATAGCTTCTAAACCAACAAAAGTCCTTTCTTACAAACGTTTTGGTTGTCACAAGTAACAAACCCCTTTGAAATTGATAACCGAGTATTTAAACCTCGGGTCGTCTTCTCAAGGAATTGCAGGGAGGTGTTCTTATTATTGGTTATGAGTCTTGTAAATTGGGGGCTTTGAAAGTAAGAAACAGGTAATTTAAATGACAAGAAAAATAAATTAATAATAATAAAATCTCTTGGCAAGGTATTAGAATTTGGAATTTCTATCCTAGTTATCCTTATCAGGTGTGATGAGAATTGGGTTTTAATCCCACTTAGTTAAGTCAAGTGGACTAATTAGCTTGATCCTCAAGTCCTAGTCAATCCCGTGGGAAGACTAGCTTTAGAGCGATCTAGATCAATTAGTAATCTGCCAATTTCAACCACTGCTGAGTTTGACAACTCAAGTGTTACCAATTACTTAACCAAAGCCAAAAGGAAAGAGAATCTACTTGAATGAAAATAATTTGAATACATAAATTAAAGAGAGCAATCGTAATTCTGAAATACCTCAAAATATATTAAATAGAACATTCAAATCTTAACATGGGAAGGTTCATAAGCTAAATTGGAACATTAACAAGTAAAAGCATTGGAATAATTAAAAATAGAAGAGAAACATTAATTAAAAGAAAATATTGAACCTGGTATTGAAGCAATAAAATTAAAAAGGAATCCTAATCCTAAACCTAAGAGAGAGGAGAGAACCTCTCTCTCTAAAAACTATATCTAAAACCTAAAACTGTGTGTTGTGAGCTTATTATTATGAATGGATATATTCCCCCACTTTATAGCCTCTAATCTGTATTTTCTGGGCCAAATACTGGGTCGAAAATAGCCCAGAAATCGCTGAAGAAGAAATCTGCCACGCTGATTTTTGCCACTGCGACGCGTCCGCGTGGAGCACACGTTCGCATCGCCTAGCGTCAGAGCAACTATGACAAATTATATATCAAATTGAAGCTCCAGACGTTATCTTTCCAACGCAACTGGAACCGCATCATTTGGACCTCTGTAGCTAAAGTTATAGTTGTTTGAGTGCGAAGAGGTCAGGCTGGACAGCTTTAGCAATTTCTCCAACTTCTTGTATTCCTTCCACTTTTGCATGCTTCCTTTTCATCCTCTGATCCATTCCTTTTCTGTAATCTCTGAAATCACTTAACACACATATCGAGGCATATAATGGTAATAAGAGAGGATTAAACATAGGGAACTTAAGGCCAAAGAAGCATGTTTTCAATCAAAGTACATAATTAGGAAGGCAAATGTAAAACCATGCAAATAGTATGAATAAGTGGGTAAGAACTTGATAAAAACCACTCAAATGAGCACAAGATAAACCATAAAATAGTGATTTATCAACCTCCCCACACTTAAACATTAGCATGTCCTCATGCTAAGCTCAAGAGAAGCTATAAAAGTGAATGAGGAAAGTAAGAAAGTATGAAATGCAACCTATCTATATGAATGCAACTATATGCTAAGATGTTTCTATCTACTTGGTTAAGAATAAACAAGTTCTCCAAGACAAAAATAATTCAAATTCCACTAATTCATATCATATAATAAAAGACAAGTAAACTTGTAAGAAGATAGCTCATGAAAGCAGGGAACATAAAATTAGGCACTGAACCTTTACTAGTAGTGTATATCACTCTAACTCTCAAGTGTCTAGGGTCAATCACTCTACTCTTCTCTAGTCATGCTTTCTAAAACTTTGTTCTTCATCTAACCAATCAACAAATATTTAATGTTCCAATGCAAACATCATGAGGTCTTTTTAGGGTTGTAATGGGGCTGAGGTAAAGGTAAGGATATATGTATGGCCAAGTGAGCTTTATAAAGTGAATCCTTGATTAGTCTAAGATCTCACCTAACATATACATACTTTATACAATTTTAAAATACTTTACCTAGCTACCCAAATTTTTCCCACTTTTGTATTACATGCTCATGTATCAAACTTATTTTTGAATTTTTGTCCCATGTGCATTGATTCTTTTTATTTTGCATTTGGGGTAATATTATTTTTCTTCTTTTCTTCTCTCTCTTTTTTTTTGTATCCCCTTATTTAATTACTTAATATATTTTTTCTTTTTTCTTTCAATACACGTGGTAATTTAATTATTTTGATTTCACCTGAGCATGCTTCCCAAATTTTCAAATAATTTAATTTCCTACTTTTTTATATCATCCCATGTTCCCATAAAATTCTCCATACTTAAATTATACACAATATCTATCTTAAGCTAACCAAGGATTTAACTTGGGATTTTTATTTTATTTTTCTGCTTAAGGCTAGTAATGTGGTTATGAAATAGAAGGGGGTTAAAAAGTTCAAAGTGGCTAACAAGGGTGATGTAAAAGGTAAGCTTATTTGGGATAAGTGAGCTAATAATAAATAATGGCCTCAATCATATGCAAGCATGTAAATACACTAAATAATGGACATATAGAGTGGAACAAAGTAAAGATTACAATCATAGAGAAGAAAATACACAAGAATAAAAATTTATGGTTAAATAATGTAACCATGTAAATAAGCTCAAAATCTCACGGGTTGTGTGTTCTTTAGCTCAAAAAACCATGTTCCAAATACAACTTCAAACAAATTTAACATAAAAATTTTTCAATTTTAAATTAGTGAAATTTTTCAAAAAATAGGGTCTTAAAAAGAAACTTATTATTTTTCAACCAAGCAATAGCTAAATGCATAAAATCAAACAAACATGCAATTAAACATGCAAATGCAAAATGAACAAACAAAGAAAATAAAACAATGGTGTTGGAAAGAAAAAAATAGCTAACCCATGGAGATCGGTATCGACCTCCCCACACTTAAAGATTGCACCGTCCTCGGTGCATGCTAAGATGTACAAGTGGACGGGCTGCTCCAACTGATGCTTTTCTCCAAAGATTGTGCAGATGGACTTGTCTGTCTCCCCATGTAAACGTCTTCCGGTTTCCTTCCGGGTGGCCATCCTGAAAGAAAAAGGGAAGAAAAGTAACCCAGAAGTAAAGATAAGAAAATAAATGAAGTATGGGTGGGTTAATGCCAATTGATAAGGGTCTCATTTACATGGAAGCTTCAACATGTACGTGAAAAAATAATAAAAGCACATGGCATACCAAAGGTGCAGAATTTGCAACAATGGGAAAGAGAGTGGGGAAGGAGAGATAATATAAATTCATGTCAATGCAAAAGTAATACAGATATAAAAGATTGGCATTGATTTAAATAATATTACCCAATCAGAATAAAACAAGTCACTAAGCACCCAAAATAATTCAAGAGAAGATGCAACAGTTAAATAAGAAAATTTTAACACCAAAGGAAAAATAATGAATTTAGAAAAGAAAATAAAAATAAGCACAAAATTAAGATACAATGAATGAAATATGCAAATAAATTAAGTAAAATAAAATGAAAGATAAAAAGAATGGGAAGGGAAAGAAGGGAAGAAGAAGTAAGTAAGAAAGGAGAGAGAAAGAAGAAAAGATAGAAGAAATTAGGATTAGAAAAGAAAAGAAAAGATAATTGGCGCTGATCTAGATAAGTTGTGCGGCGCAGGCGACGCGGATGCGTGGGTCACGCGATCGCGTGACCTGATTTGTGCGATTGGCGCGAGTGCAGCCTCGCGTTTGCGCAACTCTCTGTTCGAAACTCTTTTCACCAGATTTTTGGGTGACGCGGTCGCGTGGTTGACGCGATCGCGTGGATGGCCATATTTGGAAAACGACGCGGCCGCGTGGGGAACGCGTTCGCGTGGGAGGGCTTGGGCTTCCAGCACGAGTCCAGCCCTATTCCAGCCTAACTTGCTGCCAAACACCCATTTACGTCGATTTTTAGGGCACGCGTTCGCGTGGGTGACGCGGACGCGTGGGAGGTATGTTTTCAAAAATGATGCGGATGCGTCAGCGACGTGGTCGCGTGGGGTAATTTGTGCCAAAGGCACGCCTCCATCCACGCTCTCGCGTGACTCTCTGTTCAATTCTCTTTTCTTCAAAACGTACTGGTGACGCGGACGCGTCAGCGACGCTGCCGCGTCGCGTGCGTGTTTTTTTTTAATGCAGGATGCAGAATGCAATGCTAATATGAATGTTATGCAAAACTCCAGGTTCAATACAATAAAATAAAATAAAACTCAAAAATAAATAAAACTAAATAAAAAATGAAAAAGGAACGATCATACCATGGTGGGTTGTCTCCCACCTAGCACTTTTAGTTAAAGTCCTTAAGTTGGACATTTGATGAGCTTCCTGTTATGGTGGCTTGTGCTTGAATTCATCCAGAAATCTCCACCAATGTTTGGAATTCCAGTAGCCTCCGGGATCCCAAACTAGGCGCAGAAAGCCTTCAAGTAAGTTGAAGCAAGTGACAAGGCCCCAAGAGTGTTGATTGCTGGACTGAATTCCGGGGTCCCAAACCTTTCTTTTACACCCGTCTTCTTGTTGATCATCATGATTCTATCCGGGTGATAAGCAATCTGAATTCTCACTAAAGCATCCAAACAACTTCCTAGACCCATTCAGTTGAGCTTTATACCAACCTTTGTATTTAAACTTTGAATATGCAACCATGTTGAACCTTGCTTGACAACTCCAACCACTAACCATCTTCCTCTTACTCTTAATGCCACAAAGAGCTCTAAGTTGACCATCCGTCTCCAGTAGCCCATATTCAAGTGGAATTAGAAAGCTAGGGGGTATGAATTTTACCTACTTGAATGTTGTGAAGGATGATGACAACTTAGAGGGAGGGGTCTCCAATAACTTTGGCAAGGTGATTTCAAGCTCCATTCCCTTGTGCTCTTTGACAACTTCCACCTCTTTGCAAACTTCTTTAATTTCAACCTCTTCCTCTTGGTAGCTTTCTTCCAATTCAATCTCTTCTTCATTACTTACCAAGGGCACAGGAGGTTGTGCTTCTTCTTCTTTAATTTCCATCTCTTGATCAACCTCTACAAAGTCTTCAACCATGATCTGCCTTGGAGGTTGTACGCTCTCCTCAACATCAACATCAAACACCGTGGAAGGAGGCTCTGTGACTGGACTTTCCAATGGAGGTACAACATCTCTTAAGTCTGCAACCACTTCTTCCTTTTTAATAATTGATGCTTTGTCCAGTTGTTTAAGTATAAAATCGTACTCATCCTCGATGATTTTCTTTCCATGACAACTCCTTTCAACTACTCTTTCATCTTCAAGGGTCTCTCCTACCTTTACCCGTAGGGCCTCCTCTAGCTCCTTATGAAGTATGGATTCGCGAAGATGATTCCTTTTTTCCTGTTCTATATCAATAGCATATCTCATCTTGCTCTTGGATTGATGGATGTCGGTGCTCTCCTATGGAGGGTGGTGATGGGATGAAAAGATCATTATGTGGTTGAAAAGGAAGTGCACTAGAGTTTGAGGGTTGAATATTGGAGGTAGATGGTTGGTTCATGCAGGATATAAGATTTTGGAGTGTAGAGGTGAGACCAATGATGTTAGAGATGAGTGTATTATTATCCAATGGAGGTTGGGGTGGATCTATGTATGGTTCATTTGGTTCATAGGGTGGTTGGTATGGTGGATGTGGGTTATATGGTTGGTGTGGTAGATATAGGTTAGGGTCATATGGTGGTGTTTGGTGATGAGGGGCTTGTGAGTATGGTGGTCCAGAGTTGTGTTGAGGAGGCGGTTCATAATCATGTGGTGGGCCTTGTTGGTAATTACAAGGGGGTTCACCATATTCATCATCTTGGTATGCTCCCTAGAATGGCTCTTGACCATAGTAGTTTGGTGGTTGTTGGTTGTCACGGAAGGGTCCACCATAACTATTGTCTTGGTATGCATTGTGGAAAGGTCTTTGTCTGTGGTACTGTGGAAGGTGTTGTTGCCGGAAGGGTTGATCAGATCCTCGTGACTCCTTCCATTTTTGATTATTTTGACCTTGATGCATGTTTCTGTTATAATTTCCATTCCTTGCAACAACATTGGAACAAAACTCAAAGCGAGAGGGGTGAGAACTCATAATAGTAAATAAAAATTAAAAACGAAAATAAAAACAAATTTTAAATTAAAAGGTTATTGAAATTTAAATTTTGAAATTTGAATTTTAATTAATTTTTTAAATTTGAATTTTGAAAATTGAAATTTGAAATTTGAAATTTGAGTTTTAAATTTTGAATTTTTTTGAATTTAATGAGGAGAGAGAAAATACAATAAAATGACATTAAACTTAAAATTTTTAGATCAAAACGAAGAAAACAACTAAGAACAACTTGAAGGTCAAGATGAACACGAAGAACAACTTGAAGATCAAAATGAACACCAAGAAAAAAAATTTTTGAAATTTTTTTTAATAACTAAATAAAAACCAATAACCTCTTAATTTATGAAAAAGCAAAAATAAAAACAAAAATAAAAACAAATAAACAAGCAGAAAGTAAATATTTACAATAACCAATAATAAGGCACACGTTTGCAATTCCCCAGCAACGGCACCATTTTGAAGAGAGGACTTTTGCGTGGTCTAGAAATTCGCAGATAAATCCTCGTTGCAGGTATAGCTTCTAAACCAACAAAAGTCCTTTCTTACAAATGTTTTGGTTGTCACAAGTAACAAACCCCTTTGAAATTGATAATCGAGTATTTAAACCTCGGGTCGTCTTCTCAAGGAATTGCAGGGAGGTGTTCTTATTATTGGTTATGAGTCTTGTAAATTGGGGGTTTTGAAAATAAGGAACAAGTAATTTAAATGACAAGAAAAATAAATTAATAATAATAAAATCTCTTGGCAAGGTATTAGAATTTGGAATTTCTATCCTAGTTATCCTTATCAGGTGTGATGAGAATTGGGTTTTAATCCCACTTAGTTAAGTCAAGTGGACTAATTAGCTTGACCCTCAAGTCCTAGTCAATCCCATGGGAAGACTAGTTTTAGAGCGATCTAGATCAATTGGTAATCTGCCAATTTCAACCACTGCTGAGTTTGACAACTCAAGTGTTACCAATTACTTAACCAAAGCCAAAAGGTAAGAGAATCTACTTGAATGAAAATAATTTGAATACATAAATTAAAGAGAGCAATCGTAATTCTGAAATACCTCAAAATATATTAAATAGAACATTCAAATCTTAACATGGGAAGGTTCATAAGCTAAATTAGAACATTAACAAGTAAAAGCATTGGAATAATTAAAAATAGAAGAGAAACATTAATTAAAGGAAAATATTGAACCTGGTATTGAAGCAATAAAATTAAAAAGGAATCCTAATCCTAAACCTAAGAGAGAGGAGAGAACCTCTCTCTCTAAAAACTACATTTAAAACCTAAAATTGTGTGTTGTGAGCTTATTATTATGAATGGATGTATTTTCCCACTTTATAGCCTCTAATATGTGTTTTCTGGGCCAAAAACTGGGCCGAAAACAGCCCAGAAATTGCTGGAGAAGAAATCTACCACGCTGATTTTCGTCACTGCAACGCGTCCACATGGAGCACGCATTCGCGTCACCTAGCGTCAGGGCAACTATGGCAAATTATATATCAAATCAAAGCCCCGAACATTAGCTTTCCAACGCAACTGAAACCGCGTCATTTGGACTTCTATAGCTAAAGTTATAGCCGTTTGAGTGCGAAGAGGTCAGGCTGGACAACTTTAGCAATTTCACCAACTTCTTGTATTCCTTCCACTTTTGCATGCTTCCTTTCCATCCTCTGAGTCATTCCTGCCCTGTAATCTCTGAAATTACTTAACACACATATTGAGGCATCTAATGGTAATAAGAGAGGATTAAACATAGGAAACTTAAGGCCAAAGAAGCATGTTTTCAATCAAAGTACATAATTAGGAAGGCAAATGTAAAACCATGCAAATAGTATGAATAAGTGAGTAAGGACTTGATAAAAACCACTCGAATGAGTACAAGATAAACCATAAAATAGTGGTTTATCAAACGCCAACCCGTTCAAAAGAAGGGTGTGTTGGAACTAGAAGGAGTGGACACTATCTTGGCACAGAACAAGTTGATGCACCAACAAATCCAGCAACAAATGGAAATTATGGCTAAGAGAATAGATGGCCTCCAACTAGCTTCAGTGAACACAACAAATCAACCCTCAATTGAATAGGGTCAAAATGAAGCAGGCAACGTTGAGCAGCAACAAGAACATGTTCAATATGTGCAAAATGCCTCAAATTCTTCTCAAAATGACTTCTATGGTGACACATACAACTCATCCTAGAGGAATCACCCCAATCTGAGATGGGGGTGATAATCAAAACCATTGGCAGAAGAACAACAACTCCAACCATTCCTGCAACACAAACAGCCAAAATCATTCATCTAACAACACTAACCAATACAAGAAACCACAAAACACATACCAACCACCTCACAACAACTCACAAACTCACCAAAATACCTTCCCCGCACCAACATCCAACTCACAAAGCTATCATCCCATCTCCCCAAATAACTTCCAGCAACAACAATCACACCCTATCATACCACCAATTGACCATCATGAAACTAGGATCTCAAGTCTTGAAGCAGCCTTACAAAACCTTGCTCAAAGCACACAATCAATTGCTCAGACCACTCAAAATTTGCTCAAAGGACAAGAGAGATATGAAGCCACCATGAGGAAACTTGAGCGACAAGTGGGACAATTAGCCAAACAAGCTGAACGGCCAACCAATGTACTCCCAAGTGATACAATCCCCAACCCAAGGGAAGAATGTAAAGCTGTGCAGTTGAGAAGTGGCAAGGTAGTTGGAAGAGAAGTCAACAAAGAAGCAATAGGGCATGAAGTGGAAGATACAATAGACAAGAAGGAGGATGAAAAGGCATCAACATCCAAAAAGAGCAAAGAACTTGTGGAGCCACTAAGCAAGTTGCCAACCCAAAACAACAATGCCAACAACAAGGAAATTGTGAAGCCATAACAAGAGGAAAGAAATGAAGGGGTAAAATCTTATGCACCCAAACTCCCTTACCCAACAAGGTTACACAAAGGAATACGAGACCAACAATTCCCAAAATTCTTGGAAATCTTTAAGAAACTTGAAATCAACATTCTATTGGCCGAAGCTTTAGAGCAAATGCCATTATATGCAAAGTTTCTTAAAGAATTGATCACCAAGAAGAGAAGCTGGCAGGAGAAAGAAACCGTGCTCCTTACTTAAGAGTGTAGTGCCATCATTCAAAAGGGACTTCCACCGAAACTTAAGGATCCAGGCAGCTTCCTCATACCATGCACAATTGGAAACATGGCCATTGATAAATCACTTTGTGACCTGGGAGCAAGCATTAACTTAATGCCTCTTGCCATGATGAAGAAGCTGATGATAGAAGAGGTTAAACCTACAAGGATGTCACTACAACTTGCTGACAGATCCCTCAAAATACCAAATGGAGTAGTGGAGAACCTCTTGGTAAAAGTGGAAAACTTTATATTCCCAGCCGACTTTGTAGTGTTGGACATGAATGAAGAAGGGAGTAACTCGGTCATTCTTGGTAGACCTTTTCTGGCCACTGCTAGAATAATCATTGATGTGGAGAAGGGGGAGATGATCTTCAGAGTACATGATGAGCAGATGACCATAAATGTCTTCAAGGTAATGCAATATCCAGCTGAGAAAGAGAGCTGCATGAGGATTGATGTGGTGAATTCTTTAGTTGAGGAAATATTTGAAGCAAGCCATCAAGTGAATCAGGAGGAAGTCCAGGACATCCATGAACAAGAAGAGAACACATCGCAAGCACCAGAGGAACCAATTGAAGCCAAGAAAGAAGAGGCGCCACAACAAGAGTTGAAACCACTACCCCCTCATCTTAAATATGCATTCCTTGGTGAAAAGAATAGCTTCTCAGTGATCATCAACTCTATATTGAGTGCAGAGGAAGAAGAAAAACTCCTTGTAGTGTTGAGAGCTCACAAGGATGCATTGGGGTGGACCATTGATGACTTGAAAGGCATAAGCCCTGCCATATGCATGCATAAAATACTCTTGGAGGAAAATTCTAAACCAGTGGTACAACCTCAAAGAATGTTAAATCCCACAATGAAGGAGGTTGTTCAAAAAGAAGTACTAAAGCTACGTAAAGTTGGGATCATTTACCCTATCTCTGACAGTCTATGGGTTAGCCCAGTGCAAGTAGTACCCAAGAAAGGCGGGATGACTGTCATTGTCAATGAGAAGAATGAGCTTATTCCAACAAGAACAGTGATAGGATGGAGAATGTGCATTGACTATAGGAGGCTGAATGATGCCACACGAAAGGATCACTTCCCCCTCCCTTTCATTAACCAGATGCTCAAAAGGCTGGCTGGCCATGCTTATTACTGCTTTCTTGATGGATATTCAGGCTATAATCAAATAGTAGTTGACCCCATGGATCAAGAGAAGACCTCCTTCACCTGCCCTTTTGGAGTTTTTGCTTACAGAAGAATGCCATTCGGATTGTGTAATGCCCCAGCTACCTTTCAGAGATGCATGTTATCAATCTTCTCAGACATGGTAGAAAAATTTATTAAAGTCTTTATGGATGACTTCTCCGTTTTTGGTGATTCTTTCAATGCTTGCTTGCACCATCTTACCCTAGTCTTGAAAAGGTGCCAAGAAACCAATTTAGTTTTGAACTGGGAGAAATTCCATTTTATGGTACTCGAAGGAATTGTTCTTGGTCACAAAATTTCAAGAAAGGGTATAAAGGTGGACAATGCAAAAGTAGAGATTATAGAAAAATTTCCACTGCCAACAAATGTAAAAGCTGTTAGAAGTTTCTTGGGCCATGCTGGATTCTATAGACGATTCATCAAAGATTTTTCTAAAATAGCAAAACCACTAAGCAATTTGCTGGTGGTGAGCAATCCTTTCTCCTTTGATGATGAATGTAAACATGCCTTCGAGACTCTAAAAGCTAAGCTCACCACGGCACCAATTATCACACCCCCAAGTTGGGGATTGCCTTTTGAACTTATGTATGATGCAAGTGACCTTGCAATTGGTGCTGTGCTGGGGCAGAGGAAGGACAAGAAGCACCATGTCATCTACTATGCAAGCAAAGTATTGAATGAAGCTCAAAGAAATTATACCACAATGGAGAAAGAGCTACTAGCCGTGGTGTATACTTTTGATAAATTTAGGCAATATTTGATTAGATCTAAAACCTTAGTTTACACTGATCATGCTGCTCTCAAGTATCTAATGTCAAAACAGGATGCCAAACCAAGGCTAATTAGATGGATATTGCTTCTACAAGAGTTTGACTTTGAGATCAAGGATAAAAAGGGTAGTGAGAATCAAGTTGCTGACCACCTATCAAGGTTGCCACAAGGGACGAGTCAAGACACCTCTCAACCAGTGAATGAAAATTTTCCAGATGAGCACCTCTTGCAAATTCAACAAACTCCTTGGTTTGCGGACATGGCCAACTACAAAGCAGGAAGGAGTATGCCACAAGAGTATACAAGGAAACAAGTTCAGAAGCTGCTACATGAAGCTAAGTTATTCTTGTGGGATGAGCCCTTCCTATTCAAAAGATGCCCATATGGAATGATTAGAAAATGTGTGCCAGAGGTTGAAATGAAGGACATACTATGGCACTGTCACAACTCAAGCTATGGTGGTAATTTTGGAGCTGAAAGGACTGCTGCAAAGGTTCTCCAGAGTGGGTTTTATTGGCCCTCTATCTTCAAGGATGCTAGAGAATTTGTGAGTCATTACAATGAATGCCAAAGAACAGGAGGATTGACAAAGAAGAATGAGATGCCTCAGAAGTTCATTTTGGAAGTGGAACTCTTTGATTTATGGGGAATAGACTTTATGGGACCTTTCCCTCCATCCTACACATTCAAATACATCTTGGTGGCAGTGGAGTATGTTTCAAAATGGGTAGAGGCAATAGCCACCACCACATGTGATGCTAATGTGGTATTGTAATTTCTAAGGAGAAACATCTTCACTAGGTTTGGAGTACCGAAGGGACTTATAAGCGATGAGGGAAGCCACTTTTGCAATAAACAATTGAACTCTCTCCTCCATATATATGGAGTAACCCACAAGGTAGCCACACCATATCACCCACAGACAAATGGACAAGCTGAACTTGCAAACAGAGAGCTAAAGAGAATTTTGGAGAAAACTGTGAGAGCAACAAGAAAGGATTGGGTGAGGAAGCTGGATGATGCACTTTGGGCATATAGGACAGCATTCAAAACCCCATAGGAAGATCTCCATTTCAGCTGGTGTATGGAAAAGCATGCCATCTGTCTGTAGAGCTTGAACACAAAGCTTTTTGGGCCACTAAACTATTGAATTTAGATGCTCAAGCAGCAGGAGAAAAGAGGTTACTACAACTCAATGAATTGGAAGAATTCAGACTGGAGGCATATGAGAATACCAGAATATACAAGGAAAGAGCAAAAAGGTGGCATGACAAGAAGATCTCTCCAAGAACATTCGAACCAGGCCAAAAGGTGTTGTTATTCAACTCAAGACTGAAGATCTTCCCTGGGAAGCTGAGATCTAGATGGACTGGTCCATACACCATCACCAAAGTATCTCCTCATGGCTATGTGGAATAACTTGATGAAACCTCAAAAGAGACTTTCACAGTCAACGGGCATAGGGTGAAACTTTATCTTGGTGGCCCTTGGAGCAAGGAGGAAAGAATACACTTATTAACATAAGCAAGGGAGCTGCAATATCAAGCTAAGGACAATAAACAAGCGCTTCATGGGAGGCAACCCATGCACAGGAGTCTTTTACTTTCATGCTTTAGTAATTAATAATAAAAGGTTGAACCATATACATCTAAGGGAATAACGATTGAATTAGCATATAGTGTGTGTAGGGTACTAAGTTTGGTGTGGCTAATCTTGAAGCAAGTGCAAAAGTTATTTTTAACACTTAGTCACAAACTAAGTTTGGTGTCCACATATACACGAAATGCTAGATCATAGAACAAACATGTAGCCATTTCCCCTAGGCATATGGAAGCAACCATTAGATTTCAATTTTGTCTCTTTTTGCATCATAATCCCTTTAAAAATTGTAGTATTAGTCCAAACATTACAAGGAATTCTAAAGCCTCTATATTCTTGTTGCAGGAAAGTGAAAGAAAGAAATGATGGGAGAATCTTGAAGCGGAATCACGGATACACATACAAGAAAGGAGAAGTCACATGTGCCTTGGGTTTTGTGCATTGGGAAGAGCACCTTCACATGCATTAGCTAGAAGATTCATGCTCCCCATGACTTGACCGAGCCATCAAGACTAACATTCCATCATCAATGTTGCCATAACACTCCAACAACAACCATAAAACCTCACTTTGTCCTCACGCCTATATCTACTACTCTCCATCACCACACTTCATCAATTCACCTCAGCCGAAATCACACTCACCCCATTAATCATCTTTGTTTTACAAATCTTAGCCTTAATCTTGAAAATTGCTATGCAAAGCTCATAAGGCACCATTCTCCTTAAAGACTACCCAAACCATCTCCACTCCCTACCCCCCTTCACAATCATTTTCAAGCCTTCATTTCTTACCTTATGAACCTATCATTCTAAGCCTCACTCATTTACATTTCTTGTATGCTTGAGGACAAGCATTTCTCTAAGTTTGGTGTGGAAGATTCGGTCATCAATTGAAATCCAATGGCCTCATCATCAGGAGCTAAAAAAGGGAAAGGCAAGCAACCCATACAAGAGCAAACCGCATTTGATGAGAGAAGGTTCAAATCCAAAAACCATGAGCGCATCTTTAATTGGATGATAAGCAAAGACATTATTCCGGAGGTGCCTTTTAAGCTAAGAAAGGAGGAATACCCTGAGATACAAAAAGTGATTAGAAAAAGGGGATGGGAGCTTCTCTGTAATCAACCTCAAGTTGTAAGTATGCCGCTCATCCATGAGTTCTATGCCAATGTCATAAAGAAACCTGATGATGAAGAACCATACTTGAGCTATGTAAGAGGGGTGGTGGTCCACTTTAGCCCAGACACCATCAATAGGGTGCTAATGACCAAGCTAAAATGGTTTAAGCAACCCTACTATGAGGAGAGGATTGGATATGACCCAAGGTGTGTAGATGTGTTAAGTGATCTATGCAAAGTGGGTACAGATTGGGTGTTGGATTCACAAAAATAACCACTCAAACTTAGAAGGGGTGATCTTGTACCTCAAGCAAAAGGATGGCATGATATAGTGAGAAGATCATTAATCTCCACCTCAAACAACTCAGAGGTGACAGTAAATAGAGCAGTAATGATCCACTGCATAATAAAAGAAAGAGAGATCAATGTGGGAGAAATCATAGCCAAGAACATCATTCACATAGCTGAAAATGTCCAACAAGATAGTTGGCTAGGATATCCTAGTACTATCTTGCGCTTATGCGAAGAGGCTTGAGTACCACTTAAAGAATTTGAAGACACAGACGTGGTGTCCATTGGGAAGCTTATCACCAAGGAAAGATTAGAGTATGTCACCACAGTCCAATTAGAGAGGCAGCCTCTAGCAAGAAGAAAGAAAAGGAAAGAAGCAAGACTAGAGGAGGAGCATGAAGAAATGGAAGAACCAAGTGCCTTGAACATGAATCAACTCCAAGCCGCTTTGGAAGGAATCTCTGGGCAATACTCACAAATTCAAAGAAGTCAAGAGGAACACGCTCAACAACAAAAGGACCTTTGGCAATTGATGGATCAACAAAGAGGAGTTCAAGCTCAATGGATGGATCAGCAAATGCACATGATGGAACTACAACAAGAGCAATATACCAAAATGCATGAAGCCATCAACAACTCAACTGCTGAATATGAAAGATCCATGAATAAGGTAATACAAGAACATGTTCAGTTGAGGAGAGAGCAAGCTCAACAAAGGGAACTCTTCCAAAGGATAGATGATAGACAAGACACCCTTTACAGAGAATTCAATGAAAACAGAATGTTCAAGGAGGCCAGACACATAGATAGAGTTGAATATGATATGACCACTCAAGAAAAGCTCAGCTACATTTGTGGGACACTCCCAGTGCTCAACCAACAAATCCAAACATTCAATGAAGCACACAAGGTGTTGGAAGAACAAGAAATCTCAAGGGTGAAGTTCAACATTCAAAGGCTAAAAGATAAGATGGTAAGCTCAGGGATATGGAGGAAAGTGGAGGAGGGTTCAACAACAAAACAACAAGGAGAAATAAGAAAGAAGAAAAGGGAGGATCCAAAAGGCAAAGGAAAGCAAGGAGAATCAAGCAAGGGAAAGGAACCCAAAGCTTAAAGGTGGTAAAGTTCTTTTAGTATTTTAATAAATAAAGAAGATGTATGTCTGAAACATGATATACCTTCTAGGATTCTTTTTATGCACTTTCATGTTTTGCACTTTCATGATTACAATATGCATTTTCATGTTTACATCATGTATCACGCATATGCTTGGAATGTATGCTTGTCTTAAGCCCTTTTGTTTGATAATTGAATAAAAGATGTAATTTGAGCAAGAACAGAGAGAAATCTAGCCTAGTAAGAATAAAGTTTTTCCTATAAAAGTGCTAGTATACTTGCTTTCATTGTGAATGAATCAGGGATCAAGAAATCAAAAGGATGCTTGCTCACACAAGACTAGTTGGTTGAAGGTTACAAGACTCAAGAAGTTAGAAGCACAAAAGTCCTTGACAAGAAGTTGTAATATAGTGGTGAAAAGAAAACAGAGAACACAAGATGAAAAGCTAGGCATCAATGACAAAATTTGGATATGTGTCTGTGGTGATTGATGTTAGCGGATATACTTGGGCTAGTAAATCCGAGGGGTGCTTCATCACCCGATAACTTGAGTTAACTAACTCGGGATTATCGATTGAAAACTCACATTCAAGAGTAGCCCTACAACAGAACATTTAGCAGCCCAAAGAGGTGCTGGATACCACTATCCAAGTAAAATCTCAAAGTTATATGCCTGTAATTGAATGTATTAAGGAGAGAGGCTTGAGTTAGTAAATCTTTAAGAGTGTTTCAACATTTAACAACTTAAACCAACTGGTTTGGGATTGTTGATTGAAAGCTTATGCTAAAAAGCCGCCTTAAGACAAGATTTTTAGCTCAAATTAAAAAAAAAAAGCAGAAAAAAAGAATAGTTGAGGATTATATGCTAAGGCGTGAAAAAGGAGTCTAGTGAAGCTAACTAGTTTAGTATTGAAGCAAGCACTTTACTAAAGAAGTTGAATTAGCCTTGATCATTTGCATTGAACAAATAACTACACAACAGAGGATGACAGATTTATTGAAAGAAGTTCCTCTCTGTTAAGATACTTAACTCGTTCATCTTAAATTCTGTTATCAAATTATTTATCTCTTGCTTGAGGACAAGCAATATTTTAAGTTTGGTGTTGTGATGCATTCGTATATTTGCTATTTTAACTAGTTAGTTTGGTTAGCTTTAGTTTAATTTCATTCATTATTACTAAAATAAACAAGCAATTTTATGAGTTTTCTCTCCATGCATTCATGAACCAAGAACTAAGTAAAATTTGGCATAATCCATGCAAATGATTCAAGGAGTTTATAAACAAGTTGATATGAATGATTCCCTTGAAATTCATTGCATAAGATGGCAAGACTTTGAGAATGATTTTTGGTTTATGTTAGGTGATGAAGCAAGAAGACAATGGAGCCAGAAGGCTTGAAGATACATCAATCTTTACAAGGAAACAGGGGAGTGCACGTTGCCAACTCCAGCGTGTTTGTGAACAACGCCAGGATCTTGAAGCAGAGCAAGAATTGGAGCTCGAACATGTTGCCCAGCAGAGGATGAACTAGCGTGTTCATCAGCAACGCCCACAACAATGCTAGGCCAAGAAATGCTAGGCCAAGGAAGGCTCGAGCACGTTGTTAGCTTGGGATAACATGGGGTGTTTAGCAATAACGCCAGCAACAACGCTGGCCACTCCAAGGCATCTCTGGAGAAGCTCGAACACGTTGCCCAGCAGAGGATGAACTGGTGTGTTCATCAATAACACCAGCAACAATGCTGGCCACTGAAAGGTAGTCCTGGAGAGTGGTCTTGAGCGTTGCCAACGCTGGGAGAGTTGGCGTGTTCCTTGGCATCGCAAGGCTAAGAAATTGGGCCAAGGAAGAGCTCGAAGACGTTGTTGCCTTGAGGTTGAACTGGCGTGTTCATCAATAACGCCAGCAATAATGCCCAAAGCTAAGAAATTGGGCTAAAGGAAGTTCACTGGCGTTGGCACTGGCGTGTTTGGTAACAACTTCACCAACAACTCCAGCAAAGTTGGCAGCTTGACCTCACTATCTTCAAAGATGCATAAATTGAGTTACAGAGATCCAATTTGAGTGCTTCTAGTTGCGTTGGAAAGATGACATCTAGAACTTTCCAACGATATATAATAATCTATAATGTAACATGAAATGGAAGCTCAAATCAGAGTCATATGTAGGCCCCAAAGACAAGAATGTGAAGATGAGATTCAAGGAGGTATGAATGAACCAAAAAGAGGCTCGAACACGTTTCCAGGCAAGGGATGAACTGGCATGTTCCTTGGCAACTCTAGAAAAAATGCCAAGGCCAAGAAATTGGGCTAGGGGAGTTCACTAGCACGTTGGCACTGGCGTGTTTGGCAAAAACGCCCCAACCAAGGCAGCCTGACCTTACCCTCTTCAATGGAGCATAACTTGAGTTAGGAAGATCCAATTGAGATGATTCTAAATGCATTGGAAAGAAGACATTCCGAGCTTTCCAATGATATATAATAGTCCATATTGAAGCAAAGGATTGAAGCTCAAAGTTCAGGCAACATCAATCATGAAAAGTGAAGTTGCAAAGGAAGAATGGGCCAAGTGTTTGGCAACAACTTGGGCAACAACGCCCAAAGCACCAAGCTCCAAGACCAGGAAATGCCATAGCATGTTGCCAACATGCAACAAGGCTGGCGTGTTTGCCGATAATGCCAGGCCATTGGGCCAGAAGCAATGGGAATGAGCTCTGCTTCCTCTGTTTGGCAACAATTCTTCCATTAAGCAAAATCAACAAGAGCAAAGCCCACATTTCTAACCCAAATGGAGAATCTCAAGGAATTTTAGGAATGGTATAAATAGAAAATAGTTTTGTACTTAAAAATAACTTTTTTTTAGACTTTTACACAGAGACACTTTTACTATTACACTATCATTTTTTTACTGCATCTCACCCGTCTTCTATTTTGTTTTTCTTGCAACTTTGAATTTAGAAGGAATACTTCTTCTTCTTCTTCTTCTTCTTCTTCATTCTTCTTTACACTTAGTTTAATTTTCATCTTTGCAATTGTTGTTGAAATTTGAGCTATGATTTACTAAACCCCATTATCATTAGGGGACTTTATATTCCTGCATTTTTACATTCTTGCAATTTACTTTTAATGTCATTTAAGTTTCTTGCAATCTAAGTTTCCGTTATTTACTTTCAGTCATTAAATTTGCTTCCCTTTACTTTAGTTCTTTAAATTTCTTGTCACTAAATTTCTTGCAATTTCTTTTAAGCATTCAAATCTCATGAAATCAAAACAATGTTTGCTTAACTAGAATATCATTTAACTAAAGTTGCTTAATCCACCAATTTCCGTGGGATTGACCTCACTTCGGTGAGTTTTACTACTTGATACGATCTGGTATACTTGCTGGTAATTACGTGAATTCTTAATTTTTACGTATCACGCACGCGTCATTTTCAAATTTTCACTACACACGCGTGCGCGTGGCTCACGTGTACGCGTCGATGAGCGAATCCAATTGGCCCAGCCAAATTCCCGAGAGTTGTGCCTGGGTTGTGCATATTGTAAATAATTTTTAATTTAACAAGTAGTTGACATTGAATGCGTGTTACTTAATGTAATTAATTAAATTCTATTCAAATATTTTTATTCTGCATAGGTTGGCAGGACTGGGGCAACAAAGTAAAGATCGTCATGATGGCAGGATCCAGACTCTACGTCGTCGCATCGATGGCCTCACATTTAACCAGGTATGACCTTTTTTGGTTTCTATATTATTTCATGCATTGGTATGTCGCTCCTAATTATGGTACTTTAACACTATGTGAACATTTTCAATGTACATCATACGAGGATTTCCAGCTACGTTAGATTGTGCCCAACTAGCTTATGAGTGAATTGCTTGCAACGATAGTAGTATTTAAGTCTATCCGACTCCAAAACTCTGTACTCCACATTCCATCGAATACTATAGTTCTTCACTGCTATTAGAACTACATCACAGTTCCTGAACTTATAGCCAACTTGAAATTCCACCCCACTATCTGTATTGTAATCCTTCCCTTCACCGGCATTCAAAAGATCACTCAGTTGCATTGCATCCAAATTCAAAGTGTGATAATGACTATGAACTTTTGATAATTGAGAAATGGCCAAAGGGGGAGGCAGGAGAAACCGACTAACACTGCCGGTAGGAGTCTCCGGCACATACTCATTAGCGAAAGCAGTATCGCTAGACAACTTGGACCCAGCAACATAAGTTGAATCACCCTCACTATCGGTGTCACACTATCATGAGGCTGGATGTAGTAGTGGGTCGGTGTAGCCTCCAGTGGGACAACTTCAGGACTTGAAGGAGACGGCCCACCACCAGCAACTATGTCATGAACCACAGCATACAACTCCATCACATGTTGTGACATTAGCCATGTATGTACGTCGAACATGACCCTCAAATGCTGATCCCATCAATCCAAAATAACCTGTTGGTAAATTCACCATTCGGAAGCACGTGCAAAAATCTATATGCAACCTGCCCAACCTCTTTGGTATCTATTCCCCCGTATTGCTCAGTATGACCATGTTTAGCGCATGTAGGGTATCAATCCGATTGGTGCGCAACATGACAGTCTTATCAGACTCGAAAATCACTCCCTTCATCACTGTGTTTTACTATCCTATTGGGATAAATCATAACAAAAATAAATTAATTATTCTCCATCAGAACAAAACAAAAAGAAGAGGAAGAAAAGATTGACTTGTGAATTGTGAGGAGATGGTTGAGGGATAGGCTCTATAAATAGAGTTATTCTCCAATATATCTTAGGTGCAAAGACACCTAAACCATAATACACATATCCCAGGTGCTGAGACCCAAATTACACCATTGACTATATCTCGGATATTGAGACCCCAATCAGAAAAATCTTATATATCTCGAGTACTAAGACCCCTTTTATAGTTGCCACATATCTCGGGTGCTCAGTCCCCGATCCATAATAACACATATCTCGGGTACACTCAAGATATGTCTCGGCGTCACCCGGTCATAGCACGGAGTCTCAGACGTCGAGATATGTTCACTTTTTAACTTACCCCTCAGCATCCGAGATGTGTAAGCATACATATTTTTGTAAATACCTCACATTTTATGTTTTTTTTTGTAATTTATATATTTATTTAATTTAAATAAAAAATCTGATGCTTTATGACACAAAAAATTTATAAGCTAAGAATGGACATAGCGGTTAAAAAAAAGCATCCTCACACCGTGTGTGTTTTTAATTTCGTTATTAATTTGTTTTTTAAAACTAGATAAAAAAAATCTGACGTTGCTCTAATTTGGAAAAAGTAGACAGAAACAAACCAATTACGCTCATTAAAGGACAAGTCAAGCAAATCGACACATTCAAAAACTGCATTAGAGACACCAAAATCATCATCGAATCCACCATTGTTGAAATCAACAAAAATGGACATAGCCCCTTGCAACACTGATGGGGTGGAAATCAGATTCCACACCAAAACTCACCAGCAAGTGTACCGGGTCGCATCAAGTAGTAATTACTCACATGAGTGAGGTCGATCCCACAGGGATTGATGGATTGAACAATTTTAGTTAGGTGGTTAGTTTAGTTAAGCAAATAATTGTTGATTTTAGTGAAACTTGAATAGCAGAAGCTAAATTACATGGAAATAAAAAGGAGAGGGGAAATTGTCAGAGTCTAAAGTGCAGAGAATGTAGATTAAGCTGAAACTTAAAGTGCAAGTAATGTAAACGACTGAAACTTAGACTGTAAGAAATGTAAATGGCTGAAGCTTAAAGTGCAAGAAAACTAAATGACTGAATCTAAATTGCTGAGAAATGTAAATTGCTTGAAGAGTAAAAGGATTTGGGTGCTGGGATTTCGAATTGAATAAGGAATTGCAAGTTAAAGCAGATCAGAGAGCTGAAATTCAGCTCAGCAGCCAAACAGAAATGTAAAATTGATTGAAGAACCAAACAGCAAGAAAACTTAACTCAATTACGAAATTCTAAAGAGAAATTGAAGATCAAAGAAGAGAAATGAGATTAGACAGCAGATCTAAATCTCAATTGCTCTTTTAATCAAGTAGAAAAGTAATTGCAAAAGAAAATGAAAGTTAGAAACAGCAGAGAAGATTAAAACCAAATCCTTAGATCAATTGAGAGGAAGAGTAGAAGATGATTCTCAGAATTTGAATCAATGGAGCTCCTCAATCTCAATTCAAGATCTAAAACAAAAAAAATTAAAAGTTGCAGAAGAAGAAAATGAAAACAGAAAATTAAACTCAAATCCAATCCTTAGAACAATTGAGAAGAGAGGTAAAAGATGATTCTCAAACTTAGAATCAATGAAGCTCTTCAATCTCAATTCAAATTCTAAGAACAGAAATTAAAAGTTGCAGAAGAAAGAAAAAATTGCAGAAAGAAAACCAGATCCAATTCCCAAATTTAGAACAATTCAAATCCAAGTGAAAACTAAAATAAAGCTAAAGGTAAAACTCAAATGAGCCAAAAAGATCCTCTACAAATCAAATGAACTCCTATTTATACACTTTCTAATTTTTGGTTTTTAGGATTTGGAGTGGGCTTTTCAAATTGGTGAAGAAGTGAATCCAAGATGGCTTTTTAATTGAAATTGGACCAAGGGTGCTGGCTCCAGTGGAGTGCTCAGTGAAGTTAAATAACGTAGTGCTCCCTTGCTTGTGTCAAGCCCTTCGAACCAGGCCTCATACATAGCGCTCAGTTTAGTAAGGCAACGTAGCGCCCCTTGCTTGCATTCGTTTCCTTCTTCGAGCCCTGGCCCTTTCATTTTGGGACAATTCTCCTTGTGATGTAGCGCTCAGTTGGAGTAGAGAATGTAGCGCCCTTTGCTTGTGCGCATGGTTCCCTCTTTCGAGCCCTGGCCGTTTCCTTTTGCTTGCTTGCAATTTCCTCATGCCAAGCCTTGTAGCGCCTTGCCCCCATTTCGAATCTTGGTTGCCCCATTTTGTGAGTGTTGCGCCTAGCTTTCTTTGCATGAAGGCCACAAAAAAGGTAAATGAGTTAACGTAGCGCCCTTGCTTTCTTTGGTTCCTTTGAGCGCTCCGTTTGGGCACTCAACGCAGCGCCCTTGCTCCCCTTGCTTGGCCTCTCCACACTAGCGTTCATTCTTTGAACGCTCCGCTCAATTAGTGAGTGCTATGCTTGGCCTTGTTCCTTGAGTGCTACGCTTTTATATCCTGGGCCATGGGCTACGCTTTCATGGCTACAGCCACACTTTGGTTGAGCATGCTTTTCTGGTTCTTTCTTTTCTTCATCATTTCTTCACCTACAAGTAATTAAACCAACCAAAAAAAGCATCACCAAATTCATAAGATCTCTGCATTAATCATAAAATCAACTAATTCTAGCTTAAACCCTATGATTTTGTGTCAATTAAATGATGGTTGATTGGTTTAACATAACCATGCAAATATACTCCAAATCACTTACTTATAGTGCAAGAAAGTGCATAAAACCTAATGAAACAAGTGAAAAATGCTTGAAAAGCTAGCATAAGATGACTTATCATCAAACACATCAACCACATATCTCACTACCCAACAAATTTAGAAGGGGCCACTTTGAGACACTCTAATCCAACAAAATAATCATTACTAGCAAGAAACACCACTGCCACTAGAAAGAATAAAATGGATGTGATAGTGAAAGACGCCACATTTGCCTTTTCCTCTTCGTCGTCTACATTGGAATTTGTTGGACAGACCCTACACTCTTTTGCGATTCCGATGACGTCAAGATTAGACCTTATTGCGCTGCCACATGAAGGATTACCATGTGTTCATTACACGCAGCGGAAGAAAATAAAGTAATCCTTAAGATCTATTTTGTGCTTAAACTTTATTCCTATAATATAATATAGATCAGATCTAAATACCTTTAGACGCTTTAGTAAAAACTTATTCTTCGATTGTACGAAGACTCTATGCGTATCCACACCAAGACCAACCTTTGCTGTCAACTCCTTGACCAATGGATATTTGATCTAAATTGAGAAACCTCTTGCAACTCTTTGCATGCCATAAAATTCTTCTCCAAGAATCAGACTCACATACGTTTATGTATGTAGAGGTAAAGGAATTAATAAAACTCTTGTATTTTATTCTCATCTTCGTCTCTTTCCTCTATTCTTGGCATACATATATATAGTATGAGATTTGTTACTGATTTTAAATTTGAATCTCAATTCAAATTTAAAACATATCTTGAAATTCTAAATTTGAATCCTTCAAATTTATGAATCATATCATAACTCAATTTGAAACAGAATCAGTTAGGATCTCATCCAAATTTAGAAATAAAATAACTAATTATTCTCAAATCTCATTTAATATTCTCAATTATCATACTATTATTATATTCTTGGTGCTAGCAAAGAATATAATAATATTCTATTTTGAATTAATATAATTATTTATTTGATCAAATCAAAATAATAATTAAATAATTCTATAGCAAATATTAGAACACTCGTTAGTGTGTGACCCCATAGGTTCAATACTAAGCAGTTAGTAAATTAGTCATACTAAATTTACTAATCAAGATTGGCGTCTAGCAACACTCCTTAATGACCCGATAGTATGAAATAATATATTTTTACCAAAAACCCGAGAAGAACAAAGTATAGTTCCTTCCATCTTTTCAGCTCTTGGTTAATCTTTAGAGTATGGTTTAATTGTCAAACTCTAACTTGTTACCATTATTATAATGAACTGTGAATGACCTAAGAAACTCATTTCTTCATTCATTCAATCCCCTTAGCCAAGGTTTTATTCATCTCAGTCATTATAATCATAGAGCTCAAACTCTTTACCAAGAGTTGACGGATTCCTTATTGACTAATCATTAATTCTATAAGTATTTAAATTATACCCAATATCCATTCAACTAGCACCCTAAGGTATTAGGTGTCTGGAATCAAAGTATAATAAATACATTATTAATTACTATGACAGTCGCAGGTCAAAGGAAACTCTATTACCATGTTCATCTTGAGAATATCCTATTGACAAATATGCGGTAATTATAACCA
>NC_029790.2:107147817-107154524 GCF_000816755.2 Arachis ipaensis | reverse complement strand
AATATTATGATCACTATCACAATGATAAATCTCTAAATTTAATCAAGAATTTTATTATATTAATATTTTAATATAATAACATTAACAAATTATTTGACACATGATTAATTGAATTGTAGTCATACTATTTATTCTCAACACCACACGCCCACACCCCTTATTCGCTCCATGCTCCTTGAATTCTGACTCTGCTTTGAAATTGGACCACTATCCCTTAGTGCCATGCTTTCTGTATCACTGACTACTGGGCTCACTCCTTTAGCTAAAGTGTAAGGATTTGAAGACATGTGAGTACTTTGGTTAAAGGTTGGATTGGATTCTCGATAATTTGGATAATCTCTACTCTTCCTAATAATTTGTCCTTTAAAATGGGTAATGGTAGTTTGTGTTAATGGGGATGGATTGATTTGAATTTTTGGATGTTCTAAGAAAAATTAGGATTTTAAAAGGTTGAAAAGAGGATTGAATGATAATTTAAAAATTTAAATTGCTTTTTAACAAAGTAAAAAAAAAATTTGACGATTAGATATTTTTGTATAACAGAACTCATCTTTTATGGGTATAACATTAGTTTAATTTTTTTTTGTGGTTAATTTCGTCAACGTTCAAATCTTTGATAGTAAAAAATGATGATTTACTCAGAAATAAATTATATTTGAAGTTTGACATTAAGTTAATGAATAAATCATCAAAACTGTCCATGAAAGATTATAATACTGACAAATCTAACCATAGAAGAATTAAAACTAACTTATAAACATAAAAGATAGGTTCTGGTAGATAAAACTATGCAAATTATAAAAAATTATCAAAATTTTTTAAATTATCCTCTAATCTAATCTAACTACTTCAACTTTAACTCTATCCTATATCTAATTTTCAATACTTCATTATCTCCCAATCCCCTTCTCATAAAAGTAATTGATTGCTGGTTAAACTGTAGTTTATTCGACATCAATCAAGAGAGAAATATTCTCCACACATTTCTGGCAGAGCTCAACAAGTCTCTGAATTGCAACTTGCAAGTTCAAGATCAATATTCTCTTCAAGGATAAGTGGCTCTAGTTTCTGTTGAGTGTAGTATAAAAGGATTGAATCAACGAATATTGATAAGGAATCTTGCTTCGATGGCAAATTGAACGAAATTTTTTTTTTTTGTTGTCATCGATTCATTTTAGTAGCCTCATAAGAACAAAACGTAGTAATTTTCACAATCACAAAATTTACCTATTAATATCAAAATTTAAATACTCTTTCATTAGTCAAATCTAAAATACTCCTAAATTTATGGATGTGAAGAGGGTTCTATATAGGAATAGAATTGATTAGGAAAAAAAATTTGAAAAAAAATGAAAAATTGAAAATGAAATAGAGTTAGAGTTTAAGTGTTGTTAGATTAGGTTAGAGAAGATAATTTAAGATTTTTTTGATAATTTTTTAGAATGTAGGTAATTTTGTCTATCAAACTTATCTTTCATAATTATAAATTAGTTTTAATTTTTGTATCTAACTCGTTAGTCGTTAGCTCCCACAAATCGATTTTCTTGTGTACTAAGGGGCCCAGACCAACCTATTTTTTTAACTCAGAAGCTGGCTCGAACCGGAGTTGGCTCCAACCCGGCAGCCTGCCGTTTTACAGCTACACTAAAATCCTTGTAACTTGTAAGTAGTTTCAGTTCCCTTCCCTCGTCATCCTTCCACCCAGTGCCATCCACTAAAACCTCACCTCTCTCAAGCTAAGTCATGAGCACCCTCCAACTCGCTCTATCTTCTTCTGCTTCTTCCTCTTACTCACTCTTCTTCTCTCCCCTCTCCAAACGCAACGCCCTCAACTCTCTCCTCTTCTACAAACGACGTCGTCGCCTCCCTCTCTCTCACTCCCACTCCCACTCCCACTCCCACTTCACCCCTCACTTTCTCAGACCTCGCCTTCTCTCTTCAGTTGCTGCATCGGAGAATGGAGCCTACAACAATTCTTCTCCTGAGATTGCAAAATCTTTCGACTTTGCTTCGGAGGAACGTATATACAGTTGGTACACCTTCATCACTAGTTTTTTTGAGTATTGAAATGTCTTCAAAATGGAAACAATGATTTGATTACAGTTACTGGATTGGATGATAGGTGGGAGTCTCAAGGGTATTTTAGGCCAAATTTCGACCGAGGAAGCGATCCTTTTGTGGTATCAATGCCGCCTCCTAATGTTACCGGTTCCCTCCACATGGGACATGCCATGTTTGTCACCCTTGAGGTCCTTATTTTCTTTAAAAATATATTTTCTTCCTGGTATTTATTATGTTTAAATTCATAAATGTTGATGCATAACTTCATGTAATAATGTACTGTGTACTTAAGTTTCAATTGACGCCATGGGAAATGTCCCATGTGACGCATCTACAAGTTTTGTTTGTTTGGGTTTATAATGCTTTCCTCTATTTCCATAGTTCCAAGCTTCCATTTTTTCCTGATTTTGTGCTATTTTGTTTTGCAAATTTAGCAGAATGATTGGTGCAATTTGCAAATTTTGGAAATTTATTCAAATAACTGTACAGTTTTGTCAGCTTTGGTTTTAGTTTCTTGCATTCTTAAAAGTCTTCAACATATGCTTGCTTGGAATTTATGTGGACATGATGTGTGGTTGATAGCATTTCTGGGAAAACAAGAAAAAACAAGAAGGAAAAAAGATTTTTTGTTCCTCTTTTTTATGTTTAGCTCTGCTTGCTTGACCACATAGTGATGCTATTTTTATAGGTTTTGTCGTTTTTTATGTTAGGTGGTACTAAGTTCTTCTTGCTTTTGTTTGAATCGTGCACTACTAAAATAACAACTTACATTTCTTCTTGTGATTTTTCTTGCAGGATATTATGGTAAGATACCATCGAATGAAGGGAAGGCCAACACTTTGGCTTCCTGGGACTGATCATGCTGGTATCGCTACTCAGGTTTGTCAGCAAACGTTCAAATAATGCAAGGCTATTTTTGTTTTTAGTAGTACTCTGTGGGATGTGTTACTAATTTCTTTTTGTTTAGTGGATGTAATGGTCTAACAAGGTTGTCTGTAGCATCCATGAAATTACGTATTTTCATAGCTCCAAGAAACATAGGTTCCTGGAATGTGTAGTGTCTGATTATTGGAACTACCTGTAATAGTGAGTTTGTTGTGTACCTTGGGGGGATTTTTATTAATATGCTTTAGGAATTCCAAAAATACAAGTGGAACATGTTCTTAGTATTGATTCACTGAAGCTGTTGTTTTCCACATTGAATTTATTTTCTTCTTCCACCAGCTGGTTGTTGAAAGAATGCTAGCATCTGAAGGAATAAGCAGAGCTCAAATGAGTAGAGACGAATTCACAAAACGAGTCTGGCAGTGGAAAGAAAAGTATGTTTTATCTTGCATCTTTGCATATCTTTCTGCTATCTATATTTTGTTATTGCACAACCAATGAAACGTACGTTTCAGTTTTTGTATAATAGCAATGTGTGTCTGTGCATACAATGTCATCTCAATGAAAAATATAAAATACAAGCAGCCTTATCAACAATACCAGGTTCTCTGAGTATCTGTTACTGTTGGCAAAATTCCCTTGAAGAAACCATGGGCTGAGCACTGATGGGAGGTCATAAAGACAGTTCGACACTATAATTATCTAAAGATTGAGATGGTTTCTTAAAAAGTTATGCATTTTGTTTCAGCTAAATGGATCATAGTTGAGCTTACTATTAGAGTTGAAGTACTTTCTAGCCTTCTAGGCAGTTTATTCCCTGTTGCGGGTACATGGGTGATATCCACCGAGTGTGTATTTAAGCGATTAGAAAGTTTCCTTTTAGTAGTGTTTTCTGAAGTAATTGTTTCAAGCAGAACTTCTAATCCAATGATAGAGTGTATGATAAGGTTCCGTAGGATTACTGCAGAGGATCTAGATCCCTCTGGACCTGTATTAACTGCAGTACCTACTGGAGGATAGGTTTACCATTTTGCCCATGTTTCTTGCTGAGCAAGCTATCCAAATACAATTCTATATATACTTTATTATGAGGCTAGAATAACAAAAAGATAATTTCACTCGTTATTCTCTCTCTCTCTCTCTCTCTCTCTCTCTCTCTCTCAGCTTTACAGCCATGGATCCTGATGGCAAAACCACAAGTCTTTTGGAAAGGGCAATCCTCTATTCTTCTCCACTAGGATTTCCTTCAACCATCCTTTGGGTTTATCTTGTTTCAACAGTATGACAACATGGTTATCTTTTAATCCGACATGGTTTTTCCCCCCGGATATAAAAATTACATTGAACTAGGTTAACATTCAAGGCACTTGTATATGCCACGTGAGTATTTCACAGTTTTCAAAAGATGTCACCTATTATTGAATTGCTGTCTAGGATTACTAAAATTTAGACAGGCAGTAGTGTATATTTGGTGTAAAGCCCATGTCTTGATGTGGATTCTTTAAATGATATGATGGAAGAATTAAAATATTGTTACATGATCTTTCTCCTTCATCTTTATATTTTGTTCTTTGGATTAGAAGGGTTCCTTATCCTCCAAACTCCTTCCTAATTCTCTCTGCTTCTTAGTAAATTTTTTCTTCTATTCAAAAACACTTTCTACCTCCTTCTTTTCATATTGTTCATATTACTCTGTTATATATCAGGTATGGTGGGACCATCACGAATCAGATAAAGAGACTTGGTGCTTCTTGTGATTGGACTAGAGAGCACTTTACCCTTGATGAACAGCTAAGTCGTAAGGCAGTTTTCTACTAATTGGAACTCTAGCTAACCTAGAAAGTCTATGAGCTTGTGTTGAAAAATTATGGTGATCACAATCAGAAGGCAACAATTATTGTTGCTTGTTTTTTCTCTTTGGATAACTTAATTACATTATGTTCTTCAATAGAAACTCGTCCTAGACTTGTTATGCTTGGGAAGAAGTTCTTGGGCAGCAAAAGAATAGGGGGATTAAGAGAATTGGAGAAAACATTAAAAAAATTGAGTTGGTTTTGAGGAGGGGCATACTGCCCCATTACTAAATGCCAAGCTGTTTTCTAGTTAGTTGGGGAAGAGAATTGGGATATGCTGGGAAAGGGGTATTTTAAATTAGGGGGAAGTGTGTGTGATAGCTAGCATTGGATTGTGGACATTTGGGAGTGGCACAGTCCCTTTAAATCCAGGAATTGTCTTGAGTTTCACATCTTATTTCTCATGGATATCAACCCAAGGATGTTGATCATACTGAGGGTCTGCTTGGTTTCTAGTTTATTCACTTATTTTCTTTTCCTGTTTTCATTTTTAATGTTTTCTGTTTTCGAGCTTTTGTGAAGTAGAAAATGAAAATTGAAAATGGAATTATAGTTTTCACTACTTTCACCTTTTTCTTCACAAAATTTTGAAACCAAATATTGAAAATGAAAATAGAAACCAGACAAATCATAAGTTTTTTTTTTTTTTATTTCTGGCACTTTTTATCGCTTTCAAACATTCTATTACTCTGTTCTAGTTTCCAAATGTCAACATAATGTATCTAAAATTGTCTTGATGTTGTTTATCCTGCACCTCTAGCCTGTTGTTTATTCATGTTGCACTACGTACTGATACTTTGGCTTACAATTTTTGCAGAAGCTGTAATTGAGGCATTTATTAGGCTTCATGAAAAAGGCTTGATTTATCAAGGTATAAGATGAAGTTAAAATATGGTAGTAACATCACATTGGGTTCTAGTTCTTCCATGATGCTAGTAGCAAACTGTGGAATTGTGGAACAGTTTAAAAGAAGACTTGTTAAATCTTAAGATATTTCTTTTTATGAAAAAAAGTTTAACAAATAAAATGGTTAATCACATCAGGAATGTACAATATCTGTTATGGACTATTGATATATTTGATATTATGGATTAATTATTAGTCCTTCCCCACTAATAAATAACATGCAGGGGGCTAGTTGTCATTTTGCTGTTATTTTCTTTTTATTATTGAAATCTGTTTATCCAATATCCAGAGTGTTGTATAAGCATAAAATTATCCAAATAGAGGGTCTTATATTATAGGAATGACGTACTGCTTGCTTGGATATGACAAGTCTTTTTGAACGGTGCTCCTTATTATTGAACTTTCTGTCTTTAAGGATTGTACTAAAAGAGTAACTTCTTAGAACAGGAGCTTGATTTTAAGCTTTTCTCATCAAATTGTTAACCTTGAATTTGGAAACATCGTTTACTTTACTTCAGAATCAAAATTTGCTCATATGTATATTATCCTAATATAACATTTATCCTGATACATTAACTAATGGGTATGATATGAATACCCATATGCTCCCCATTTCAGGTTCATATATGGTGAATTGGTCTCCTTCTCTACAGACTGCTGTTTCAGACCTGGCAAGTAGCTAGCTTTCGTCTCGCTTTTACTTATGCATGATTTTGTTTTCAATGTGAGGATTGAGCTTTTCTTGTTTTCCCCAGGAAGTAGAATATTCAGAAGAATCTGGACACCTATATTATATAAAATATCGCGTTGCTGGAAGGTATCAACATTTTAGGAAATTGTGTTTTGTTATTCATCCATAACCCCGCTTTTCTCCCTGAAGCATGTTTTAAACTTAACTCTGGTCTAGCTCAGGTTTTGATAATCTTTATTTAAAGTTTGCAATTTTCATCGAATTTGTGTGGCCCATTCTCTGCAATTAAATATCAAATATTTTGTTTGGAA
>NC_029790.2:107145688-107147576 GCF_000816755.2 Arachis ipaensis | reverse complement strand
TAATGTGGTAATTGTGATCCAGAATGTGTGACTTTGCCTTTATTCTTGTATTTATTTTCTGAACTAGTGGAACCCGATAATCTCTTTGCATTTCTTCTCATGAGTATTTAGGGAAGTCTCAACTCTCAATTTTCCTTGTCTGATTTGCAAAGTGGCTGGATTCCCTTGTTTAAGATGATGTTATTTTTTTATTTGTTTTTTACTTGCTTTTGACTTTCGTGTGTCTGAAAGTAGTTAGTTTGGTCAGAATTGCAAATATATAGTTTGAAATCTATTTCTTTCTTGGGGATGCATGATATTAAGAGTTGATTTGATGTCAGTCAATGATGAACCAGATTCAGGATCTTTCTATTTGAATTTGATTATTGTTTAATATGCTATTATTACCATATTTAGAAATGAGCTATATGTGCTGTTTATATTTTCACCTTTCTAGATTTCCATTACAATTTGCATTGATAATTTGATAATTACTCATTTTGAAGGAGTGACTTTCTGACAGTAGCTACAACACGACCGGAAACTTTATTTGGTGATGTAGCTTTGGCAGTTAATCCAAAGGTGGGATAGATTTTTTGTCATTGCATGCTTGTGCATCTAATAATATTTGTACCAGCAATAGCTGAGATGTATGTTATGGTAAATGGTTGGTAATTGAAAGGCATTAGCATCAGCACTTTTGTGACACTGCATTTTTCTTTATTTCTGGTTTATTTACTCTGAAGGTTCCTATAGTTTCACTCGTTTTCATTTAGGTCATTGTAATTTAAATGTTCATAATCCTAAGATAGCCTTGGAACAATGGTTTAAGTTGTCTTTGTGTGACCTCAAAACCATGGGTTCAAGCTGTGAAATAAGACACTGATGCTTGTCTAAGGTTAGAGTGCCTATATTATACTCCTTTGTATCATCCAGACCCTATATAGTGTGGGATGTTTGTGCACCGTGCTTCCCTTTTAGTTTAAATGTTCATAATCAATCCCAAATATTGGACAAAAACTTTCAATCAAGTTTCTATAATTCAACTGTTTCTAATGAAGTCCCTATGTTATATGAACGTTTTTCAATTGGATCCCTATAATTTAAAAATTGAGATTAAATCTTCACCTTTTGATAGTGCTATTGAATACAAACAAGTAAATGTCTCACCTGTCTGAACACACATTTTTAGAGCTCACTGGTTAGTCTAAAAAGTCTGATATCTGAAAATCAGCATGAAGCTAATCGTGAAGTTATGCTATTTCATGCTAACAAAATATGACATGGAAAACATCTTTTTCCTTATATTAGAGTTTTGGCTTCCTTGGAAACAGTAAAAAATATTCTCGTTGTTTGAAGACAAACCCATTGTTCAGCCAACGTTTGAAGTTAAAAGAACTTGTCCCAAATATTACAGATATCTGATGAATGCCCAAATCTTAATGATCTCCTCAACCTGTGGAAGATCAGCTGTGTTAAAAGTCTATTAGGTTACAAAAATAATATCAAAGCCTAAACAACCGAGGACCTTCATCCTGTGAACTGGAAACATTTACATGCTTAAAGCTTTAAACACAATACAAGTGTGTCCTAGAGTTATAACAGCATTTTGGTTAAGGGTCTAAGGTTCTCATGACTGCTTTGATGCTATTAAAACTACAATTAACTAGAGATTGAATTTGGAAAAAGGCTGAAAAAATTGAATACCCTCACTGCATGCAAACAAGCTAAAATGGATGGGAGATGTTTTAAAGTTGAAGAGCGTTCAGAAAACATATGGGGAAAGGATGCCTAATATATTAAATTTGCAGGATGAACGTTATGCTCAGTTTATTGGTCAGATGGCAATTGTGCCTCAGACATTTGGCCGTCATGTTCCTATTCTTGCTGACAAGGTATGAAAGCCCAC
>NC_029790.2:107125888-107145661 GCF_000816755.2 Arachis ipaensis | reverse complement strand
ATTACTCCAATGCTGGATAAATGCATACTATTGTAATCTAGTTTTTCTTTATTGTTAAAGATCTTCTATCATACGGAGTTTATGACTTGTATTTGGCTTTGGTGTCTGAGTGGTTTCTTGATAAAGTTGGTCCTTTGAAAAGAAAATATAAAGTTGACTTTTTTTCAGAGTCTTCTTGGTTGTATATACTAAGTTGTTTGAATACTTTATTTCTTTATTCATTTGTGTTGGTTTATTTCTTTTTCTTATATTTTTCTCTTGCTTGTGATGGTAAAGGAGGATATCTTGTCCTCCAGCATTGGTACTATTGCTTTCTTGTTTAGTGGAAGTTTCAAAAAGTTATATTTTTTTCTTATTTTATTAAGAAAATTTTTAATTACTTTGGATGTTTCTATAGTTTCATCTAATTTGTGAATACGTCCTCAGTTGAATTTTTTTGTTTTAATTTAGTCTTTAGAGTTTAAAAACATTTGTAATTAAGTGCTCGCTCACAGTTACTGTTCAATTTGTGATTAGGTACTGCTGTTGTTTTCACTAGTACCAGTTTTTCCTTCACAAAATCTTGAAAACAAAAAACATTGAAAATGAAAATATAAACCAATTAGGCTCTTAAATCATGTCAACTGCTGTTTTCGTGCATCAGTTTGGCTTTGCTTCATTGTCTGATGAGTATCAATTTCAGCTTGTGACTTTTTAAAGTCTTTTTGCTTCCCTATTGTAAGAATCATTCAGATTCTCATACATTGTTAAATTTTATTTCTTTTCCTTGTGTACTTGCTTACTTATGAGAGCCCTTTCTCTCGTGTCTATGCTTTAAGATGCGACCTTGTTTTATGTTGGCTGTCATAGGCCTAACACAATCCAACATGGCTTCAAGGACGTCATTGCGTCATGGCCATGTATTGGGATGCGACATTGTTTTGCGTTGGCAGTCGCACACCGAACAACCCTCCTCGTTTTTCCGGGCTTGAGACCGGCTATGTGAACATAGGCCGAGTTAGGTTAGAGTATACTTTTAAAAAAGAAAAAGATGTGTTGTGCAATTTAACACAACTTTTTCACATGTTTCTTTTAGCCTTATGCATAATGTTAGAGACATTTCTTCCCAGATAAATCTAATATGAATTCCATGATATTGGTTGGCTTTGTGTTACAGCATGTTGATAAAGAGTTTGGAACTGGAGTGTTGAAGATCAGCCCAGGACATGATCATAATGATTATTTTCTTGCTCGGAAGCTCGGACTTCCAATACTCAATGTAATGAACAAGGATGGAACACTAAATGATGTTGCTGGCTTATACAGGTATTTGCCAGAGATCCATACTAGCTGTTGAACATTTAGTCCTTTGTGATGGCTCTGATATTTGTATGCAAAACCTGTATTACTAGTGGCCTTGATCGTTTTGAGGCTCGAAAGAAACTATGGGCAGAGCTTGAGGAGACAGGATTAGCTGTTAAAAAGGAACCACATACTTTACGAGTTCCTAGATCTCAGCGTGGTGGAGAAGTGAGACAATGTTTTCATAATTAGTTTTTAATAATGAGTTGGCAATATGTTCATTGACTGATTAAATCTTGTATTGGATATGCTGCCTCCCACTGGGTGTTTTTCTCCTTCTTTCAATTAGGTGATAGAGCCTCTTGTCAGTAAGCAGTGGTTTGTAACTATGGAGCCTCTTGCTGAGAAAGCTCTTCAAGCTGTTGAGAAAGGAGAGTTGAAGATAATTCCAGAAAGATTTGAGAAGGTGTGTCTTGTTTACTTATATTGATATATACGTACTTGTTTTACTTCTACAATCAATTGGTACATTATGGCGTAATTGCTTAACTGTTGTCCATCTATTTTTAATGCTTTCTTTGCCTCAAATACTTGAATTCTGAGGCCAGAAGTGTAATTTTGATATCTTATTGGGTGTCTTGGTCAAACTATCCATGCTGTTATTCTTGTGTACCCTTCGATGAATTTATAGAATAACTCCTCCATTTTTCCCATATATCTTGCTTAGTCACCAGAGCCCGACCTTGCCAATCTTCAGTCTTAATACATTTTATTATTGTCGAGTTCTGTTCTTGCTTGGATGATACAAATTTCTCTACGTTTGTAACAGATTTACAATCACTGGCTTTCCAACATTAAAGATTGGTGTATAAGCAGACAACTATGGTGGGGACACCGGATACCTGTTTGGTATATTGTTGGGAAAAACAATGAAGAGGAATATATAGTTGCTAGGAATGCTGATGAAGCACTTGAGAAAGCTCACAAGAAATATGGAAAGGATGTAGAAATATATCAGGATCCTGATGTTCTTGACACTTGGTTTTCAAGGTATGTTTTATATGCAACCATGACGGGCATGTTGTGATTTCCTTCCTGAAGCATGACTAATCTGTTCTGAGATGACATGGAACCTTAAACTGATGTTATAAACAATGTCTTTGGTCTGGTTCATTTTTAAGTTTTGAATCCTGATCTATGTTTCTATCTTCCATCAGTCATATTTATGGGCTAATTATATTTATGTATGTTGTTTTATATTTGATCAGTGCACTATGGCCATTTAGCACTCTTGGTTGGCCAGATTTATCAGCAGAGGATTTCAAGAAGTTCTATCCAACTACAATGCTTGAAACAGGGTAAGTGCTTAGTACTAGTTAAGTGCCAATAATAGATAGGTTCCTGGTTATTTTTTAACAATAAAGGACTAGTCAGAAGTTGGTGATATATATATACACACAATTTCATCTTGGGAATGGAAATATCGTCATTCACTACTTTTGGTAGTTCTCTTATATTATTTATTTAATGTGAAACGAGGAATTCGCAAGGACTGAGGAAAATATGATTAAGAAATTGAGAGGAAAGAGATCCTTCATTGCATTAAAGGATAATTAACCCAAGATGAAAACATCAGTGGATAAAATCCCTTTCCATATTTGCTACATGATCTATTCTGTATTGATCTGCATGAATACTTTTCCTCGAGTCTCTCGTATCATATTTACTTAAGAACTTAAAAGTGATGTTGCACTTAATTATTTACAGGCACGATATATTGTTCTTTTGGGTAGCAAGAATGGTGATGATGGGGATCGAATTCACGGGAACTGTTCCATTTTCTTATGTTTATTTGCATGGACTCATTAGGGATTCACAGGTGACTTTACCTTCACCATTTGGTTGTATTTTGGAGTTACCATAGTGTCTGGAAAATTGCCATTTTCCCAAAACTTTCTCAGTGGCAATGGCGATCTTCATAACTTATTGCTACTTTATATAGGAAAGTTAGTATTTATGTAAGATCCAGAATGCATTATTACAATGAGCTCTGTTGACAACTTAACAAATTCTGTGTCAATTTTTATTAAAGATATACAGATTGCTGAACACTTAACTTTGATATGCCTCTGTTACTTTTCTATACACATAATTTGGTTGAAGATTTAGGGACTATAATATCATTGTCATACATCATTAGAAACTCCTCGTCATGTTATGTGGATTTACAGTTTCCCAATATTTTACACAGCCACGCTATGTGATCTCTTCCTTTCTTTTTCCAAGTTATTGTAACTAGGATCTAGTTATTATAGAAGCATCTATTTTGGTTAAACATTTGTACATGTTGCATGTTCTTCAAGGCTATGTTTGGATTTTATCTTTGAGACAGAAATATAGAGACGGGATTCACAATCTTGTTTGGTTTTGGAGACATGGACATAAAACATCCGTCTCTTTCTCTGTCTCTTCGTCTTTGTATTGTTGCCTCAGAGGCATAATCTAAATGCAGCCCAACAAACTAACTCTCAGACAGTGCAAACTAAAAATACATTGTTGGCATTTAAAATTTCAACTTATTTACCATTATAAATTTTTACTTATCAACTTGGTCTTGCTTGTAAGATCTGCTATATGTCTAGATTAATTTTTAACTTTGAACTAATTTCAGGGGAGAAAAATGTCGAAGACATTAGGAAATGTGATTGATCCCCTTGACACAATCAGAGAGTTTGGGACAGATGCTTTACGATTCACACTATCTTTAGGAACAGCTGGCCAGGTTTGTTTTCTGATCAGACTCATGAGGATGTTTCTTTGCTTATCAAAAATGGTGATGGGACATCTGTTTCTTTCAGGACCTTAATTTATCCACTGAGCGGTTGACCTCGAATAAGGCGTTCACCAACAAATTGTGGAATGCTGGCAAGTTCATATTGCAGAACTTGCCTGATAAAAATGATGTACCTGCTTGGGAAAGCTTATTGTCTAACCAGGTGAGGAAATTTTCTTAGCTTCCATGCTATACATGTTTGTGTCTGTATATGTGTATTTTGGAGGATGTATGTGTTTGTATCGAGATGTTGGCATGTATATAAGTTCCGGGATAATACTATATATACTGGAAAGTGTTGCTCTGATTTTCATGAATATTAAGAAGTTGGTGAGTCCTAGACTCCTAGTATGTTCTAATCTGTTGACAGCTTTTGCACTTCAAAAGTAGTGATTCACTTTTTTCCACTCAGTTGCTTGCATATGGATGGATGAATATCCTTTTGAAACTTTGACCTGAATATTACCCTTGAACAAATGAAGCAATAAATAAACTACAGTTTGAATTTTATAACTTCTTAGCATTGACATATTATTAGGTATGAATATTGTTGGCATTTTCTTTTTTGACACGGAATTTTGGTTTACCTTTTATACTGGTACTTTGATTCCAACTGTTTCAATTGATGTTTAGCAAATTTAAATGAGAGCATTGGTTGTAACTATTCTTAGCTAAGACTGACTCGTTTATTTATTTTCAGTTTGATTGTGAAGATTCTGTACTTAATCTCCCTTTATCAGAGTGTTGGGTGGTAAGGCACTTTATCTATAAATTTTTGTCAAATTTTGCAGAGCTGCATGATAATTTTATTCAATTCCAGGTGTCAAAACTTCACTTGCTTATTGATTCTGCCACCGCAAGCTATGACAAATTTTATTTTGGAGAAGTGGCACGAGAAACATATGATTTCTTTTGGGGTGACTTTGCAGATTGGTATGTTACCCTTTATAGGTTCATAATGCTATGTATATTATGACTTTGAAATCCAAAAGATCTTAATACTTGTTTATAACATCCCAAATCTGTGATCTTGGCTTCTCCTCTTTTCTTTATGATTAATAGTCCGCAAATTCTTTAACCTTCTTGCTATCTTAAGGTACATTGAGGCTAGCAAAGCACGCCTTTATCACTCTGGAGGCAAATCAGTTGCCGCAGTAGCTCAAGCTGTTCTTCTGTACACATTCGAGAACATACTCAAACTTTTGCATCCTTTTATGCCATTTGTAACTGAGGAGCTATGGCAGGTAACTGATATATACCTAACAAGCATGAATTCTTCACTTGTAATATANTTATTTTAATAAAAATTAGTTTTGTGTTGCTAAGAAAGTTATCTGGTAAGTCATACATGGTTACCTTCAGTTTTTTCAAATTGATATTGCATATTTATATTTACATTCAAATTAATCCTTTATCATACGTCAAATTTATTAGTGGCAGTCTAAGTCAATATTCTTTCAATATAAGTGATCATAAGACGATTGTTTTCTGAAGTTTTATTTTTTACAATTAACAGGCACTCCCCAACCGGAAACTTGCCCTTATTGTATCACCTTGGCCACAGACCCAACTCCCAAGGAACACCAGCTCTATAAAAAAGTTTGAAATTTTGCAAGCTTTGGTGTGTATATTTGTATTTTGTATATTCTCTTGTATTTAAGGAATCAATTTCCGATTAGTAGTTTGATTTATGTTAATCTTATTATATGCAAACTTTGTTTTAATATTTCAAGGTTAGAGCTATCCGGAATGCTCGGGCAGAATATTCAGTTGAGCCTGCAAAGCGGATATCAGCATCTGTGGTTGCAAGCAATGAAGTTATCCAATATGTAGCTGTAAGTGTGGTTTAATTTTCATTTTCTCATTTCTCAATAACCAGACCTAATACCTGTCATTTTCTTTTTCTTCTTAGTAGCACTAACTTGTATCTTTTGCTTCTTGCAGGAAGAAAAAGAAGTTTTAGCTCTTCTCTCTCGGCTTGATTTACAAAATCTTCATTTTACGAATTCTCCTCCAGGCATGATGATTTCTGCTTGATTTCATGCTACTTGAATGAAGGCTGACATTGCATCTTTCCTTCACTTTATCCAATCAACTGTTTTTCTTGTTTCAATTAATAACTGGTTGCTGATTCAAATTTGTTGGTTTCTTTGGTGGATTGTTATTCAGGAGATGCAGATCAATCGGTTCACCTTGTGGCTGGTGAAGGACTAGAGGCATATCTCCCTCTAGCTGATATGGTTGATATTTCTGCTGAAGTTGAACGTCTTACAAAGCGCCTTTCCAAGATGCAAAAGGAGTATGATGGATTCAAAGCTAAACTTAGTTCCCCAAAGGTATGAAATGTTCTTTACAACCTCCAGAATTTCTGAAGTGTGCAGATGATGTCTTGTTACACGGTTCAATTGTGCAATTCAACTTAGTTGCCAAAGAATTCTGCTCTGCTATTTTGTTCCTATATTATTCTTATCAGATCTTGTTATTGTTAACTTGCTAGCTTTCATCAAATTATATTGTTAGTTAGCTGGAATTTTCTACTATTGCAAAGTGTCTAATTGTATTATCGTATAATATTAAGTATAAAATTCCTCTAGAATAAATGCAATGAAGTAATTGGTGCCAACTACTGTTTTCTGTCCCGTTCTTCAGTTTGTAGAGAAGGCCCCGGAAGATGTGGTCCGCGGAGTGCAAGAAAAAGCAGCCGAAGCTGAAGAGAAGATCAATTTAACCAAGAACCGTCTTGCCTTCTTGAAGTCAAACATTCTAGTTTCAAATTAGGCTTGATCAATCATCAGTGTGCTATGAGTTCAACTCAATGTCAATCATCTTCAACTTCATCTGCAGTAATGGTTACTCGATTGGCATCTGTTGTTGTAAGTCCTCCTTACATATTAGCTGGATATTTATCAGTTCCTCTAATTTTCACAATAGAGTGAACACATTTTTCAAAACTTTGGTGGTTCCTGTGAACATTAAAAAGTAAAAACTAAGGAATTAAGTTGCCTCAAGGGCTGAACAAGGAACCAGCGCAACAGCGTACACCGGGGAGCTGCTATTATAAATGTACAGTTAGTGTTGCAAACATTATTTTTTGACTACACTGTTGCAATAATTTTTTGCCATCATTTTCCTGGGAAATTTAAATATTACTTCTAATTGTGCTAGGCATTTATGCCATTTTGTTAATACACTTTAGTATAAACCAGATGTAAACCTACGAGCCGGACTGAAATGAATTCATGTTTGGTTTAGAAAAATAATTCCATAGACAATACATTGATAATTGAATAAACTACCATTTGTATCCACAAAAGTTCTAAATACATTGATAATTGAATAAACTACCATTTGTATCAATGAAAGTTCTAAATGCTGATAAAATGTACCCACAAAATAATAAAATTAAAGTTGTACTCATGAAAGATCGGTTATGTGCGACAAAATCATCCAAACCATAAAAAACTATCCAAGAATCCTAAACTACCCTCCTCTCCACCACTGTTATCTTCATTCGCGCGCTCTCTCCAAGTCAATCCCCATCGCAGCCAAATTTCTCTCTCTCTCTCCCCTTCCAAATCAACCCCGGCAGCATCAAAGAGAGCGGAGGGTTCGGCGAGCATGGCGGTGAAGTCGATTTCGCAGCTAACATAGAGGATATTGTTGTGGCCACCAACATAGGAGATCTTAGAGTCATTAGGGCAGCGTTTGATCTCGCCACCGCCATAGCGGTAGAGAAACTTAGCGTCATAGTACTCCATGTTTTGATTTTTGTCTTTCTGCGTTTCTTGTGTGCAATCTAGAATGCACGTGTTGTGTTTTTGGTAATGGAAGTCTTTCAAATATGAAATAATCCCCCTTTTTTTTCTGTTTTCCCTATCAGCAATGAAGTTACCTGGAAGCTTCACTTTGCAGTGGGGTCGATTTGGGAGGAGAGAGAGAGCCCTTTGATTGCGGTGGGGGTTGATTTGGGGAAAGAGAGAAGACGATGGTAGCAGTGGTGGAGAGGAGGGTAGTTTGAGATTTTTGAATAGTTTTTTAAGATTTGGATAATTTTGTCGTATAAAACCGATCTTTTATGGATACAATTTTAATTTTATTGTTTTGTGATATATTTGTCAGCGTTTAAAACTTTCGTAGGTACAAATGGTAGTTTATTCTTGATAATTTAAGGTCTAATAACTATCTCAAAAAGAAAAAGAACTGTTTATAGCAAAGGAAAAATTTAGTAGTATAAAATACAGAAGTAACATGCGTGTACTATTTATTTTAATGAAAAAGTTACACAACCAAGCGAAATACCTGAGTTCAACCTAAGTTGTTATAATGTATTTTATATCTACGCGTCACTTATTGTACATGCATTTTTTCTTCTTCTTCTTACACTCTTGCTCCTTTTCTTCTCTTTTTTTTCTCCCTCATTTTTCTTTCGATATCGTTGACATTGTCACCATTACCACCACAACCTCTTTCTCTTACTCCTCCTCCTCCTCCTCTTTTATTATCATCATCTTCTTAACAATAATAAAAACATATCATTTAGTTGTAAATGACACATAATTTTTTTATGAATAATACAACTTTTGTGAATAACACAAAAATATTCAAAGGACCACAAGTTTAAAACTGACTCAATCAACCACAAAAAATATTTAAATGTGTTTTAGATTCAAAAGACACATCAAATTGTTATAAATGATACAAAAATGACTAAATTTCTAAATCTCTTATATATTAGTTTAATACTACACAATCAATTTAGTGATAACAAAACACATCATTTAGTTAGAAATGACAAAGAAATTTTTGGTAAATGATCCAAGAAATTAAAAAAAAAAAACACAACCAAAACCTTAACCCACTCAACTTACAAAATACATTCAAATATATTTTAGAACTAAAAAAATACATCAATTTATTGTAAATGACACAAAAATGGCTAAATTTTTTATATATGAATTCAATACTACTCAACTAGTTCAATGATAAGAAAATTATATCATTTAGTTGGAAATAACACGGTTAAAAAAATTTCTATATCAAAGTTAAGAAATTTCGGTGTCAAAATTAAGAAATGTCCTTTACGGATAAAAAATTTCGGTGCTATTTTTCTAATAAATTCTATACGATTCAAAACACCTCCTCCTCCTCCTCCTTTTTCTTCTTCATCATCATTTTCTTCTTGTTGTTTTACATTTTCATAGTTCTTATAATCTTATTTCACCCTCCAACAAAAATCTGTGTCACGGTAAAAAAATTTTGGCGTCAAAATAAAAAAACTTTCTGTGTCATGGTTAAAAAATTTTGGTATTATTTTCTGATAAATTATGCACAATATCATCATCATCATCGTCATCTTGTTTCACATTCTCATAGTTCTTATTTCACCCTTCTTCTTCTTGTTTTTCTTGTTTCACATTCTCATAGTTCTTATTTCATCCTCTTAATAAGAACTTGTGTCACGGTTAGAAATTTCGGAGTCAAAATTAAAAAACTTCCCGTGTCACAGTTAAAAAGTTTTAGTGCTATTTTTTGATAAATTATGCACAATTTAAAACTCTCATTCTTCTTCTTTCACATCCTTATAATTCTTGTTTCACCCTCTTAACAAGAACCCATGTCACGGTTAAGAAATTTCAGTGTCAATTAAAAAGTTTTGATGTTATTTTCTGAAATTCTGCATAACTCAAAACTCCCCATCTTCGGTGCTATTTTCTGATAAATTTTGCCTAACTCAAAACTCCCTATCATCATCATCATTATCTTCTTTTTTTGTTCATCTTTTCTTCTTTGTTTCACCTTCTCATATTCTTTTATTTTTTTTCTCTTAACAAGAATAAAATAAGAAAAAAAGAAGAAAAGAATTAAACAAAGAAAAAGAAGAAATACATAATGCTGTCATAACTACCAGGAAGAGGAGAAGGAAAAGAAAAAAATGCAGCAACAATAGCAACAATAAAAGAACGACGATGAAGAGAAAAAAAAAAAAAGAAAAGCTAAAAAGAAGTGCGTAATTCATACACTCGTTGTGTGAGCTATTTTTATTGAGTTTGGGACACTTGAATGTGTATTAGGATCGTTATTTTAATAAATGGGATATACTAACCATAACTCCGATATTAATATGGTCATATCGATGCATCCTTATATAAATCTTGTAAACTCTAGTAATACCCCTTTATTTTCCTGAAGCCTGGTTTTTGTAACAGTGACCTATAAAGATGGAGACACGATTTAAGTTGTTAGAAAAATCAAGATGTTTTATGCTTTGTAATGAGTTCAGGGAATATCCGATAACCTAGATGATAACAAACATTTGATTAAGATATAATTAATTGAGTATATTAATTATATATTCGAAGTATTACATAAAAGTTTTAATAGAATTCGAATTTCAACAAGAAACATATCAAGAAAATAAGCATTCATTGTGATATATTATTACCAAATAAGAAGACAACAAACAAAGAAAGATTTCATGTAATCAGATAGATTTGGAAGATTCATTCTTGAAGATTGACCTTCATTATACAGTTGGCAATCCTACAAAGATGAATTTAAGAAAAAGAAAACAATCAAGTAGCAATTCATAATATATTCAAAACAACAATTAATTGAGGAATTTTCTCCAAGAATTAGATCATGCTATGATAAGAAGTTGCAGCACCATGCTATCAAATAAAAGAAGAAAGATATTCTCAAATTAAACTGACGGTTATAGCATTAAAAGGTGCAACGACTACTACATCGAAAAAGGAAATGATTCCTACATTGAAGAAGAGATTAAGCTTCATATATATGAAAGAATCATTCAAGGAAGAAGCAACCAACCGAAACACATTGAGAAATACAACCTTTGCTAATTTTATTCTTCCTTTCTATTTGAATGTGTTCTAATTTTTTTATTGTCTAGAATTAAGTTCATATTGAGAGATAAAAAAAATAAAGAGAGTTAGTTCACACAAAAGCTATTTTATACTTTTGTTTGAGTGATTGTTTCGAAAGTATATGGGATTAGAGTCACTTGATTTCCCGTATTTAAGTTGGGTTAGCACTTAAAGGTTACTAAGCTTGGCTAGCTTAGGTGAGTGCCAAGAGTGTGAATCTCTTGGAATTGGTGTTTGTAATCATTCTTGATTATAGTAGAAATTTTACCAAGGTTCATGGTAAAGATTGGATATAGGTCTCATTGCCTTGGAGACTAAACTAAGATATGTCACTGTATCATCTTTTTCTTTATCTTTGTTACTGCAAATTTGGAAAGAGATAAAAATTAAAATAATCTCATAATTTATCAGTTCTGCTACATAAACCGTAAATGTGTTTTATTACTTGTATTTCCTTTATTCAACCTCCCCCTTCTAAAGTCATTAGGAAACTTTTAATTGGCATCAGAGTTTAAGTTTAAAGAGCAAGCTTAATAACTTGGAGTACAAGGTCCATGACAACCATTGTGGCTTACATATTGACCGAAGGACAATCATGTTATAAACCTCTTTTTTTCAATGGAACCAACTATTCTTTTTAGAAAGAAAGGATGAGAATTTTCATGCAATCAACTAACTATAATATATGGAAGATCATTGTGAATGGCTCAAATGTTCCTATTGAATGCAACAATGAAGACAATGTTATTCCAAAGGAAGATTTTGAATGAACGATTGAAGAAAAGAATAAAGTAGAGCTAAATGCCAAAGCTATCAATATGATGTATTGCGCCATTTGCTTTGAGAAATTCAGAAAAGTCTCAAGGTACAAAATAGCAAAAGAGATATGGGACAAATTGCAGCTCGCACATGAGGGAACCGAGCAAGTCAAAGAAACCCGTATTGACATGCTTTTGAAGGAATATAAAATATTATTCATGATAAAAGATGAATCAATTAATTCAATGTTTGAGAGGTTCTTCATCATCATTAATAACCTTGATGCAATGGGAAAACACTTCTCTAAAGAAGATCTCGTTAATAACAACAAGAAAAAGGAGTCACATTTAAATAAAAAATCACATAAAAAGAAGAAGAATATGAAGACAACTTATCCGATAATAACATCGAATTCATTGCTAGAACATTAAGAAAGCCAATGAAACAAAAGGGCAGAGGCAGAGGTCCATATCCAAAAATTACAAAGTTATTTGTTATTGCTGCAATGAATCAAGTCACTACAAGGCAGAATGTCCACAAAAGAATAAGGTATTAATGGCCTCATGGGAAGACTTAGAAGCGATGATGAAGGGGATAAATCTGATCGTGAAGCTCATGTTTGTTTCATGGCTTTTGAAAACAAGAAAATGAGCTTTTGAAAATTGAACTAGAAGAACTTAAATTGAAGCATTTGGCTGCTACATCAATTGATCTCATTGTTGAAAACAAAAGGGTAGAGGCAGAGGTTCATATCCAAAAATTACAAAGATCTAAAAATGATTTGATCAAGGATCTAAAAATTTGGACAAAGTTCTTGCTAATCAAAGGCCTCTATTTATAAAATCTAGTATCGGTTATGAAGAAGAAAGAAAACAACATGTTTTCAAAAATGATTTTGAAACTTCTTCTAAAAATAAAAGAATCAAATCTGTTTTCAAAAAGAAGCAAAATGCCACTTCTTTCAAAAATAATAATCGTTACAATGTGAAATATAGAGCAAAGAGAAACATTTGCAGCAAGTGTAATTGAGTTGGTCATTCCTCTCCTAAATGCTTTATTTTCGAAAAGAAAATTAGTGATAAAGTTTATAAGATTTTTCATGATTACAATGCTCTTGGACAACCAAAAAAATTTAACATAAAAGGATCCAAATGAATTTGGATACCAAAGGTTTCATAAAAGAGGTTGCAAGTTTGCCTACATCCAAAAGCAAAAGGGAGATTTGATATTTTGATAAGTGGATGTTCAAAGTATATGATGAGATAGTCAATTTTTTTCATCAAGCTAAATAAGTATGGTTGAGAATTTGTGACTGTTGGAGTTGATGAAAAAGATAAAATCATTACAATGGATGAGATTATAGAATATTTGAAGGAGTTACAACAAATGCATCCAATAATTAAGAGAAGACAACACCATTGCAGCATTGTCACTTGAATTAGAAAATTCTACAAAAGACTTATGCAGGGGACAAAATTCTGAATCATTTTCTATTGTAGCAATATCCTGAAGCTAAGACCAATATTGATCTATTTGAAATTAATGTTCTTTTATATAGCTAATGTTGTTTTCTAGTTGTCTCTTAGGTCGAGATGAGATTTTCTGAGCGTGATGAATGGGATAATTTCTCAAACTAGTGGTATAAGTCTTTTCATAGATATCTTGGATACTATAGTCCTTTGTTGTTTTCTTAATATTATTTTTGTGAGTTATGTGTGTGTTTTCTTAATAAAATGCCTCTAATAATTTCTTTTACAGGCCCTGATATTGAACATTTTGCTATAGATAGCTTATTACTTTATGTTCTCTTATCAAATGTTCTGATATTTTAGCATGCCTTAATGCTTTGCTTTCATCTTTATATGATTTGATACATGTATGATTTGCTTTTATGATGTTTGCTTTGATTTTATACAATGGGTTAAGTATGATTTTGGTCCCTTACGTAGAGGCCGAAAATTTTTTTCGTCCCCAACCTTATTTTGCATACAAACTCATCCCTAAAGTTCGTGTTGGTTTTAAAATGGTCCTTCGGACAATTATGCCCCTGAGTTCGTTGCTATCTGTTATTCATTTTTTATCAAATAATAATAATAATAATAATCGAAACAAATAAAAAAGGGATTGTTGTGTGAAAAGGAAAAGAGAATTGTCTTCTTCGAATGCTCAGAGGAGAAAAGCAGCGCTAGGGTTCAACAAAGCCTAGGGTTCAACAATGCTGCGTCGATGGCTTCCCAGAGTTCCAGATCGTGTCGAGTTCATTCACCTGGGAAGGAGTTGGTATGCGGACATAGAGAGAGGCCGATTCTGCGAACCTCAACGACAAAGGATAACCTAGGCCGAAGATTTTGGGGTTGCGTATACTATGAGGTATGTTGTTTCGACTTTGTGAGCATGATTTTGGGCATTCAGGTTTGTTTCACTTATGTTTCTGGGTTATGACAGGTTCAGGATGCTTGTGATTTTTTTCGTTGGGCAGATCCAGAAGCTGGAGGAGCTCAGCAGGATACTGAAATTGCAAGAAGTAGGAGAAAACTTACAAGCTTAAAAGCAAGATTGAAGGATGTTGAATTGAAGCTTAGGATTGTTGCTACTTTAGGGATTGTTGGGTGGATTGGGTTTTTGTTTTTGTTGCTGGAAAATCCATACAAGTTAAGGCAACCGTATAGAATGCACTTAAATTTCAGATGATTAGTTAGTCAATTTTAGGAGATTATTGTGTTCTTTTGGTAAATTTATAGGAAAATTTGTGATGTTACAATGGGTTTAATGGTGTATCATTTATGAACCTGTTTGAATTTATGAATGAAAGTGATGTCTTAATTTCCAAGCTTAAATCAGAAGCTCTATATTGCAATATGTAGGGATGAAATCTGTAAATGTGGTAATGACATAATGACCTAAAGGCCAAATTCAATTCAAGACAACTTAAAACATTGACCATTCAACCCATGGATAACACAATTCATAATCCAAACCATAGGTTATAGTAGATGTAATGTCACTTAAACAAAAAACATAATCCAACATAGTGTGCATAAAGATAGTTCAAAACACTTAACAACCTAGAACCAAATAACAATATTCGGAGTCTTTAACAAAACATTGTTTCCAAGCTTAGTAACACAGTCATAACAGAAAAACCATAAAAAGCAAAATCTAAAGATTTCCTCATTCGCTAGGAGGTAATTGTGCCATTAGCTTGAGTTTCTGCAGAGGGACTGATGAGCGGATAATTTATACGCTTTTTGGCATTGTTTTTAGTATGTTTTTAGTATGATTTAGTTAGTTTTTATTATATTTTTATTAGTTTTTAAATAAAAATCACATTTCTGGACTTTACTATGAGTTTGTGTATTTTTCTGTAATTTCAGGTATTTTCTGGCTGAAATTGAGGGAGCTGAGCAAAAATCTGATTCAGGCTGAAAAAGGACTGCAGATGCTGTTGGATTCTAACCTCCCTGCACTCGAAATGGATTTTCTGGAGCTACAGAAGTCCAAATGGCACGCTCTTAATTGCGTTAGAAAGTAGACATCCAGGGCTTTCCAGAAATATATAATAGTCCATACTTTGCTCAAGGATAAATGACGTAAACTGGCGTTCAACGCCAGTTTCATGTTGCAGTCTGGCGTCAAACGCCAGAAATAGGTTACAAATTGGAGTTGAACGCCAGAAACAGGTTACAACCTGGTGTTCAACTCCAGAAACAGCCTAGGAACGTGAGAAGCTTAAGTCTCAGCCCCAGCACACACCAAATGGACCCCAGAAGTGGATTTCTGCACCAATTATCTTAGTTTATTCATTTTCTGTAAACCTAGGTTACTAGCTTAGTATTTAAACAACTTTTAGAGATTTATTTTGCACCTCATGATATTTTAGATCTGAACTTTTTACTCTTTGACGGCATGAGTCTCTAAACTCCATTGTTGGGGGTGAGGAGCTCTGCTGTGTCTCGATGAATTAATACAATTACTTCTGTTTTCCATTCAAACACGCTTGTTTCTATCTAAGATATTTATTCACACTTCAATATGATGAATGTGATGATCCGTGACACTCATCACCATTCTCAACCTATGAACGCGTGCCTGACAACCACCTCCGTTCTACATTAGATTGAATAAGTATCTCTTGGGTTCCTTAATCAGAATCTTCGTGATATAAGCTAGAATCCATTGGCAGCATTCTTGAGAATCCGGAAAGTCTAAACCTTGTCTGTGGTATTCTGAGTAGGATTCAAGGACTGAATGACTGTGACGAGCTTCAAACTCACAAAGGTTGGGCGTAGTGACAGATGCAAAAGAACCAATGGATCCTATTCCAGCATGAGTGAGAACCGACAGATGATTAGCCGGGCAGTGATAGCGCACCTGGACCATTTTCACTGAGAGGACGGATGGTAGCCATTGACAACGGTGATCCACCAATATACAGCTTGCCATAGGAGGAACCTTGCGTGCATGAAGAAGAAGACAGAGGGAAAGCAGAGATTCAGAAGACAAAGCATCTCCAAAACTCCAACATATTCTCCATTACTGCAGAACAAGTATTTATTTCATGCTCTTCTATTTCTCGCAATTCAAACTGATAAATATAATTGATATCCTGACTAAGAGTTACAAGATAACCATAGATTGCTTCAAGCTAACAATCTCCGTGGGATTCGACCCTTACTTACGTAAGGTATTACTTGGACGACCCAGTGCACTTGCTGGTTAGTTGTACGAGTTGTGAAAAGTGTGATTCACAATTCGTGCACCAAGTTTTTGGCGCCGTTGCCGGGGATTGTTCGAGTTTGAACAACTAACGGTTCATCCTGTTGCTTAGATTAGGAAGATTTTGTCTTTTGGGTCAGAGTCTTTTACTTTCTTTTCAAAAATCTTTCAAAATTTTTATTTTTCTTTATTAATCTGTGTTTTGTCTTGGAGTCTTTTATTATTGTTCTTGTTAAAATTTTAGAATTCTTATTTTCTTTTTCAAAATTTTTTTTTGAAATTCTCTTTTTTTTACTAATAATTGAGTTTTTCTGTTTGAGTTTAGTTTTATATTTTAAATTTGGTGTCAATTGCATGTTTTTATTTTCTTTTAAATTTTCGAATTTGTATTCATTATTCTTTCTTAATCTTCAAGTTGTTCTTGTTTATTTTCCTTGTTTGATCTTTAGTTTTTCTTGTTTTGTGATTTTTCTTGTTTTTCTTGTGCATTCTAGAATTATTAGTATCTAAAAAAAAATAATAATAAAATATTTTTATGCATTAGACACCTTGTTAAAACACTTTAAATTTATAGCTCAATTGGCTAGAGCGTGGTGCTTATGTTCTTGGTAATTGGCTATCTTCTTAAAAAACTTTTTCAAAAACATAATTTTTCTTTGGATAAATCTTGTGCCAAACTTTAAGTTTGGTGTTTTCTTGTTGATTTTTCTTTAGTTTTCGAAAATTTTATCTTGGTTTTCTAAAAATTTTAAGTTTGGTGTTCTATCTTCATATTCTTGCTGTTCTTGTGAGTCTTCAAAGTGTTCTTGAGTCTTCCTTGTGTTTTGATCTTAAAATTTTTAAGTTTGGTGTTCCTTGGTGTTTCTCTCCAAAATTTTTGAAAATAAGGAGCATTAGATCTAAAAATTTTAAGTTTTGTGTCTTTTTATTGTTTTTCTCTTTCCTCATTAAATTCAAAAATATCTTTTCCCTTTATTTTAATTGATTTTTTGAATTTTCCTTTTAAAAAATTCATATTTTATTTTAAAATTTTTTATTTTATATTATCTTAGTTTTAAAATTTCAAAATTCAAATCTTTTTCAAAAAAAAAAAATCATATCTTTTTCAAAATCTTATCTTATCTTATTTCAGATTTCAAATTTCAAATTTCAAATTTCAAAATTAATTTTCAAATTTAAAATTTAAATTTCAACACTTTTTAATTTAAATTCCTTATCTTCTCTTACCTAGCTTATCTTATCTTTTCTAATTTCAAATCTTAAAATCAAATCATTTTCATATCTTTTCTTTTCTTTTCTTTTTTATTTTATTTTCTTACAAGTATCTTTAATTTTAAGACATATCTTTTTCAAAACTTCCTAACCAATTTCTCTCTCTTCATTTTTTTCGAAAATCCTCACCCATATTTTTCTCAAATCTTTTTAATTAATTTAGTTTTCAATTTTCTTTTATTTCTTTTTCTTCTAATTATCGAAAATATAGTAAATTTTTCAGTTATTTTATTTTATTTTAATTTCGGTTTTCAAAAAAAAAATTTATTTGCAATCCGCATCATCTCCCTTTCTCCATCATGGACCTAAGTGGAAATGAACAATCCAGAAGGACTCTGGGGTCATATGCTAACCCCACTACTGCTTCATATGGGAGCAGTATCTGTATACCCTCCATTGGAGTCAGTAGCTTTGAGTTGAATCCTCAGCTCATTATCATGATGCAGCAAAGTTGCCAGTATTCTGGTCTTCCACAGGAAGAACCTACAGAGTTTCTGGCACAATTTTTACAAATTGCTGACATAGTACATGATAAGGAAGTAGATCAGGATGTCTACAGATTATTACTGTTCCCATTTGCTGTAAAAGACCAAGCTAAGAGATGGTTAAATAACCAACCTAAGGCTAGCATAAGGACATGGAAAAAGTTGTCAGAAAAATTTCTGAATCAATACTTCCCTCCAAAACGGAGGACACAGCTAAGGCTGGACATCCAAGGCTTTAAACAAGGAGATAATGAATCTCTTTATGATGCCTGAGAGAGATACAGAGAGATGCTAAGAAAATGCCCCTCTGAAATGTTCTCAGAATGGGTGCAGTTAGACATCTTTTATTACGGGCTTACAGAGAAAGCTCAGATTTCTCTAGACCACTCAGCTGGTGGATCTATACACATGAGAAAGATAATTGAAGAGGCTCAAGAGCTTATTGATACAGTTTCCAGAAATCAGCATCTGTACCTAAGCAGTGAATCTTCCAGGAAAGAAGAGGCTAAAACAGTAACTGCTGAACTCAGTCCTGCAGAACAAATTACTGAATTCAATCAGCAATTGGACTTTCTAACAAAACAGCTGGCCGAATTCAAGGAGATACTACAAGACACAAGAATGGCTAATCTGAATATGGAAGTACAGTTGAAGCAAACAGAACAGCAGTTATCAAAACAAATAACAGAAGAGTGCCAAGCAGTTCAATTAAGAAGTGGGAAAACATTAAATACCTCACTTCAAGGCAGCAGGAAGCCAAGAAATGAACAAACTGCTATTCAAAATCCCTCTGAGGACAGTAAGAGCCCAGAGAGGAATAACTCTGGCGTTCAAATGCCAGAAACAGGCAGGGATTTGGCGTCAAACGCCCAATGGATGCTCAGTTCTGGTGTTCAAACGCCAGGAACAAATAAGGAGTTGGTGTCCAACGCCACTCCAACTTCTAACTCTGGCATTCAAATGCCAGTGAGGGATCAGACACACACAAGTGCTGATAACATCCCCTCTAAAAAGGCTTCTCCAACCACCTCTGTAGGAAATAAACCTGCAGGAACTAAGGTTAAGGAATACAAAGGCAAGATGCCTTATCCTCAAAAACTCCGCCAAGAGGAGCAGGATAAGCAATTTGCTCGCTTTGCAGACTATCTCAGGACTCTTGAAATAAAGATTCCGTTTGCAGAGGCACTTGAGCAAATACCCTCTTATGCCAAGTTCATGAAAGAGATCTTGAGTCGTAAGAAGGATTGGAGAGAAACTGAAAGAGTTCTCCTCACTGAAGAATATAGTGCAGTCATTCTGAAAAGCTTCCCAGAAAAGCTTAAGGATCCCGGGAGCTTTCTGATACCGTGCACATTAGAGGGTAATTGCACCAAGACAGCTTTATGTGATCTTGGGGCAAGCATCAATCTAATACCTGCATCACTATCAGAAAGCTTGGTTTAACTGAAGAAGTCAAACCAACCCAGATATGTCTCTAACTTGCTGATGGCTCCATTAAATACCCATCAGGCGTGATTGAAGACATGATCGTCAGGGTTGGGCC
>NC_029790.2:107122367-107122768 GCF_000816755.2 Arachis ipaensis | reverse complement strand
TAAATCCACTGGAAGAGGAAGCACTACTTCAAGTGCTAAGGACACACAAGACAGCTCTTGGGTGGTCCATAAGTGACCTTAAGGGCACAAGCCCAGCTAGATGCATGCACAAGATCCTATTGGAGGATGATGCTAAGCCAGTGGTTCAACCACAAAGGCGGCTAAATCCAGCCATGAAGGAGGTGGTGCAGAAAGAGGTCACCAAGTTACTGGGGGCTGGGATTATTTATCCCATTTCTGACAGTCCCTGGGTGAGCCCTGTCCAAGTTGTGCCAAAAAGGGGAGGCATGACAGTGGTTCATAATGAAAAAAACGAACTGGTTCCTACAAGAACAGTTACAGGGTGGCGCATGTGTATTGACAACAGAAGGCTCAATACAGCCACCAGAAAGGATCATTTT
>NC_029790.2:107107517-107121881 GCF_000816755.2 Arachis ipaensis | reverse complement strand
GTTCTGAAAAGATGCCAAGAGACCAACCTGGTTTTAAATTGGGAAAAATGTCACTTTATGGTGACTGAAGGAATTGTCCTTGGGCATAAAATTTCAAACAAGGGAATAGAGGCGGATCAAGATAAAGTGGAAGTAATTGAAAAATTACCACCACCTGCCAATGTTAAGGCAATCAGAAGCTTTCTGGGGCATGCAGGATTCTATAGGAGGTTTATAAAGGATTTTTCAAAAATCGCAAAACCTCTGAGCAATCTGCTAGCTACTGACACACCCTTTGTGTTTGACACAGAGTGTCTGCAGGCATTTGAAACCCTGAAAGCTAAGCTGGTCACAGCACCAGTTATTTCTGCACCAGACTGGACATTACCATTTGAACTAATGTGTGATGCCAGTGACCATGCCATTGGTGCAGCACTGGGACAGAGGCATAACAAGCTTCTGCATGTCATTTATTATGCTAGCCGTGTTTTAAATGATGCCCAGAAAAATTACACAACCACAGAAAAAGAATTGCTTGCAGTGGTTTATGCCATTGACAAGTTTAGATCATACTTAGTAGGATCAAAAGTGATTGTGTACACTGACCATGCTGCTCTTAAATATCTACTCACAAAGCAGGATTCAAAGCCCAGGCTCATAAGATGGGTGTTGCTTCTGCAAGAGTTTGATATAGAAATAAGAGACAAAAAAGGGACAGAGAACCAAGTGGCTGATCATCTGTCCCGGATAGAACCAGTAGAAGGGGCGTCATTTCCCTCTATTGAGATCTCTGAAACCTTTCCGGATGAGCATTTGTTTGCCATTCAGGAAACACCATGGTTTGCAGACATTACAAACTATAAAGTTGCAAGGTTCATACCCAAAGAGTACAGCAGGCAACAAAAGAAAAAATTAATCACTGATGCAAAGTACTACTTGTGGGATGAACCATATCTCTTTAAGAGATGTGCAGACGGAATAATCCGTAGGTGTGTGCCTAGAGAAGAAGCACAGAAGATCCTATGGCATTGTCATGGATCACAATATGGAGGACATTTCGGAGGTGAGCGAACAGCTACAAAAGTTCTCCAATGTGGCTTCTACTGGCCCACTCTCTATAAAGACTCCCGAGAGTTTGTGCGTAATTGTGACAGCTGCCAGAGAGCTGGTAATCTGCCTCATAGTTACGCCATGCCTCAGTAAGGGATCTTGAAGATTGAGTTGTTTGATGTATGGGGTATTGACTTCATGGGGCCTTTCCCACCATCATACTCAAACACTTATATTCTGGTGGCAGTCGACTATGTATCCAAATGGATAGAGGCCATTGCCACACCCACTAATGATACTAAGACAGTGCTGAAGTTCCTCCAAAAACATATCTTCAGCAGGTTTGGTGTCCCTAGAGCACTAATTAGTACTCTGCTATGGTCCGGTATGGAATTAGCCACAAGGTGGCAACTCCATATCATCCACAGACAAATGGGCAAGCTGAAGTATCTAATAGAGAACTAAAAAGAATCCTGGAACGGACTATAAGTACCCGTAGAAAGGATTGGGTAAGAAGCTTGGATGATGCTCTGTGGGCTTACAGAACAGCATTCAAGACTCCTATAGGGACCTCTCCATACCAGCTTGTGTATGGTAAGGCCTGTCATCTGCCCGTGGAACTGGAGCATAAAGCCTACTGGGCAACCAGATTCCTAAACTTTGATGCCAAATTAGCTGGAGAAAAAAGATTCCTCCAGCTGAATGAGCTAGAGGAATTCAGACTCACTGCTTTCGAAAATGCCAAGCTTTACAAAGAGAAAGCAAAAAGGTGGCATGACAGAAAGCTGTCATCTAGAGTCTTTGAACCAGGATAGAAGGTTCTGCTGTTTAACTCTAGGCTCAGGCTATTCCTCGGGAAACTGAAATCCCGGTGGAGGGGACCATATGTGATTACAAGTGTGTCACCATATGGCTATGTGGAGCTTCAAGACATTGATTCTAATAAGAAGTTCATTGTTAATGGACAGAGGATCAAGCACTATCTTGAAGGCAATGTTGAGCAAGAGTGCTCAAGGATGAGGCTAGATTAAAAGCTCAGCAAGGTCCAGCTAAAGACAATAAAGAAGCGCTTGTTGGGAGGCAACCAATGTTATTTAATTATATCTATTTATTTTCTATTGCTATTTTATGTCTTCTTAAGGTTGATGATCATGTGAAGTCACAAAAACTACTAAAAAATCAAAAACAGAATGAAAAACAGCAACAAAAATAGCACACCTTGGAGGAGGAGTATTCTGGCGTTTAAACGCCAGAGACAAGCATCTGTCTGGCGTTTAACGCCAGAAACAGGCACCAAGCTGGCGTTTAACGCCAGAAACAAGCATCTACCTGGTGTTAAACGCCAGAAACAAGCTACATTTGGGCGTTTAACGCCAGAAATAGGCAGCAGTCTGGCGTTAAACGCCAGGATTGCACAGCAAGGGCGTTTTACACGCCTAATTGGAGCAGGGATGTTAAGTCCTTGACCCCACTTGATCTGTTGACCCACAGGATCCCTACCTTTCCTTCTTCATTTTCACACAACACAACCCTCTCTTCTTCCACTTGGCCGAATACATCTTCTTCCCCCATCTCCTCCATTTTCTTCTTCTTCTACTACTTTCTCTTTTCTTTTGCTCGGGGACGAGCAAACCTTCTAAGTTTGGTGTGGAAAAAGCATTGCTTTTTTTTTTTTGTTTTTCTATAACCACTAATGCCTCAAGGGATGCACTTCCCTCCACAAAACTACTAGGATCAACAAAGACAAGGAAGAGACATAGAGGAGCTCAAGAGCACCATTGGTTCTTCAAGAAGAGGAAGACGCCACCCTCACTAAGGTGGACCCGTTCCTTAATCTCCTTGTTCTTATTTTCCTGTTTTTCGTTTATTATGCTTTATGTTTTATTTATAATTGTGTCTTTATTCTATGATCTCTAGTATTTAAGTGTCTATGTCTTAAAGATATGAATGTCCCATGAATCCATCACCTTTCTTAAATAAAAAAATATTTTCTGAAAAAGAAAAAGAAGTACATGAATTTCAAATTTTAAATAGTTTAATTATTTTGATGTGGTGGCAATACTTTCTGTTTTCTGAATGAATGCTTGAACAGTGCATATGTCTTTTGAATTTGTTGTTTATGAATGTTAAAATTATTGGCTCTTGAAAGAATGATGAAAAAGGAGAAATGTTATTTGATAATTTGAAAAATCATAAAAATGATTCTTGAAGCAAGAAAAAGCAGTGAAGAACAAAGCTTGCTGGAAAACAAAGTGCTTAGGGCCACGGCCAAGACTCATAAAGTAGCTGTGTTCAAGAATCAACATACTGAACTAGGAGAATCAATAACACTATCTGAATTCTGAGTTCCTCTAGATGCCAATCATTCTGAACTTCAAAGGATAAAGTGAGATGCCAAAACTGTTCAGAAGCAAAAAGCTAATAGCCCCGCTCATCTAATTAAGACTGATCTTTATAGATGTTTTTGGAATTCATTGTATATTCTCTTCTTTTTATCCTAATTTGTTTTTAGTTGCTTGGGGACAAGCAACAATTTAAGTTTGGTGTTGTGATGAGCGGATAATTTATACGCTTTTTGGCATTGTTTTTAGTATGTTTTTAGTATGATTTAGTTAGTTTTTATTATATTTTTATTAGTTTTTAAATAAAAATCATATTTCTGGACTTTACTATGAGTTTGTGTGTTTTTCTATAATTTCAGGTATTTTCTGGCTGAAATTGAGGGAGCAGAGCAAAAATCTGATTCAGGCTGAAAAAGGACTGCAGATGCTGTTGGATTCTAACCTCCCTGCACTCGAAATAGATTTTTTGGAGCTACAAGAGTCCAAATGGCGCGCTCTCAATTGCGTTGGAAAGTAGACATCAAGGGCTTTCCAGAAATATATAATAGTCCATACTTTGCTCAAGGATAGATGATGTAAACTGGCGTTCAATGCCAGTTCCATGTTGCAGTCTGGCGTCAAACGCCAGAAACAGGTTACAAATTGGAGTTGAATGCCAGAAACAAGTTACAACCTGGCGTTCAACTCCAGAAACAGCCTAGGCACGTGAGAAGCTTAAGTCTCAGCCCCAGCACACACCAAGTGGACCCCATAAGTGGATTTCTGCACCAATTATCTTAGTTTATTCATTTTCTGTAAACCTAGGTTACTAGCTTAGTATTTAAACAACTTTTAGAGATTTATTTTACACCTCATGACATTTTAGATCTGAACGTTGTACTCTTTGACGGCATGAGTCTCTAAACTCCATTGTTGGGGGTGAGGAGCTCTGCTGTGTCTCGATGAATTAATACAATTACTTCTGTTTTCCATTTAAACACGCTTGTTTCTATCTAAGATATTTATTCACACTTCAATATGATGAATGTGATGATCCGTGACACTCATCACCATTCTCAACCTATGAACGCATGCCTGACAACCACCTCCGTTCTACATTAGATTGAATAAGTATCTCTTGGGTTCCTTAATCAGAATCTTCGTGGTATAAGCTAGAATCCATTGGCAGCATTCTTGAGAATCCGAAAAGTCTAAACCTTGTCTGTGGTATTCTGAGTAGGATTCAAGGACTGAATGACTATGACGAGCTTCAAACTCACAAAGGTTGGGCGTAGTGACAGACGCAAAAGGACCAATGGATCCTATTCCAGCATAAGTGAGAACCGACAGATGATTAGCCGGGCAGTGACAGCACACCTGGAGCATTTTCACTGAGAGGACGGATGGTAGCCATTGACAACGGTGATCCACCAACATACAGCTTGCCATAGGAGGAACCTTGCGTGCGTGAAGAAGAAGACTTAGGGAAAGCAGAGATTCAGAAGACAAAGCATCTCCAAAACTCTAACATATTCTCCATTACTGCAGAACAAGTATTTATTTCATGCTCTTTTATTTCTCGCAATTCAAACTGATAAATATAATTGATATCCTGACTAAGAGTTACAAGATAACCATAGATTGCTTCAAGCCAACAATCTCCGTGGGATTCGACCCTTACTCACTTAAGGTATTACTTGGACAACCCAGTACACTTACTGGTTAGTTGTACGAGTTGTGAAAAGTGTGATTCACAATTCGTACACCAGGGACATGTGGTGCACCAGTCTGGATGACAGAAAAATGCCTCTTTCTCTCAGTTGGTTGACCGAGTGAGTGTTTCTTGTTGGAGGAGGTTGCTGCTGCTGCACTTTTCTTCTTGGCCAATGATTGGGTTGAAGGTGCTTTAGGATTGGATTGAACTAGTGCAGCACCTGATTTTTTGGGCTGGGCTTGGATCTTGGGCTAAGTTGAAGCATTATTGGGCTGAGCTGCTAATTTCTTGGGCCTAGTTGCTGGTTTCTTGGACTGACTTGTTGGAGGGTTAGGTTATGAGAATGAAGTCTTTCTAATTTTCCCTCTCTGAACTGTTTGACCAAGGGATTGTGAGCATGAAAATTTCCAACCTCTCTTAGGACCTTTGCCAGGTTGTGGTGTTGAGGTTTGGACCTATCAAGGAAACAACAATTTCATAACAAGAATTACAATTAAATACATAAGATAAACCAAACAGAACACTAAAATATAATGGCACATACACTCTTCTTAGGCTTTGTGCAACCCCCCTTCTTGTGTCCTACAGCACCACAATCAGAGCATCTTTGAATTTGACCCCTCCGGGAGAGGTGAGTCTGGCTTCTATTCTCATCTCCGGGACCTCGCTTCCTCTTTTTCACTGGTATGTGACTTGGCCTCCTATATGGAAGTGGCATGACATCATTATACCGGATTCTCTCCCATAGATCTGGTTCGTTCAGAGGGTGTATCACTTCCTGGTAGCACTTTAGTTAAGCATCCTTCTTGTAGTAGTCATCCACATAGGATTCCAAATCCATCCCCTTGAAGGTGATACAACTGATGGCATGAAGACATGGTATCCCGCTCATCTGTCACCTCCTGCAAGAACACTCAGAAGTAGCCAGATCCACAACAAATTTATCTAACCCACACATCACCTCATATTTACTAGCAGCTGACTAATATGGCCTCCAGTCCCTAGCTAACTTTGCTCTTTTCTCCAATTTCTTCCTAATTATTGGCATGATATTTCCCTGGTACAGTTAAATTCTATCTCTATTGACAGTCCATCTAGTCATGAGATACACCCTAATGTCCTCAAACATAGTTACAATAGGTTTTTATCTTGCCTCAACCATGACAATATTAACACTTTCACTCATATGATGATGATTGTCACGTTCATCACATTCATGTTGAAGTGTGAATGAATATCTTAGAAGCGGAATAAGTTGAGTTGAATAGAAAATAGTAGTACTTTGCATTAAATCATGAGGAACAGCAGAGCTCCACACCTTAATCTATGGAGTGCAGAAACTCTACCATTTAAAAATACATAAGTGATGAAGGTCCAGGCATGGCCGAATGGCCAGCCTCCACGATCTAAGAACTACACGTCCCGAGATGTCTAATACAATAGTAAAAAGTCCTATTTATACTAAACTAGTTACTAGGGTTTACAGAAGTAAGTAATTGATGCATAAATCCACTTCCGGAGCCCACTTGGTGTGTGCTTGGGCTGAGCTTGAAGTTTACACATGGAGAGGTCATTCTTGGAGTTGAACGCCAGTTTGTAACGTGTTTCTGGCGTTCAACTCTGGTTCGTGACGTGTTTTTGGCGTTTAACTCCAGACTGCAGCGTAGAACTAGCGTTCAACGCCCTTTTGCGTCGTCTAAACTCGGCCAAAGTATGAACTATTATATATTGCTGGAAAGCCCTGGATGTCTACTTTCCAACACAATTGAAAGCGCGCCATTTTGAGTTCTGTAGCTCCAGAAAATCCATGCACTTTGTTTTCCAGTATTACCACCGGATACATAAATGCCACAGACACATAACTGGGTGAACCTTTTCAGATTGTGACTCAGCTTTGCTAAAGTCCCCAATTAGAGGTGTCCAGGTTTCTTAAGCACACTCTTCTTTTGCTTTGGACTTTGACTTTAACCGCTCAGTCTCAAGTTTTCACTTGACACCTTCACGCCACAAGCACATGGTTAGGGACAGCTTGGTTGGTTAGGGACAGCTTGGTTTAGCCGCTTAGACCAGGATTTTATTCCTTTAGGCCCTCCTATCCACTGATGCTCAAAGCCTTGGGATCCTTTTTATTACCCTTGCCTTTTGGTTTTAAGGGCTATTGGCTTTTTGCTCTTGCCTTTTGATTTTAAGAGCTTTTGGCTTTTTCTGCTTGCTTTTTCTTTTTTCTTCTTTTTTTTCGCCATTTTTTTTGCAAGCTTTTGTATTCACTTCTTTTTCTTGCTTCAAGAATCATTTTTATGATTTTTCAGATTATCAAATAACATGTCTCCTTGTCATCATTCTTTCAAGAGCCAACATATTTAACATTCTTAAACAACAACTTCAAAAAGACATATGCACTGTTCAAGCATTCATTCAGAAAATAAAAGTATTGTCACCACATCAATATAATTAAACTAAGTTCAAGGATAAATTCAAAACTCATGTACTTCTTGTTCTTTTGAATTAAAACAGTTTTCATTTAAGAGAGGTGATGGATTCATAGGACATTCATAACTTTAAGACATAGTTACTAAATACTAATGATCATGTAATAAGACACTAACATAGATAAGCACTTAACATAAAGAAAACGAAAAACAGAGAATTTAAGAACAAGGAATGAGTCCACCTTAGTGATGGTGGCGTTTCCTTCTTGAGGAACCAATGATGTCCTTGAGCTCTTCTCTGTCTCTTCCTTGTCTTTGTTGCTCCTCCCTCATTGCTCTAGATCTTCTCTAATTTCATGGAGTATGATGGAGTGCTCTTGATGTTCCACCCTTAGTTGTCCCATGTTGGAACTTAATTCTCCTAGGGAGGTGTTGATTTGCTCCCAAAAATTCTGTGGAAGAAAGTGCATCCCTTAAGGTATCTCAGGGATTTCTTGATGATGAGCTTCCTCACGTGTTTCTTGAGCTCCATGAGTGGGCTCTCTTCTTTGCTCCATCCTTTTCTTAGTGATGGGCTTCTCTTCCTCAATGGGAATGTCTCCTTCTATGAAAGCTCCAGCTGAGTAACATAGATGGCAAATAAGATGAGGAAAAGCTAGCCTTGCCAAGGGAGAGGACTTTTCGGCTATTTTGTAGAGTTCAAGGGAGATGACTTCATGAACTTCTACTTCCTCTCCAATCATGATGCTATAGATCATGATGGCCCGATCCACAGTAACTTCAGGTCGGTTGCTAGTGGGGATGATGGAGCGTTGGATGAACTCCAACCATCCTCTAGCCACAGGCTTAAGGTCTAGTCTTCTAAGTTGAACCGATTTGCCTTTTGAGTCAATCTTCCATTGAGCTCCTTCCACACATATGTCCATGAGGACTTGGCCCAACCTTTGATCAAAGTTGACCCTTCTAGTGTAGGGGCGTGCATCTCCTTGCATCATAGGCAAGTTGAATGCCAACCTCACATTTTCTGGACTAAAATCTAAGTATTTCCCCCGAACCATTGTAATATAATTCTTTGGATTCGGGTTCTTACTTTGATCATGGTTCTTAGTGATCCATGCATTGGCATAGAACTCTTGAACCATTAGGATGCCGACTTGTTGGATGAGATTTGTTAGAACTTCCCAACCTCTTCTTTGGATTTCATGTCAGATCTCTGGATACTCATTTCTCTTGAGCTTGAAAGGGACCTCGGGGATCACCTTCTTCTTGGCCACAACATCATAGAAGTGGTCTTGATAAGCTTTGGAGATGAATCTTTCCATCTCCCATGACTCAGAGGTGGAAGCTTTTGTCTTCCCTTTCCCTTTTCTAGAGGATTCTCTAGTCTTAGGTGCCATCAATGGTAATGGACAAAAAAAAAGCTTATGCTTTTACCACACCAAACTTAGAATATTGCTCGCCCTCGAGCAAGAGAAGAAAGAATATATGAAGAAGAAGAAGAAAATATGGAGGAGAAGAGGGAGAGGTGTATTCGGCCAAGAAGGGGAAGATGGGGTTGTGTTGTGTGAAAATGAGGAAGAATGGAGGGCTTTATATAGGGAGGGGAGGGGGGTTAAGGTTCGGCCATATGGGGTGGGTTTGGGTGGGAAATTGATTTTGAATTTTGAAGGTAGGTGGAGTTTATGAGGTAGGTTTATGGGGAAGAGTGGATGGATGTGAGTGGTGAAGTAGTGATAGGGAAGAGAGATTGAGGTGATTGGTGAAGAATTTTGGGGAAGAGTGTTTATTGGAAAGAGAGGATGAACATTGAAAAGAGGGAAGAGAGTGAGTGGTGGTAAGTGGGGATCCTGTGGGGTCCACAGATCCTGAGTTGATCTTGTGGGGTCCACAGATCCTGAGGTGTCAAGGATTTGCATCCCTGCACCCATTAGGCATGTAAAATGCCTTTGCATGCAATTCTGGCGTTTAAACGCCGAATTGATGCTTGTTTTTGGCGTTCAGCGCCAGCTTTCCTCAGTGTGCATTCCTGGCGTCTGAACACCAGGATGCTACTTGTTTTGGGCGTTCAACGCCAGATCCATGCTCTGTTCTGGCGTTGAACGCCAGCCAGATGCTCCTTACTGGCATTTAAACGCCAGTAAGCCCTTCCTCCAGGGTGTAATTTTTCTTCTGCTGTTTTTGATTCTGTTTTTGATTTTTCTATTTATTTTGTGACTCCACATGATCATGAACCTAATAAAACATGAAAGAGCACTAGGAGGGGTTTCAGTGATCTTCTTACTCAGCTGGCCCATTTGTGCCTCCAAATTTCTAATGGAGGACCTTGTTTCATTCATGAAACTCAGAGTGGCCTTAGATAGATCAGAGACTAAGTTTGCTAAATTAAAGGTATTTTGTTCAGAGTTCTCTGTCTGTTGCTGAGAAGATGATGGAAAAGGTTTATTATTGTTAAACCTGTTTCTTCCACCATTATTAAAGCCTTGTTGAGGCTTTTGTTGATCTTTCCATGAGAAATTTGGATGATTTCTCCATGAGGGATTATAGGTGTTTCCATAAGGTTCACCCATGTAATTCACCTCTGCTATTGCAGGGTTCTCAGGATCATAAGCTTCTTCTTCAGAAGATGCCTCTTGAGTACTGTTAGATGCGGCTTACATTCCATTCAGACTCTGAGAAATCATATTGACTTGCTGAGTCAATATTTTATTCTGAGCCAATATGGCATTCAGAGTATCAATTTCAAGAACTCCCTTCTTCTGAGGCGTCCCATTACTCACAGGATTCCTCTCAGAAGTGTACATGAACTGGTTATTAGCAACCATGTCTATGAGTTCTTGAGCTTCTGCAGGCATTTTCTTTAGGTGAATGGATCCACCTGCAGAAGTATCCAATGACATCTTAGCTAATTCAGACAGACCATCATAGAATATATCCAGGATGGTCCATTCTGAAAGCATATCAGAAGGACACTTTTTGGTCAGTTGCTTGTATCTCTCCCAAGCTTCATAGAGGGATTCACCTTCTTTCTGTCTGAAGGTTTGAACATCCACTCTAAGCTTGCTCAGCTTTTGAGGAGGAAAGAACTTGGCTAAGAAAGTCGTGACCAGCTTATCCCAAGAGTTCAGGCTATCTTTGGGTTGAGAGTCCAACCACACTCTAGCTCTGTCTCTTACAGCAAAAGGGAAAAGCATGAGCCTGTAGACTTCAGGATCTACTCCATTAGTCTTAACAGTATCACAGATCTGCAAGAATTCAGTTAAGAACTGAAAAGGATCTTCAGATGGAAGTCCATGAAACTTGCAGTTTTGTTGCATTAGAGAAACTAATTGAGGTTTCAGCTCAAAATTGTTTGCTCCAATGGTAGGGATGGAGATGCTTCTTCCATGTAAATTGGAATTAGGTGCAGTAAAGTCACCAAGCATCCTCCTTGCATTATTATTATTTTTGGCTGCCATCTCCTCTTCCTGTTCGAAAATTTCTGTAAGGTTATCTCTGGATTGTTGTATTTTAGCTTCTCTTAGTTTCCTCTTTAGAGTCCTTTCAGGTTCAGGGTCTGCTTCAACAAGAATATTCTTATCCTTGCTCCTTGCTCATATGAAAAAGAGGGAACAGAAAAATAATAATAATAGGGATCCTTTTTACCCAGGTATAGAGGTTCCCCTTTGTGAATAGAAGAAGAAAAGAATGTAATGTAAAGAAGGGAAGAAGAGAAAATTCAAACACAGATGGAAGAGGAGGTTCGAATTTGGGTGAGATGAAGTGTAAGTAGATGAATAAATAAATAGAAGGAGATGAAAGAGGAAGAGGATTTTCGAAAATAAAATTTTGAAAAGGGGTTAGTGATTTTCGAAAATTAGGAATGAAATCAAATTAAAATTAAAAATTGAAATAATTAGTTAATTAAAAAGAATTTTTGAAAAAGAGGGAAGAGATTTTCGAAAATTAGAGAGAGAGAGAGTTAGTTAGGTAGTTTTGAAAAAGATAAGAAACAAACAAAAAGTCAATTAGTTAGTTGAAAAAGATTTGAAAATCAATTTTGAAAAGATAAGAAGATAAGAAGTTAGAGAAGATATTTTAAAATCAAATTTTTGAAAAAGATGTGTTTTAAAAAAATATGATTTTGACAACGATAAGATAAAAAGATATTTTTCAAAAGATATGATTGAAATTAGTTTTGAAAAAGATTTGATTTTTAAAATCACAATTAATGACTTGATTCACAAGAAATCACAAGATATGATTCTAGAACTTAAAGTTTGAATCTTTCTTAACAAGCAAGTAACAAACTTGAAATTTTTGAATCAAAATATTAATTGTTGAAGATATTTTCGAAAATTATGAGATAAAATTAAGAAAAAGATTTTTGAAAAATATTTTTAAAAATTTTTGAAAATGATTAAGAAAAATTTTTGTCACAGTCATTCAATCCCTGAATCCTACTCGGAATACCACAGACAAGGTTTAGACTTTCCGGATTCTCATGAATGCCACCATCAATCTAGCTTATACCACGAAGATTCTGATTAAGAGATCCAAGAGATACTCATTCAATCTAAGGTAGAACGGAAGTAGTTGTCAGGCACGCGTTCATAGGGAATGATGATGATTGTCACGTTCATCACATTCATGTTGAAGTGCGAATGAATATCTTAGAAGCGGAATAAGTTGAGTTGAATAGAAAACAGTAGTACTTTGCATTAAATCATGAGGAACAGCAGAGCTCCACACCTTAATCTATGGAGTGCAGAAACTCTACCGTTTGAAAATACATAAGTGATGAAGGTCCAGGCATGGCCGAATGGCCAGCCCCCATGATCTAAGAACTAAACGTCCCGAGATGTCTAATACAATAGTAAAAAGTCTTATTTATACTAAACTAGTTACTAGGGTTTACAGAAGTAAGTAATTGATGCATAAATCCACTTCCGGGGACCACTTGGTGTGTGCTTGGGCTGAGCTTGAAGTTTACACGTGGAGAGGTCATTCTTGGAGTTGAACGCCAGTTTGTAACGTGTTTCTGGCGTTCAACTCTGGTTCGTGATGTGTTTCTGGCGTTTAACTCCAGACTGCAGCGTAGAACTGGCGTTCAACGCCCTTTTGCGTCATCTAAACTCGGCCAAAGTATAGACTATTATATATTTCTGGAAAGCCCTGGATGTCTACTTTCCAACGCAATTAGAAACGTGCCATTTTGAGTTCTGTAGCTCCAGAAAATCCACTTTAAGTGCAGGGAGGTCAGAATCCAACAGCATCAATAGTCTTTCTTCTACCTCTGAATCTGATTTTTGCTCAAGTCCCTCAATTTCAGCCAGAAAATACCTGAAATCACAGAAAATCACACAAACTCATAGTAAAGTCCAGAAATATGAATTTAACATAAAAACTAATAAAAACATCCCTAAAAGTAACTAGATCCTACTAAAAACATACTAAAAATAATGCCAAAAAACGTATAAATTATCCGCTCATCAGTTATTAACAAGGGTGTCACATTTTGAATGAAATGTAAATATAGAACGGGACCAAAACCTAGGTGGAATGATGTTTAAATGTCAAAATGCCCCCTCATTCTTTAGTCTCAATTATTTCATCTCCTTCTCCCAATCCTTCCAATAAGTTGACCTTGCACACTGCCACATTCTGTTCTTCAGCTCCAATCCAGGGAATTTCTTCCTGAAATTGTTTTACAGATGCCTCACACAGAATTTGTTCTCCACCCCTCGTATGACCTCCTCAAAAGCTAGTAACAACTCCTATAAAACAAAGGTGAGCATGCCAATGTTAGTCCAGTAGGCATTGTATCTAATTTGAACTAATCGTTATTGTTAAAACACCATACTAATGTTAAATTTATCATTACCTTTTGCTGATTAGACATGAAGATGCATCTTCCAATTTTTTTCACCCCCAAATCATTAGCAAGATGGTGAAGAAACCAAACCCAGGAGTCCTTTGTCTCTGCTTCAACTACCGCATAAGCAATCAGAAGGATTTGGTCGTTGGGGTCTCTTCCTATTGCATTCAACAGCTGGCCACCCTGAAGAGCCTTTAGGAAGCATCCATCCAAAATAATAAAGGGTCTACAGTGTTGGAAGCTTTTCTTGCATGCATCAAAGCATACATACAATCTCTGGAATACACAGTAGTTCATCAAGTTTGGGTTCTGGATCTCCTGAGCAAAATCTGGGGATTGAATCACTTTGAGGACAATGGATGACCCTGGATTTGCTCTTAGAAGTTTATCACAATAATCGTTAATCCTCTTATACTGCTTGCTAAATGCACCCTGAATCTGGCTTAGTGCCTCTTGCTTGGTTTTTGCTGCCATCGATTTGGTCACAGTCAGATTCCACTTCTTGTGTGCCTTTGCCACCAACTCTTTTATCTTGATTCTTAGATTATACTCCACCTTCTTCTTAAACTGCTTGCCTAGCCATTTGGAGTACTTTATGCCAACCCTGTGTATTTGCATGCAAGTATGTTGTAAATTCATGCTCCTTAATTGCCATGTTGACACCTTCCTAACCCTGTGTGCATAAAGCCAAAAAGGGTAGTCTTTCTGACAAACAACCCTCACCCTCACCAAATCACACTTCTTAAACTTGATACTTCTAGTTGTATGAACTGTATAAGTTAACATAGTATCCTTAAATTCTTGCCTAGATGCATAAAGTGTTTCTACCTCCAATTTGTAGTTGGTCATGTCCTTTTGAGGTTTATGTACTAGAAACCTTTGACCCCTACAATCTAATCCACCATCAGCATCCTCCTCATGATCATAAGCTTCTAAGTCATCTCCACCAATCATATGATCTATTTCTAATTCATCACTATCTACTCCTTCCTCATCACTTAGCTGACTGTCCCAACC
>NC_029790.2:107077051-107106459 GCF_000816755.2 Arachis ipaensis | reverse complement strand
CGCAGTAGCCATCTTTGGCACATAATTAGTTTCCACAAATTCATTGTCATATTCATACTCTTCCTCAATGTCAGTAAAGTGTATGTCATTTGCACTATCCCCCTCCTCGTTGGACGGAGAACATTTAGGGTCACCATTGTCTTCATCACTGGTTTCATGTCAATCTCCTCCAATCTATCCTCCACCTCCTAAATCTCCTGAATTTTCCTTATTATGTGCCCCACTTCCCTCAACTGCTTCAGCGACAGGGTCATAAAAAACAACTATATGAAGACCAGCACCATTACGTTCCTCACTTTCAACAACCCCAGTTACTCCCCCTACGTCAATGTAACCAACTTTTGGAAACCCTTCCGCATCCCCAACATCATGGACCACAAACAACTCTACCAAGCCCCTCATCCCAGCTATTTTGCACATTTCAATCACATCTGAGTCACCTTTTAACATCTTCAAATTATTCTCCGAATCATCTGCAGTTAGATCTTTATACCATAATGCTGCAATGTTGGACTGCAAGTATCCAAACTGTCTTAACTCTTCATAGGCCTCAAACACAGACCACCGATCGCCATTAATGTCTTCGATAATTGTAGTTTGCCCCTTCAAATACTTAAATATCCTATTTTCATATCCGAATGCACCCCATGATGTACCCTCATGTTAATGTACACTATCTTCTGCTCAAACAACCCTGTTATTCAACATAATACATTACTATAACAAACAAGAAAGAAAAGAAATAGATCATCACAAACCCTAGCTTTATCCACAGTCAGTGCAGCCCACATTAAACCTTAAACAACTCAAATGCAGCAACATTGTTGTCAAGCTCAAACCACCCAAATTCAATAAATAGTTGACATGAAGCGACAATGCATCGAAAGTAACTATACCTCAACAACCACTATCTGCAGTGATTAAGATGAGTCACGAATGTCACACCGCACCCTCGGTGGAACTTTCAACAACCAAATGTCTTCAACCACTAGCATAGACTCTCTTCGTAGGAACGTTTTCGAGAGTTTCACACAAACTTTTCAGATACCAAGTGTGTTCAGGAACATTGTGAGTTATTTGAGGAGGAGGAAAAGATTTCGCGGGAATGACATTAAGGGAAACAAACCAAAGGGGGGGGGGAAATTGTCTTTAAAAAGTTTTTTTGTCAAAAGGACCATTTTAAAACAAACACAAACTTTAGGGATGATTTTGTATGCAAAATAAGGTTGGGACGAAAAAAATTTTTGACCTCTACGTAAGGGACCAAAATCGCACTTAACCCTTATACAATTGATTGAGATGTTTTGACACATCATGTCTTGATATTTCTCTATGTATTCTCACTGTTGTTGTTGCTGCTGCTGTTTTTATGTTTTTAAGAGACTATTTTAGTTCTAATCTCTTGTTTCTATTCTGTTGTTGTATGACTGTAATGGCTATTTTTTCATATGTCTTTAGACTATTTAGACTAATGTTGTAATGCAAATGCTTTGTTTTCCTTTCTTAATGACAAAAAAGAGAGAAGATTAAACCTATGTTTACTTGCTGCTATAATTGTTTTAAGCACATAGATTGGGGGAGCTTGCTACATTATCAATCAGAATGTTTGTCATCAAAAGAGAAATTGTTGAATTTAGAGAATATCTAATAAACTTGATGAAGACAAACATTTGATTGAGATATAATTGATTGAGTACATTAATTATATATTCCAAGTGTTACAGAAAATTCTTAATAGAATCTGAAACAAGAAACATATCAAGGAAATAAGCATTCATTATGATATATTTTTACAAAATAAGAAGGCAACAAAAAAAGAAGATTCTATGTGATCAAATTTGGAAGATTCACTCTTGAAGATTGACCTTCATTTTATAGTTAGCAATCTTCCAAGGATGAATTCAAGAAAAAGAAAGTTTGTAGAAGAGAGCTTGCATAAAATTGATTTTGATTAAAAGTAAGTTGAGATTAGCGTGGTTTATGTTTGTCAAGTTTTTATATCAAAATGGATTGTAGTAAACTAAAAAGTCGTTTAGATTATATTACTCAAAATCACTTTTAGATAAAAAAAAATTATTAAAAAAGACATGAATTTAAATAGTTATTTGATATTATGTTATCTTTTTATTTTAGGTATTTAAATAAATTTTATTAATCAAATTTGTCATAAAAAATAATATTTACTTATTGAATTAAAATTAGCATAAAAAATTATTAAAATATATTTTATATCAAAAATATAAATAATAGGATGGAGGGATTCATTTGCTTAAGATTTAGGGTGAATGAGTTAAGGGTTTAGGAATTTGTGTTTAAAGTCTTAAAATAACAGTTTTTATTGTTTCAGTATAAAAATCATGATGATGGATTAAGCATCTATGTTGATATAACTTTATGAAACTTATTTATATATTTGTGTGTGTATATATTATGTAACTTTGGGGATGCTTAGAAATTTTTTTTTAACTATTTGACAATGATTTGAATTTAAAAATACAAATATAAAAATATTGTTAAAATATAAAAGATTGTGGTCTTTTTAAAATTTTTTAAGATTTTAAAGTGTTAATAAATATTGTATAGTTATTAGAAAAAATTATAACCTATTTGAAGAGTATAATGTTTAAATTATTTATAAGTATGAGATAACGTTCAATTCGTCTCTAAAAATTTTAGAATTCTGTATTCTCACTCTGCATAGTTTAGAATTTATGATTTTAGTATTCATGATGTAAGATTTCTAATGATTCAATTATATTTGTTACGTAGAATCGAGAGTTTAAACTTCAGAGTTGAGGCTTTAAGATTTAGGTTTTTAATTTGTAACGAATCAATTATGTTTATCATTTTGTAATTAGGTGTAAAACATAATATATAATTTTTTAATTTGTAATTAAAATTAAATTTACTCAGTTTGTTAATTAAAATTAAATGTATTATGTACTTCACCATCTCATGATTTTGATCTTTAGTTCTTTATAAGAAAGTTGAGCAGCATAGTAAATGCAAAGTAATTTTTTTTAATAAATAAAAAATTTCCAACATTGAATTAAAATGAAATTATTATTATCATTATGTAAATTTAATGTAAACTTTTTTTTTATGGCCAGAATGCAATTTATTAAATAAAACAACAATTTATACTTCGGTACTATAATTACACCAAGAAAATTGAAACTTTATCTAACATCACTAAGCCATTTCTTAGCGACAAGGGTTTAGGGTCTTAGTTGTGGATTTAGGGTTAGGACTGACATTTAGGGTTTAGAATTTTAAACACGTCTCCAATGTGAATGATACATGGTATTTACAGGTTTAGAATTCAAATCACGAATGAAATTGGTAAGATATGATGCAACTAATTATTTTGTCATGATTCAACTAATGAAAATAATTTTGAACCTATTTGTTTATGTAAATTATATGTATTTAGAACCCGTTTGGGAAGTAGTAAAAGCTACTTTTTTTTTTACTTTTGAATTATGAAAAGTTATATTACATGTGTTTGGCACCATTTTTGAGAAATACTTTTAACTTCTCGAGAAGTTAATTGAGAGTTTTTGAAAAAGTAGGAAAATATGACTTCTTCCTTCTCAGAAATTATTTTATCACTTCCATTAACAAAAGATACCAATATTGTGCTACTATTCTTGGCTCTGTGAAAAAATATTTCCTATTTCTGCTGAAAATATTGGACATCCACCACTATTTTTACACAATGGTCCATCTGCTAAAAGTACTAGCCTTCCATTATTTGTACGCAATGTTTCATCTGCTGGAAGTATTGTCTTTCTACCACCATTTTCACATAATATTCCATCTGAACTATGTCCCTTCCAGATTTTTTTTTATCATTCTACTACTCTAATTTTATTATTAAATTTATATTTAACATTGTGTGTAGTATGAAATCTCAATTTTAATTCTATTTTTTCATATGTGATTTTATTTTTATATAGCTTGCTATTTTTTTCTCAATAGGGTCATTCTCTTATTTGCAATATCTCTCTATTTTTTTTATGTATCTCTTTATGTACGAAATATTTGTTTGATTTTTTTTATGTTCTTCCTCAACAAATTCATGAAAGTGGCAAGTCCGGAAGAAAAATTAAAGCTGATTGGAATGAATGAAATACTATTATATTCATAAAAATATGTAAAGAAGAGATGGTGGTTAGAAATAGACCTGAAACACATTTTAACAAAGCTGGTTGGGTAAATCTAAAAACAAAGTTCTTGAAACAGACTGGTTTATGTTATGAGTATAAACAATTTAAAAACAAGTGGGAGGCTATGAAAAGAGACTAGGGACTATGGGCTAAACTAAAAAGAAAGGAGACTGGTCTTGGTTGGGATCCTATTAAGAAGACCATACAAGCAAGTGATGATTAGTGGGATGCTAAGATTCTGGTATGTTATATTTTTTAAACTATTTTAGAAATATTAATTTTACTGATAGATTTTTAATTGCTCTTTTATCGTCTCATAAGAAAATCTTGATGTGGCAAAATTTAGAGAGAAAGATCCAGAACATCTTAATAAAATAGAGTTCCTTTTTGAAGATGTTGTAGCTACTAGTGTAGGTGCATGGGCACCCTCTCAAGATATAAATGATAGTTATAACAATAAAGATAATGACGAAGATAATGATGATGAGGAAGAAGGTTTAAAAGATGAGTTAAATGATTAATCAACACCTCCTAGTGCAATGAGACAAAAGAGAAGAAAGGTTGGCAGGGACAATAAAAGATTGTGAGCCTCTCAACTTTCAACTCAACTAGAACGTATAATTAATGTGTTTGAAGAAGAAAAGGCCAACAAAATAACTCATAAAAAATAATGTACCAAGTATATAAACTTATTTAACTGCTCTCAAACAATTGCCTGGGCAGTAAGTGGAGTGATATATTCTTTATAGCTACTGTAAGGCCCACATCGGTTGGGGAGGGGAACGAAGCATGCCTTATAAGGGTGTGGATACCTCTCCCTAGCATGACGTGTTTTGACGAGTGAGTGTGGGGGGCTTCGGCTATCATCCCTATCGTCAAAGGCAAACAATATCGTGCTAGCGGGTGGTCTGGGCTGTTACAGATGGTATCAGAGCCAGAACCCGGATCGATGTGCCAGCGAGGGTGCTGGACTCCCTTAGGGGGTGGATTGTAAGGCCCACATCGGTTGGGGAGGGGAACGAAGCATGCCTTATAAGGGTGTGGATACCTCTCCCTAGCATGACGCGTTTTAACGAGTGAGTGTGGGGGGCTTCGGCTATCATCCCTATCGTCAAAGGCAAACAATATCGTGCTAGCGGGTGGTCTGGGCTGTTACAGCTACAAGACTAATGGCAAAAAGGTCAAAAAGAGAGATTTTTATAGAACTAGAAGACTCTGCCTTACAACTTGGTTAGTTGAAGACTCATAGTTTAGCTGATGTGTCTGGTTCTTGAAGTTTTTTGGCTAGAATGTCTCTTTAATATGTCTATGTGTTGTTCAAAAAATATTTTCCATGATTATGTTTCTTTATTGCTTTCTATGGTTGTTTGTTATTTTATATTTATGATGTGAACTAGTATTTATTTAAAAATTGTGGTTTTCTTACAGGTGTGATTAGTATTTATTATCTGATATTAGTTTAAAATATTTGTATAACAGGATATCTAACAGTTCAACTAAAAGTTTGTCAACTAAAAGTTTGATATCAAATACAAATGTGTCAAATGAAGAATTTGAAAACAAACAAAAAGTTGCAACCAAACATAAGAAGACGGTGACTTTAATAACAATTGTAACTTGTGTTGATTGTTTCCTAAAGTACGTTGTGAAAAATCCACGAAGAACTTCAAGGTTGACAGGAAATAGTTGGGTAAATAAACTTTTAAATGGGCATCCTATTAGTTGCTACCAGTAATTTAGGATGAAAAAGTATGTGTTTTTTTTAATTTCTGTGAACAGTTCTCAACGCGGAGCAAGCAGCGACAGAATTCCACCCTTGCATCTTACCCGGTGTTTTAAACTCTTAACTAGAGCCAGTGTATAACACCACTGCATCTTACCCGACAATCTCGCCTCTTACCTGGAGCAAGTAGATAACACCACTGCGTCTTACCCGGAGGCACATTACAATCAAATTCAAGTTCATTTTCATTATTATTCCAATTCATTCATAGTCATTCAATCATTAATTCATCTTCCATACATTCTCAACATCTCTACACATCCTTAACATATACCCGGAGCGCGTGGTCATTGCCACCGCCTCTTACGCGGTCACATCTATCTCATTATCATTCAATTCATTATTTCTTCAATTACAATTCATCGATTTCATCATATTCATCAATCACTCCTTATCTTACATCACTAACACTTCCTTAAATTAGTTAAAACTTCGCAAAACTCTTCCAACTGTTTCCTCCATTTATTTCACAGGCTTACTTTCATTTTAAGGCTTAAAGCTCACTAACAGACTAAACAGATGTAAAAAGGAGTTTGGGAAGCTAAAGAACTGGTTTAGACTTGAAAAATACAACTTTTTCAAAACAGCAGGTTTATGCGTACGCACGGATACAAAAATTCGCCAAGTCGCGTACGCAGTCATGTCCCACGTACGCGAGTATCCAAAATAGCAAGGAATACTCGCGTCGTGTGCATGCCTTGCGTACACGAGCCCTTTTCCTTCAAAAGCTGCAGAAAACCATATTTTTATACCAAACTTCGAACGCGCATAACTTTTTTGTTTTAAAACATTTTTCATCCTTTCTTCAAACGGCATAAACTTCACGGACCCAATTTTCGTTTGAAATATGTTTGACACAATTTGGGGATCCTGAAGTCGAGTTACGACTCGTCGAAGTTGGTCAAAAATTCACTTTTACCAAAAATACCAAAACCTTTAACCTTTCCAAATTCTCAATTTAAACCATGATTTTTACACTCGAACCAGTTCCAATATACTCAATACAATTCTCTACCATTACCAGAATATGTCCAAAATCAATCTTACCATTTTTCACTTCAAACTCATCTACAAATCAAACTACAATTTCAATATCAATCAAACCAACACAATCCATTGCTACTCAAGATCACACACTCATTTACTTACATGGTCATCATTTTAACCATATTAATACTTACTCATTTAACGTAATACATTATCAACATCAAACACTAACATCATCAACCATATCAACTCAAACACATATTGCACTAATTAAAACCACTAAATTTGCACCAATACACAATCCAAATTTGCTTCTGTAAATCATTCAACAAATCATATTCATTATCCTCATCAATCATCATCAAAATCATCAATCATCAATCTTTTTATTAGGATTACTAACTTTTAACATACATACATGCTTCAACCTATCTTATGGTTGTAACAGCCCAGACCACCCGCTAGCACGATATTGTCCGCTTTGGCTCACAAGGCCTCACGGTTTTGTTTTTGACGATAGGGATGATAGCCGAAGCCCCCCACACTCACTCGTCAAAACGCGTCATGCTAGGGAGAGGTATCCACACCCTTATAAGGCATGCTTCGTTCCCCTCCCCAACCGATGTGGGCCTTACAATCCACCCCCCTAAGGGAGTCCAGCGCCCTCGCCGGCACATCGATCCGGGTTCTGGCTCTGATACCATCTGTAACAGCCCAGACCACCCGCTAGCACGATATTGTCCGCTTTGGCTCACAAGGCCTCACGGTTTTTTTTTACGATAGGGATGATAGTCGAAGCCCCCCACACTCACTCGTCAAAATGCGTCATGCTAGGGAGAGGTATCCACACCCTTATAAGGCATGCTTCGTTCCCCTCCCCAACCGATGTGGGCCTTACAATGGTCATCTAGCCTATATTTTCACGAGACTTTATATATTATTTACGAGAAACCAAAACCATACCTTGGCCGATTCCTCCTCTAAGCTCAGAACACCGCAATTAGCACCGTTCCACAAAAACCCAAGCTTTCAAAGTCACACCAAATGGATTTTCAGCTCCCCAAAGTCCAATATCAGGTCTTCAATACCACAATGACCACCAACATGCCCCCAAAACAACCCACAACTCAATCTAATACAAATAATCCTCACTAAATCAATATAAATTTCACTTAAACATAGATTTCATAAGGGTTTGGGAGTTCTTACCTTTCTCACACATCAATGGAGTAAACCTAATAATTTTCACAAGTTAGTTCAAGCCTATAACATCAAAGAACCAAAAATCTCAACACCCACTTATTGAATTTTCGAAATTGGGGAGAGGGGGAGGAAAATCAAAACTAAAAATGAAACCTCCTTACCAAATTGATTACTGGGCTTTGTAAAGCTCGACGCAGTGGTCGCATAGCTACAAACGATGCAACGATCGAAGCTCCAGTTTAAAACTTATGTTAGATCGAATTAAGAGCAAGGGTTTGTATTTCTTGGAAGTGTTCTACCCTTACCTAGCATGTTTCAATGTGTAGGTGAAAGAGAAATGAGCTGAAGCTCATGGGTATTAGTGATTTAAGTTGGGCATTGGGCCCAACACGGGCACTGTTTGCCCGATTCGGCCCGTTCAACCCAATTTTGGGCTAAATTCTTTAAAATTAATGTCAAAATTCATATTTTAATTAATTATACCTCATTAAACTATAAAATTTTATTTTCTAATTTTTTTGATTAATAATTAATTTATTGACTAATTATTCGTTAATTATACAAAGTTTACATCCTACCCACCTAATTAAGAACTTTGTCATCAAAATTCAGTTTTAGTTTCGTGAAAAGAGGTGTGGGTAGCCAATTCTCATCTCGAATTTAAGTTCTTAGGTGTATGCTTCTATTCCATCCTTCTAATCCGTGTTAACACTACAAATGGCTTAATACATCCTGATTTTAATTCCTTAGTTTTGATTGCTCACCGATTCTAGTCTGTTGAAGTAACTTTTAGGAATGCGTGACTTTCTCCTTCAAACTGTCTAGGCCTTCTCCTTTCTTATTCGCATAACTTATCTGTTGGCTTTACGCAGTTATAATCTCATCTCAAATTCTCTTAATCTTTTCTCTGTTTTCTCGGCTATCGTTCCGAAAACTAAAATGCTTGATTCTTCGATTTTATTTTGTTACAGAGACGATCCACGCACCGTGTAACCTTACTATCTTTTTTGTGTTTAGTCTCGCCAATTTCTTCAATGAATAGTTCACCTCGATAGGCAGGAGGTAAGTGAACTTGGTCACTCAATATGCGATTACCTAATGGCATCAAATCTCGTCTTAGACTCCAGCAAACTTCATTACGGAATTCGTAGCCATACCTTCTCTGTCCCCCTCAATCTCTTCTTGATTTCCTTGATCAATAGACCTCAATATCCTTGGTAATTCCTTACTATCTTGCTGCGTTCTTCAAATTCTAGCCTTACCACTATTTGAAAATTGCAATCGAGTCAGTTTGATGCTTTCAGTTACTTTCTCAATACCCGACTTAAGACTACAACCTAAGACTTCAGTCAGAACTTTAATCATTCTCCAAACAACAATACTCGGAGTCTTCCTACTGAGGTGTCGTCACGACATCATGCTGTTACATCCGTTCACATCCTAAGCCCTTGGATAATGCATTACAGAATTTCTGGATAGTTTATTAGGTCCAGGTATCTTGAATATTAGCATTGAGGTTACTCTTATCGCTCGAGGTTTGGAAACTTTTTCGCATTCCAGCATCCAAGCAACAGTGCTTTCTAGCGCGTATAAAAATATTAAGGAACCAGCATCTTCAGGGTTATATTTAGGGATTGTACGTGATGCTAAACTAATGCTTGAGTCGGTTTGAAAAGATATTAAACCCAAGGGCGATTGAACTAATTCAAACCGTATCCACTGAAAGATAAAAGGGTGTCTTATATGGTGATTGCAGCAAGTCTTAGAGATTAGCAAAAAGGCACAAGAAGGGAATTAAAGTGCACACCAAGGAAGGGATTGAAATCAAACCTTGATAGAAAGAGAACAAAATTTATCAAATTAAATAAATCTCATTTGTTGTCCAATGAATGCAAGTTCGTGAAGGAGAGCCATTTCACTCGTAGTAATCCCTTAAAATTCAAGGATTTACATGATTACACCAGGACACGTTTAGACTCATCCCAGAGGAAACGAGATTCACGCAAGTCAGAAATATGATTGAAAAGTTGATCAATTCATTATTCAAGAAAAAATTCAAGGTAGAATTCCAATGTAAGTCTCAAAAGAGAAACTAGGTCGACTCATGAAGATTCGCTGACGCACTCTGATTTGTTCGTCTTCAAGAATTTGTCACTTGACATCAATATCTCACGTAGCACTCTTAAGTTGGTTCTAAGTTAGTTACTTTAAATCCTAATTTGTCACTTATATCTTAAGTACCAATAAACGCAATGTCACAACATTCTATAGCGTAATTGAAATTAAATTAATAGTTTCACAATCACTTCCACCTCGTGGTGACCGACCGGCATCCTGAGTCCCCCTTTGTGGAAAGTTCTGAGACATGTGCCCAAAATGACTGCACTTATAGCATAAGCCCGAACCAAAATGAGAAGTCCTATTTGGGTGATAGCTCTCACATCTCTGACAACTCGAATCATCCAAAGCAGCCAATGTCTGGTTTCTTCTGTCATTTCCCTGGTGGTCCTCATTTGTCCTGAAGTTATTCCGTCCTTGAGAAAATTGTTGTGGGTATCCTCTTCTCTTAAATTATTGGCCCCTAGGTGCGAAGTTCTGATTGTGTTCCCTTCGGTAAAATTCCCGGCTACCATTCCTTGTCATAGCAGCGTTCTTTAAACATTCTTCCATAACCCTACTCTTGTTCACCAAGTTGAAGAAAACTCTGATCTTCATCGGGCCCAATAAACTAAGTATATCACTCCGGAGTCCTCCTTTGTATTTGATGCACTTCCATTCCTCAAAGTCTCTCAGAGCACCTTGCCAAGTCTTAGAAAATCGACATAATTCCTCAAATTTGTTTGTGCATTCGGCCACAGACATTTGACCTTGCTTCAGTTGCAACAATTCAAGTTCCTTAGCCGTCCTGACCGAATTGGGAAAGTACTTTTTGTAGAATTTCAACTGAAAGGCATCCCAAGGTATTGCAACATTGTCTTGCTACAACAGGCGTCATGTACCCTACCACCAATACTGGGCTTCACCTGTTAACTGATAAGTTGCAAACCCAACACGTCGATTTTCAGGGACTTGTTGTGCTTGTAAAGCCCATTCCATCGCCTGAAACTAGTTATCTGCCTATGTGGGGTTCGTCGTCCCTCTAAAGATGGTTGGATTTACCTTTAGGAAGGTTGCTAAGTTCATGGCCCATTTTCTCCGCACCGCCATTCCCATTACTGGCTTGATTCCCCAAAGCCGCAGCCGTAGACTGCATAGTGACAGCCATGCTCTCCAGGGAAGTCATGAAGCATGCGGGATTATTCTCAGTCATCTCAGGTTCCGTATTACTAGCCCTATCTCTCCCTCGACCGCAATTATGTCCACGAGTCGCCATCTGGTCCCTGTTCACATCAAACAAGTGATATCAAGGTGATCAGTCTCAATATCGCAAGTTTTGTGCTTCAAAGTTCCAAATGCATGCTCATGAACATTTATGCCACATATATCAGTTAGATATCCTAAGAGCACATAGACACACGCACAGAGTATGCAAAAAAGCATAGTCAGTCTGTCCCTCAGGCTCAACAGGAACGAACTACTCTGATACCATAATGTAACACCCTACCACACAGAGCTTTATACCTAGGATGTAAAACAGAGATGACGAGGCGCTACGACCTCTAAAAATAAAATATATATATATATATATATATATGATATAGTAAAAAAGGGTTTATATCTAGGAGTCTAATGAAGAAAATTTAAACAAAAGCGTTAAATAGAAAAGCGCATCACTCACGTAAACGATATACATAAACCGGATAGGATAAGAGTAAAGCAAAACATAAATACATAAAAGAAAAGTTCCAAGATACAGATAGCAAAACTTCTGGCCCGGCTCGCAAAGTTAAAATCGGACAAAGCATATAAACATATATACATATATACATATATACATGAGAATCCTAAAATGACCCAAAATACTGTTTACAGAACCTGTTTCTCTGAATCGACCTCTAAGAGGAATAAAACATAATATATACAATGGAGATATAAAGTATTTACATATATATCGAAAACCAAAATAGAATCCCCAAAAATTTAGAACCCTTCGCTTCAGAAACTTTTAGAATGCCTTAGCGAGGTACCTCACGTTCTGCATCTGAAAACCACAAAATATGTATGGGGTGAGAATCAGAGGTTCTCAACATGGTAACGGTGCCCACATAAATAAGATATAAGGTCCTAGGAAAGCCAGAGGCAATCCTAGGACTCTGACACTTAGATTATAAAACTTAAAGAATTAAAACAGAAAACCATAAACAAGGGTGGTTCTCTAAGATTCCTAAACTTAACCAAACTCTAACCTAAACCCTTAATCCTCCACCTTCTTCCAATCCTCCAAACTCTGATAGGACCACACAAACAAACAAATAGACAAAGGCAAACACAATTAGAGTACAAGTAATGCAAGTAGTAAGTATAACAATTAGCCATACTGATTCACATAGGCACTCCCAATTAATGCACAAACACAACAAGAAAATGGAACATTTGTAACAAAAACTTTTTAACAAATTTAAAATTGTTACAAAACATTTTGATCTTTTGTAACGACTTGGTTTTTTTTGTTACAAATTATATTGCCTTTTGTAACAAACCAGTGTTATGTTGCAAAAATTTATAATATTTTGTAATAAAAGATAAAGTTGTTGCAAAAGTTCAAAATATTTTGTAAAAAAATATCCGTTTGTTTCAAAAATTCCAATTATTTTGTAACAAAAAATTAATTTGTCACAAAATTCAATATTGTTTGTAACAAGCTATTTGTTTGTCACAAAATACAAGAATTTTTGTAACTAAAAAAATTTATTTTAAAATGTTAAAATCTTTGAGATAATTTTATTTTGTTTCAAAAATTTTATTTTTTAAAATATTATTTATATTAATTATTTTTTATAAAAAAATAAAAGATTAAATAATTAATTTTTAAAAATAATATATATTATTTTTTAATTAATTATTTTTTATAAAAAATAAAAGATTAAATGATTAATTTTTAAAAATGGTATATATTATTTTATATTTTTATAAAATTAATATATAATTTTTACTAATATTTAAGTCTTAAATGTTGACTAAAAATTAATTTTTTTAAATTAAAAAAATTAATTGTTAAACATAAATAAAAATAGTTTAAATTTAAAAATAAAAACAAATATAAAAAGTAAAAACTCTAATTCTAACTCTCACCTTCGCTCTTCATTCTGCTATTCACTGCCCTCGTCCACTCTCACTGCCTCCACGGCTCCACCTCTCACACTCAAAGTAACCTTCATTCTCTAATTTAAAATAAATTTATAACAAATATTATTTTTTGTTTCATTACCGCTCTAATATTTAATATATTTTTACACTTAAATAAATTTTTGAAAACTCACTTAAGAGCAAAATATAGGGCTCTAATTTTTTTTGTCCCTCTACTAGTCCTAAATCCATCATAACCCAACACTCATCATTAAGCCAGTAAGACCTCCGATTGTTAGAAAATAAATAATAAATTATCTGTGATTTATTATAGTTATTCATGGTTTTATTTTCAAAAAAAAATATTTACTAAAAAGTAATTAAATTAAAGTTATGAGATTTTGAGTTTAAAATTAATTAAAACTCATATAATTTTCATAAATATTTAGATATTTTTTATTTAAAATTTAAAACTTTAGTAATTTAATTACTCCTAATCTTATTAAAAATACTTATTCTATACCTTAATTTTATTAAAATTCTCAAATAAAAACATAACTAACCCTTACCCTCGCCTTTTTCTTTCCCAGCCGCCCCACACAAATACTCAAACCCTAAACTATACACACATACACGGAACGGAAAGAAAAGGAAAGAAAAGGAAAGACGGGGGAGCTTGAGGGGGGAAGAAGGAGAAGGAAGGAGAGGGGGAAAAAGGAAGACGGCGGCGGTGGATATCACTGCCACCGTCGCCGCTGTCTTGTCGCTGTCGGGAGAGTCATAACGAGAGGGGAGAGAGAGACGAGCTCGCGAGAGAGTAGCGTCGCCGTCACTGGAGGGGAGCCTGGCTGTCCTCGTCACTGCCAGCTCCGTCGCCATCGTCACCATTGGAGCTGCGCGAAGCTGTCATCACCGTTGTCACCATTAATGCTTCTCCTTGTCGTTTGTGGGCTATCACCTCTTTTGCTTCTGCTGCCATGCCATCGTTTGCCCCTCTAGACATCGCTACTTTTGAATCGTGTTCTGTCACTCGAATATGCTGCAAGAAGCTATCAGAAAGTGGCATTGATGAGAAGAAGCACAAACCCTCCACCAGCAATACCACTGCCTCTAAATCCAAGGACATAATGGAAGATTACAATTTTGCTATGAAGAGGATGATGAGGAATCCTTATGAGTATCACCACGATCTGGGTTAGTTTCCTCTTTTTTCCCTATTTGTTAGTTATGACTGCCAACTGTTTGATATAATGATGGGTTTCCTTTGTTAATTACTTGCATTTTGTATAAGGTGCTAGAAGGAACAGTTAGTACTGTATTAATTTGTCTCTATTATATAAAATGCATAGCACAGTAATATGATTGTTGGTGCTGGTGCTGATCCAATCTGTGATTGATTTATTTCAGGTATGAATTACACACTTATAACTGACAATCTCATTGTGGGATCCCAACCACAAAAACCTGAAGACATCGATCACCTCAAGAAGGAAGAGGGTGTGACATACATTCTGAATGTGCAGCAAGATAAGGATGTAGAATATTGGGGAAATAGACTTGAGGTCGATAACAAGGAGGTGTCACGAACTCGATGTTCGACATATGAGGAGGCCGGTAAGTAAGAAAGTTGCAAGCCTACATTTCAGTCAATTTTGCTGAGAAAATAGACTCCCACTCTAAATTTTAGGAAAGTATATACAACAATGCCAACTTATCTTGCTCAATGGCATTGTCATGAGATAGAAATTTTAATTTTTCCTATATGGTTAATACAATGTATGGCTAAGTCAAGGATCCATATACTTTTGGTGCAATTGACATTGCACTTTAAATGTGTTAGAAAACCTTTTTCTGAAAGAGTTGTGAGTTTGTTAAATGCTTTGCTTGCTTTTCTGAGACTGGATTATAATTCATAGCTTGATATATTTTATAAATCTATTTTATTAGGCAATAGACTTTGATCCAAACTCCTTGCGAAATGTCCTACCTAAAGCAGTCTCATCATTGGAATGGGCAATCTCAGAGGGAAAAGGAAGAGTTTATGTGCATTATACTGCTGGACTTGGGAGAGCACCAGGGGTGGCAATAGCTTATTTGTTCTTATTCTATGACATGAATGTGAGTTCTAAACTTCCACCTATCTTTGATTCAAGAAATGATTATCAAATTTGATATTGTTAAGTGTAATGTTATGGTTGCACTAATTTTCTTGCTAGATATGAAGTTTAACTCATGTTATGGAAAAACAGTATTTTTAATCTATATGATAGATTAATTTATAGTTTCTTAAGAAGTCTTAATTATCAAGAAAAGAATGTGTTATCTTTCTTGTGACAGCTAATTGCCTTGTGTTATCTTTCATGAATGCATTGCTAATTGCCTTGTATTTACTGCAAAATAAAAAATATAAAGCAAAATTAGCAATTCTTTATGAATGCATTACTAATTGCTAATTGCTCTTAACCTTGCTTGATTTTCTGTAGCCACCATTATTTATGAATGCATTGCCAATTGTTGATTGCTCTGAACCTTGCTTGATTTTTTATAGCCGCCATTCTCTATTTCCAAACTTTCTTTGCATTACTATTGCTTCTGCAATAACAGAAACTCTGTTCAGGTGCTTCTCTATGTTCTTATCTTGTGTTTTGATATAAACCTCATTATGAAACTTTATGAGTGTAAAAGCATAAAAAAAATTCAAGTATATTTGTTATGAAGATTTAGGTGAAAATTGTGTTTTGTAATGATTGTTTGACAATTGATACTTATGTAAATTTAATAAATTTGTTCACTAAGTTGTGATTGAATTGTGATTAGTTGGCCCAAGTTTATATATTGAATTGTTAATTCTTGATAATTTGCATTCTTGATTGGCTAGTTTTGAACTCTGAGAATGTATTCTTAAGGAATTAGTTAATTTTAACTTGTAAGTTCTAAATTTTTACTCGGATGAAGATAGTGTTATGTGTTATTTTTTAATTTTAGTTTTTATTGTTTATATTTGCACGGGTACAAAATTGATGCCAATATGCTAGACTTTATATTGACTGAAATCTGCTAGAAGAGTCAAGAATTATAAATTTGATATAATACAATTTTATGTTAGGAAAAAGTTGTGTTTAGTTGAATTTGTAGAACTTATTTTATTGTAAAAGAATCATAATGACATATAAGATATTTTAATTATCTATATGATTATATATCATATAAATGTTGAGTTAGTGGGATTAGAAAATTAATTGATATATCAATTATTTAATTAAATGTTTTAAAATCAACTTTCTATTTTTGTAACTAAAAGAATAAAAAATATTACAAAACTAAGTAGTATTTTATAACAAAATATTATGACACAAAAATCTAAATTGTTACGAAATTTTGGTTTTTGTATTAAAAAAATTTGTTACAAAATACTACTTTGAATTGTAACAGTTTCATTTTTTGTTACAAAAACTTTTTGTCATGGGACATACTGCAACGGCCCTTTTTTTGTTACAAAATTCTTTTGTTTCAAAATTTCAATTTTTTGTAATAATTTTTTTTGTTACAAATATTACTTTTTCTTAGTGAAACAAGCAAATCAAACATATGCATATGATGTATGCCTACCCTATGACTGATGAGTCTCATCTGTCGATTATAAAGCCAAACCCGACATGTCCGGTATCTAACCTTGAACAGAACACCAAACATGGAGCAAGTGGGACAACGCCGCAACCCTTGTATCTTACCCGCGTACCCGGAGCAGGGGACAACTTCACCCTACCTCTTACCCAAGTGGTGTTACAGTTCTCGACCCAGAGCAAGCGGCAACAGAATTCCACCCTTGCATCTTACCCGGAATTTTGAACTCTTAACCAGAGTAAGTGTATAACACCACTGCATCTTACCCGGCAATCTCGCCTCTTACCCGGAGCAAGTGGATAACACCACCGCGTCTTACCCAGAGGCATATTACAATCAAATTCAAGTTCATTTTCATTATTATTCCAATTCATTCATAGTCATTTAATCATTAATTCATCTTCCATACATTCCCAACATCTCTACACATTCTTAACATATACCTGGAGCGAGTGGTCATTGCCACCACCTCTTACGCGGCCACATCTATCTCATTGTCATTCAATTCATTATTTCTTCAATTACAATTCATCAGTTTCATCATATTCATTAATCACTCCTTATCTCACATCACCAACACTTCCTTAAATTAGTTAAAACTTTGCAAGACTCTTCCAAATGTTTCCTCCATTTATTTCATAGGTTTATGTTCATTCTAAGGCTTAAAGCTCACTAATGGACTCTAAACAGGTGTAAAAAGGAGTTTGGGAAGCTAAAGAATTTGATTAGACTTGAAAAATATAACTTTTTCAAAACAGAAGGTTTGTGCATACGCATACCCTTTGTGTGTATGCACGGATACAAAAATTCACAAGTCGCGTACACAGCCATGTCCTGTGTACGTGAGTATCCGAAATTGCAAGGAATACTCGCGTCGCGTGCATGCCTCGCGTACGCGAGCCCTATCCTTCAAAAGCTGCAGAAAATCATATTTTTATACCGAATTTCGAACCTGCGTAACTTTTTTGTTTTAAAATATTTTTCATTTGTTCTTCGAACGGCATAAACTTCACAAACCCAATTTTCGTTTGAAAGAAGTTTGACACAATTTGGGGATCCGGAAGCCGAGCTATGACTCGCCGAAGTTGGTCAAAAATCTACTTTTACCAAAAATACTAAAACCTTTAACCTTTCCAAATTCTCAATTTAAATCATGATTTTTACACCCAAACCTGTTCCAATATACTCAATACAATTCTCTACCATTAACACAACATGTCCAAACTCAATCTTACCATTTTCCACTTCAAATTCATCTACAAATCAAACTACAATTTCAATATCAATCAAACCAACACAATCCATTGCTACTCAAGATCACACACTCACTTACTTACATGATCATTATTTTAACCATATTAATACTTATACTCATTTAACATGATACATTATCATCATCAAACACCAACATTATCAACTATATCAACTCAAACACATATTGCACTAATTAAAACCACTAAATTTGCACCAATACACAATCCAAATTTGCTTTCGTAAATCATTCAACAAATTACATTCCTTATCCTCATCAATCATCATCAAAATCATTAATCATCAATCTTTTTATTAGGATTACTAACTTTTAACATACATACATGCTTCAACCTATCTCATGGTCATCTAGCCTATATTTTCACGAGATATTATATATTATTTACGAGAAACTGAAACCATACCTTGGCTGATTCCTCCCTTAAGCTCAAAACACCGTAATTAGCACCGTTTCGCAAAAACTCATTCTTTCAAAGTCCAAAGTCCAATATCAAGTCTCCAACACCATCAATGACCACCAACATGTCCCAAAATATCCCACAACTCAATCTAATACAAATAATCCTCACTAAGGGCTTGTTTGGAGCAAATCCAATAATTTTCACAAGTTAGTTCAAGCCTATAACATCAAAGAATTAAAAATCTCAACACCCACTCATTGAATTTTTGAAATTGGGGGGAGAGGAAAAGTGAAACTAAAAATATAACCTCCTTACCAAATTGACTACTGGACTTTGTAGAGCTAAACACGGTGGTCGCATGGCTGCAAACAGTGCGGCGATCGGAGCTTCGGGTCAAAAGTTATGTTGGATTGAATTAAGAGCAAGGGTTTGTATTTCTTGGAATTGTTCTACCCTTGCCCAGCGTGTTTCAATGTGTGGGTGAAGGAGAAATGAGCTTAAGCTCATGGGTATTAGTGATTTGGGTTTGGTCTTGGGCCAATACGGGCTCGGTTCGCCTGGTTCGGCCCATTCCACCCAATCTTAAACCAAATTCTTTAAAATTAGTGTCAAAATTCATATTTTAATTAATTCTACCTCATTAAAAATTAAAGTGTTAAATTCTAAAATCTCAATTATTTAAACTAAATCATATAAAATTCTTATTTTTTTACAACTGCTAAGCTTTATAATTTAAATATAAAAAGTTATTTAATAATTATAAAATTAAGTAAAATTTATATTTTAATTATCAAAACTTGATTTAATTATTTTCTGAAAATAAAATTTCTAATAAATAAATAAATTTGAAATCGGCTCATAATAAGATTTTTCAAAAATTCTAGGTCTTACACTGGTGAATTCACCTCACAAGCTTTCGATGCTTATTGTATGGCCAATGGTATAAGTGTTGAATATCCAGTAGCTCATATTCATACACAAAATGGGCTAGCAGAGTCACTAATTATACGACTTCAGTTGATTGCTAGAACTTTACTTATGAGAACAAATCTCCCAACCTCGGCTTGGGAGCATGCTATTTTACATGCCGCAGCACTTATTCGCTTAAGGCCAATAAGTTACCACCAATTCTCTCCTCTACAGTTAGTTTTTGGCCAGTAGCCAAATGTTTTTGATTTAAGAATATTCAGGTGTGCGATATATGTTCCAATTGTCCTGCCTTATCGCATCAAAATGGGACCCCAAAAAATTGGGGATATATGTTGGATATAATTCTTCCTCTATAGTGAGGTATCATGAGACACAAACTGGAGAGTATTTAAAGCTCGGTTTACATATTATCATTTTGATGAATCAAAATTTTCAACATTACAGGGAAGAGAATAAGCTTCTTGAAAAAGAATTTAATTGGAATGCATCATCCTTAAAGCATTTAGATCCTTGATCTGGATAATGTGAACTAGAAGTTCAAAAGTCATACATTTGCAAAGAATAGTAAATGAATTACCTTATGCGTTTTCTGATATGAAAAGGATAACTAAATCCTATATACTAGCTAAAAATGCCCCAATTCAAATTGATATCCCAGTTGGACAAATGGCCACTAAAACAAATTCATGTTAGAAGCGTGGTAGACCTGTCAGTTCTAAAGACAAAAATTCTCAATAAGAAAAAGAGGTAAATTCTATTCCTTTTGAAAAAGTTAAAGACATAGTAAAGACACCTGCAGTTGTCCAAAATTCTGATATAATTTTGACGCTAGAAAACGTTTAGGTACCTGAAAATTCTAAAAATTGTGAAATGATGAGATCTCGATAAATTATGTCTTTATAGGAGAAAAATAGAACCGAAATAAAATAATCATCAATGAAATATTTGCATATAATGTGGCATTACATATCATACATGAAAGTAAGGATCTTGAACCAAAAACAATCGAAGAATGTCGACAAAGGAATGATTGGCTAAAATGAGAAAAAGCTATGAAGGTTGAGTTAGACTCACTTGTAAAACATAAAGTCTTTGGACCTGTAGTTCGTACACTAGAAGATGTAAAACCTGTTGGATACAGATGGGTATTTGTTAGAAAACAAAATGAGAAAATAAAGTTGTACGATACAAAGCTTGACTTGTGGCACAAATTTTTTCACAAAGGCTCGGTATAGATTATGAAGAAACATATTCTCCTATAGTAGATGCAATAACATTGTGTTATCTAGTCAGTTTATCCGCATACAATAAACTACATATGCATTTAATGGATGTGGTGACAACTTATTTATACGGATCATTAGATCGTGATATCTATATGAAAATCCCTGAAGGATTAAAGATATCTAAACCATCCAATGAATATTCGCAGAGGTTATACTCAGTCAAATTGCAGAGATATTTATATAGTCTAAAGCAATCTGAACAGATATGGTATAATCGTTTTACTGAGCATCTGACTAAAAAAATTCAAAAATGATGATATCTACCCATGTATTTTTATAAAGAAATTTGCATTTGAATTCATTATAATTTCTGTGTACATTGATGATTTAAATATTATTGGAACCCCTAAAGAGATTCCAACAATTATAAAAACTCTAAAAGAAGAGTTTGAGATGAAAGATCTCGGAAATATTACATTTTATCTCAGCCTGCAAATCGAGTATACAAATAATGGGATATTTATTCATCAAACAACATACACAGAAAAGATCTTGAAGAAATTTTACATGGATAAGTCACATTCACTAAGTACCCCAATGATCGTAAGGTCTTTGGATGTGGAAAATGATCAATTCCGTCCAAGAAGAAAATGAAGATTTCTTTGGTCCTGAAGTACCATATCTCAGTATCATTGGAGCACTAATGTATCTTGCTAATAATACACGACCTAACATATCATTTGCTGTGAATTTACTAGCAAGGTATAGTTCCTCTCTAACCAGAAGACATTGGAATGGAATCAAATAAACTTTTCGGTATCTTCATGGAATACTTGATATAGGACTATTTTATCCATATGAATCCAAGTCACAATTAGTTGGCTATGCAGATGTAGAATATTTTGTTTGATCCACACAAAAGAAGATCTTAAACAGGATACATATTCACATATGGTGATAGAGCAATATCATGGAAACCCATGAAATAGACGATAGCAGCAACATCCTCCAATCATGTTGAAATGTTTGCGATACATGAAACAAGTTGCGAGTGTTTTGGCTGAGGAGTTTAATCCGATATATTCTATCATCATGTGGACTGATTGATCAGAAAATAGCTCCACCTATTCTGTTTGAAGATAATACAATATGCATTGCTCAACTTAAGGATGGATACATTAAAGGTGATAGAACAAAGCATATTTTTTCCAAATTCTTCTTCATCAATGACCTTCAAAATTAAGGAACAATTGATGTCTAACAGATCCGTTCGAGTAATAATCTGGCTGACTTATTTACAAAGTCCCAAAATCTTCCTTCAAAAGATTGATATATCAAATTGGAATGCGCCGACTTCGAGATATTAAATAATGTCAACAAGAGGGGGAGACTGTATTCTTTTGTTTTTCAGATTTTTGTTCCTATTGGATTTTTCTTGACAAGATTTTTAACGAGGCAGTAATCATCACAAAAGATATTGTACTCTTTTTTTTCGCTAAATTTTTCAATAAGTAGAAAGCTCAAGTTCTCAAGATGGATTAATTCAACGAAGTTTAAAAATGTGAATTTGATACGTGTATAAATAAAAGGGTAAGATGTAACACCCTAACTACCAAAGCTCACACTTCCGGCTGCGCGACTCTGATAGTTCGGACATTACGACGACTTTATATTATTTAATACTAAAATATGAGCCTGTTTAAAACTTTAAATCGCAATACCGATCCAAAAATACTTTCATCCGATATCATACATCCATAAATACTATACAACTTACAAAACTCATAAAGAGTACATCCATATATATACATACATATATATAAGTAATATTACAACCATAATCCAATACAATTCCTATCCCTCTTACAGATTATATCAAGATAAAGGCGAGGGTGCAGTAAATCATAACTAAAACAATACAGAGCATCACAACAACAATTAAATAAGCTCTTCGTAACTTCTGCGCCCATATCCTGAAAGGGGAAAAATATAGGGGGGTGAGAACATCATCCTCGAAAGGGTTCTCAGTAGAGGGTTTTTGGGAATTACTGTAATAGGATACGTGAAGATAACCGCACCAGTGATTCATAATCGTCTTATGCCTCTTTTCAAAAACAACGGTTTACAATAGAAGTAAAGTCGGAAATCTTTTCTAAAAGAGGAACCATTCAATTCTCAAAAACTCAAAAGCCTTTCAAAACGGTTTATCTATACTGAAACAAAATAGGCTTTCATATTTTATTCCAAATCAGAAACATAAAACCGAAATCAACCATCGGTTCATCTCATTCCAACCACGGCCCTAGGCCCAAACAATCCAACAATCAACCAATCACCACAGTCCAACAGAGTCCCAGTAGCAAACACAAATAGAAAGTTCAAGCACAAACAAACAGTTATTACAAGTAGAACAGTTAGCAATTAATCACATAGGCAAACCAAGTATAATATGCACACCCAAGCAATGTCACATAGATGCATATGATGCATGCCTGTTCCTAGTGGCTGATGATATCATCTGTCGGTTATAGAGCCAACCCGACAAGTCCTGGTAGCTAACCATTGGACTGTCCCTCTGTCGTGCATCCCCAACTCGAGTTATACTCATCATAAACTTGATCATAATCATGATCCATATCCATCACCCTCACTGGTGAATATTTATCCATCACCATCACTGGTGAATATTTATGGGGGCGAGCTCATCCGGGCCTTTCACAGTGCCCGGCCACACTTACGACATTGGGTTAACAGAGCTTCGAGTCTCAACCTGGAGCACATGGTGGCTAGCCATTGCTACTACCCAGGGAAACCCTCATCTCCGATAGTAGAAGTGCAATATTCACATTTATCAATGATTCAGCATAAACATGCAATCAATCTCATCCATGGATCAACATCCATCTCAGCCATCCGGCTCACGGTTCATTCCTGAACCAGCCAATATTCATATCATACACAGCCATTCTGGCTCACGGTTCAATCCAGAACCAATCAATATGTATAAACATACACAGCCATTCCGGCTCTCAACAAAACAGCACTTCCACATTCAAAATCATCAAATTCATGAAATCGGCATTTAAGCCATAAATCATTTTCTCAATTCATTTCACTTTGAAATCAAGTTTCAATTCTTTTCAGCCCTGACTTTAAAGATCTCTTTTCTCAAATTATCTAAGGCTCATAAGCCACTTTTACTCAAGGTAAATTCCCCCTTTAAAACAATGCCACTCTCGGCATACTCTTTCCAAAACTTCCATAATCATGGCAAGTTAAAAGCCTCTTTGAGATATTCAAAATCACCCATCCAACAATGGAATTTTATAACAAAGGTTTCTCGGCAGGGTCCCAAGTCTTTAGGTAAGGTCAACCTATATCAATTCCTTAAAATTCATTGAAACTCTTAAAATCATGGATTCTCGATTCAAGTAAATAAAACTGAATTTATTATCTCAACGCATAAAGTTCATTAAATAAATTAAGCTTGAAAACATATATATTCTCTTAATAAATCAATTAATACAATTTCTCAAATCCAACCCTTTTTAAATAACTTTACAAACAAGACTAGGATTTTGTAGAAATTTCGGCAGCACCTCCCCTAAAACTTGGACTTTTGCCACCCGATTCGGGTCCCAACTAAACCGATTCTCATTCCTTTTTAACAGCCCAAAACCAGAAATCAATTCAAAAGCAAACTAAATCCAACAGTCGCCTCAGTGGCATATCTCAAGAAAACTATTTCAGAAATCAACTCAATATCAATCAATTTAACTCATTTCCAAAGCTTTAAAGAATCAGTTCAGCAACAAATCATTTATCAAAACCAAATTAGTGAAAGCAAACCAGGCTGAATTCCAAAGAGTATTCTATCTTTCACATCATCAAAACAATTGACTCAATTCAAACCAATCCTCAACGGATTAAACTCAGATTTCAAATATTTAAAGAATCAACTTTAAAACATTACATTTCATAAAGCCGCACAACAATTCAGCCAAACCAACATCCATAATCATTCGAGTCAATCAAATAATACATAAGGCAATTACAATTACCAAATACACAATATCTCACATCAGTATCCATATGTAATAATTCCAATACATAAAACATAGTTTTTGGAAAGCGCCCCTACCACAAAACGCAATTCCATAATCCAAATGTCTCGTAGAGTCCTTTCCGCCTCGACCCGAAATCAACAATCAAAATCCCGGCTACCAAAACCTCAGCTCCAAACCGTTTTCTCAGCAACCACGACTCTAATCGCAATATATAATAACCGAGATTAACTCTCATAACAACAAATGCTACAACTCTTCAACGTATAATAGAGCAGTAACTAGAGGGCTTTCAGATCGAAACGCTTACCGAACCAAAGGAACGGCTGAACCGAAATAGCGGCGGTCTCCGAACCGGTTCAGCGGCAGCCCCAGGAGCCATCCTAGGCGGCAACGGTGATCAGACTCCAGCGACTGAAATCAATATGCAGTGATTGTAACGCTTCCGAAAACTCAGGAGAAACGAAATCCAATACTTAAAACCTTACCGGCAGGATTCTCCGATGACGGCAGAAACAGCCAAAGGCTTCGGCGGTGGTCCCAGAAGTCACAGAACCACTCCTGGCGGCCAGAACCCTTTTCTGACGGCGGCAGTTCCGACATCACGTCTTAAAGAACTAACGCATCGCGTTACTACGTCTACAAGTCGCACGTGATATCAAAACAATTCTCGAGTCTACTCAGAAGGATACAAGATTTAAAGAGGAGAGTCAAATGTCAAGGATAATACTCAAAGAGTTGAGAGAATGTATCCAGTTCCAGAATAACAAGGATGTTCAAGCAATGAAGTTTGCTAGACACAATTCAATTGACAACTTCAAAGATAACCCTTAGATCAAAGAAATTCAATAGGTCCAATAAGAAGAATCAGCACATTAATTTGAACCAAATTCAAATTGGGTCGAAGAAGTATGAGGTTTACAGAAGATAATATTTCAGACCCAAGACAAAGCTTACAGAACTCAAGAGCACGATTAAAGGTACTTCCGAATACATTTTTCATAAAGGAACCAAAACTTGCGGAAAAACCACTTCGCAGACTAAAAGAAAGGTTAAGTAATAACATCCTCCAAGAGAGTAACAAAAGCATAATCGCGGCTTTACTCCAATACAATTTCATGTTGAAGTAAATCATGTAGAGTCTTAAAAACAAAATGCACACAAGTTTCGCTAAGAGCTAAAATATTTCCTCAAATATTTTAGAAAGATAATTAGGTGCACAACTTAACCAAAAGTAATTCATAAAACTCGGAAGAGAAATCAAATGCTTGTTCAAAAATTCCCAAAACCTATATTCAAACAAGCGTGTATAACATTTATAGCGGGGACAAAAGAGGAAGTTAAACTCTCTTTAGAAAAGAAATTCTGAGGTAAAATTTTTTTTTGCTTACAATCTGGTAAGGAGACAAGTGGTGCGTTACAAACGAACAGGTTTCCATTAAACAAGGAAACTTTTCAAAACCTCATTTAAAGTAGCGGTTGCCAACTTTGAATTAACTTCGTCAAATTGAACAATGGTTTCAATCTCAATCAAGCAACAGAAAATAAATTCCGTTAAAACTTCTTACAAGAGAATTCAATACTTCTTTAAAAGATTCAAAGCAAGACTCCAAAAATGTTCTTGAAATCACCATCTCAGAAAGATATTCAAAAAGTTTAAGATGTACTAAAAAGGAGTCAAGCCATACTAGAAAGAATCTTAAATTAAAGTAGTTCAAACAAGAGCCACTAGACGTAAAACATCAAACAAGTTTTAAATTGATCCAAAAAAATACAAAAGTCATAGAAAAAGACAACTCAATCATTTGTAATTTCCCAAGGATAAAATTTTTGACTAAAAACTCTTGTAGAGGTAATGAGAGAATAAACGATGCACTAATTTGAAACGAATCAAATTGACTCATATAAGAATGAGATTCACAAGAGAGGACAAACCAAGATCAATGGTAATGTTCACAAGATGTAAAAGATTAGTTAAAAACAGAATCACGCATGACATTCATAGAGGTGAAAAGCTTAAGAAGGAGCGAGTCTGATTATAAGAAGAAAGCTATGAGTCCAATATTTTTAAAGAACAACAATATCATAAACCATGTAGTATGCTAAATCAAACTCAAATCAAAATGAATTAAGTAAAGTTTATCAAATGAAACTCAACCGGGATAAAGCGAGAAATCCCCTTTCTTTCCAGAATTTTGAAAAATACCCCAAATACATAATCAAATGAAGATGTGCATTGGAACTATAGTAAAATTACTAGAAAGTCAAATTGTATTTGAAGTAAATGCGGTTCCGCAAACCAATAAAAGTACAGGTGAGGTATTAGAAATAAATAGTTGTTAAACTGTATAAGAAATCTTCAAAGTTTCACATATAGATAAGTGTATATCTAGTCAACAGCAATTTTTATAAAAAAAGTTCTCAAAATTAGCTGTAATCACTGTCAAATAAGTTACTGCAGTGCTAAGTTAGACTGTTGAATACTAACACATAACAATGTTAAATACATCATCATTTTGGAGGATTTAGGTAAGATTAGAGTAAAATAACGTCATCTACATTTTTCTCTTTCAAATCACGCATTTGTATGGTCCCCGACCATTAATAAACGATTTTCCGCCAAAAGAAAAAATCCTTTGTTTTTCCTTGTCGCTTTATCTCCATCACCATTTCACATTAAGTCATCTTAAAGGTGCTCCATTCTCGCAGCACTACACTTTATCAGGTACAAGATTTTTTCAACAAGGGTAAACTACTAAAAGGATACCTGAAAGATTATTTTAGCACTGATAAAAAAGATTCTAAAAGACGCAAAAGACAAAATAACCTCTGAAAGATTTTAAAATTTGACAAAAATACTCAAACATAAAAGCATGACGTCACAGTAAATGAAAAACGCTGATTTGGCAATCGAAAGAGCTTCAGTGATTGTGGCAGAGAGCTTTAATGGCGTTTCTGTCGCGTCCTTTTCCTTCTTCTCTCACTTCTACCAGCAAGGCCACGACTACTTCTTCTACCACCAATCTGCCTCACAGGACAAGTATCGAGCTCCTTGACTTGCATAATATAGGTCTAGAAAGCATCTACCATATTTTCCCTGTAAGAAAATAATCATGAATCAGTACACAAAGTAGTCTCATTTACAAACTGAACTCCTAAAAACACATATCAATAATCCATCACCACTTAATCATAAAAATATGAGTATTTCTAAGAGGTTAAAGAGAAAACCCTCACAATCACTAACCCTAACCAAATCACTAAGTTTAAAATCAGAAAATTCATTATTGTGTTGAAGACCTACACACACACACACACACACACACAGAGAGAGAGAGGGGGGGTTACCTGACATTGTCGCGGTAGAGGCGATTAATGAGAATGTCACCACAGAGGTTGAGAAAGTAGATGACAGAAGCAGCCACCAGCATCTGGAATTGACGGAGATCTCAATTGAAAACAGGTGATTCTGTCGCAAATCTGCGGTTACGAGAAGGTATGAAGGTGGATCTTAGAGATGAAGAAGTGATCGCGGCCTTGGTGGTAGAAGAAGTGAAAAAGGAAGGAAAATGATGCGACGAAAATGCCATTGAAGCTCTCTACTGCCATCACTGGAACTCTTTCGGTTACTAGATTAGCGTTTTTCGTTTAGCACGTATGACGTCATGCTTTCACTTTTGCGTGTTTTTGTTAAATTTTAAAATCTTTCAGGGGTTGTTTTGTCTTTTACGTCTTTCAGAGTTCTTTTCATTAACGTCAAAATATTTCGAGTACCATTTTAGTAGTTTATCTTTCCAGCAAAATACCATTCACGTGCAAGGGTGGATCTAAAAGGGGCATGTAGTGACCTTCTCCCCCTATCTCCTAAAAAATTTTTGAAAACTTCTATTCTATTATGATTAGGCGAATTCTACTGTGTAAATGGAGAATTCTATGTAGATGACACATGTATGTTTATAATGAATGTAACGTGTTTTGCATCATAATGGAGGGAGACAAGTTCTCTACAATAATGGGCTCCACTGAAAGGTGGGCTTGTCGGAATTTTTTTTAAATAAGTAATTTAATTATTTAATTATCGAAATATATAATTTGTAGCATGTTTATCAATTTACATCGTATTGATTTATTTCGTTTATATTGTAATATAAAAATATAATATTTTAAAAAAAAATAAAAAATATAATTGGACCAAACTCTTAAAAATTGAACGTTTTAAATAATCTAGAAGATGGATGGTTTCAAATAATAGAAAAGATGGACAGTTTCAAATAATAGAAAAGATGGATGGAGAGAAGATGGGCGATTTTAAAATAATAGGAGGAGAGAGGTGATTTTAACTCACTAATTAATGGGCGACTGGACATATCACATAATTTAAAACTGCGCATTTAAAATCAATACATTATTTTCTTAGAAACCAACTCATTTAAATTAATAATAAAAAATTTTAGTGTTAATTTACTTCCTTTTTAAGTATGTTTTATTAAAAAAAATATACGTTAAAATTTAACTCCTAAATT
>NC_029790.2:107075699-107076494 GCF_000816755.2 Arachis ipaensis | reverse complement strand
TATAAATATATATAAATAATTTATTAATTTAGGAGTTAAATTTTAACGTATATTTTTTTTAATAAAACATACTTAAAAAGGAAGTAAATTAACACTAAAATTTTTTATTATTAGTTTAAATGGGTTGGTTTCTAAAAAAATAATGTATTGATTTTAAATGGGCAGTTTCAAATTACGTGATACGTCCAATCGCTCATTAATTAGTTAGTTAAAATAGCCTCTCCCTCCTATTATTTTGAAATCGCCCATCTTCTCTCCTCTCATCTTCTCTGTTATTTGAAACTGTCTATCTTTTTATTATTTAAAACCATCTATCTTCTATATTATTTAAAACGTTCAATTTTTAAGAGTTTAGTCCAATTTAAATTCTTAATATTTTTTATTATTTTTAAATATTATATTTTTATATCTACAAATACACATATCTTGTTTACAATATAAATAAAATAAATCAATGCGATGTAAATTGATAAATACACTACAAATTATATATTTCGATAATTTAATAATTAAATTATTTATTTTTAAAAAAATTCCCGCAAGTCTATCTTTCAGTGGAGCCCACTACTACAGAGAACTTATTTCCCTCCATTATTATACAAAACACGTTACATTTATTATAAACATATACGTATCATCTACATTTATGAAATTCTCCATCTATACAGTAAAATTTGCCCATTAATTAAAAACATTTCTTAAATAAAACTTGTCTTGTAGTGATAATAAAAGCGGTTGATTTGCTTATGTTATTAGGTTTTAAATCTCCATCCATGCATTTTCATTATTATATTT
>NC_029790.2:107051530-107075629 GCF_000816755.2 Arachis ipaensis | reverse complement strand
TATATATATTACCAAACATAAAATATTTATTTAATTATATAAGTTTTTTTAATTTTTATCCTCTCTACCAAATTTTTAGATCCACCCTGCTCACGCTATATATAGAGAGAGCATGATCCCTCTAAACCACATTTTTTGATGTTGTGAAAGTATTGTCTGAAATAGAGGAGGTTGAGGGTGTTGTTGGAGTTGGTAAGAATGACATAGAAATAGAAGTTGAGCATGTTGAGAAAATCACCCTCTAATAATGGCAACAACTTAACAACATTTTTAAATATCAAACTTACCTCATAATTTGGACACCCGTAAAATTATCTTCCATGATTCACTACATACCTGAATACTTAATGATTGTGCGCAAGCTATAATTGCATAACACAACATTCTTAGCATCCTTGAGTTGAGTTTTGATGTAATTCATTGCAATTGATTTGTTTTTATTTGAGCTTCTTTAACTTCTTTTTCTATCCAGCAAGTACAAGGGGCAAAAGAGTAGCAGTGAACAGAAATAAAGGAGAAGATGAAGATGAAGGTGTTAATGTCATTTTGGGACTTCAGATTTTATAATGGAGGGAGTGACTAAAATAAGTTCAATCAACCAATTTGATTCACCAAGTTTGATTATACTCATGTAGTTACCATATTGAAACTTAACAGTCCAAGTTATTGCTACAATAACAGAATCTGGATTAAAGACCAACAAAGATTCTCAAAATTCAATTTGAAAAACTTATTTAGGCATTTCTAAAAATGAGGGACTATTCTAAAACTTTTTTTTTTTAATTCCAGGACTATTTTAGGTATTACCTCGATCTACATTACACTACATAATTGGGACCACTACAAAGAAATCATGATTAATTTTATAACTCTAAATTAAACAAACTAGGACTACAAATGATAGATATGAAAATTGCTTGAAAAATAGGGAACCAAACTCACCTTGTTAATAGAAATAGTTTCGTCAGACCGCCACCTTCATGGCCGTTGTTGCCATCTCATAAGCTGTGTTATGACTTCACTATCTTCCTTTTCACCTTTTTTCCCTTCTTCCTTTTAACACTACAGCTTCATTCCTCGTGTTGCCATAGTTGTCGGTAACTACCCCAAGCATTAAACTATAAACTCTAAATTATGAATCCTAAATATTAAAATTTAAATCCTAAATCTTAAAACGCTCCAAAAGTAAAGATTAAAATAATAAGTTTACAATAAAAGAATTGATTATATTCATTAGTTAAAAGTTAATTCTCTATACTTATCCATAAGACGAAACACATGTTTTACTACTCCTTAAATGATCATTATACTAATTGGAAAAGGTGCTAAACAATCCCAAATTAATTGGCCAGTCCCACTTTGATAGAAAATGTTCATGTCATAAGCAAGTTAATATTTATATTGCTCTTTAAAATTATACTTGTGTCTCAATCTGGCCTTTAAAATTTTGATTTGATCCCTCTTCATTTAACATTCATGACTCATGATAATTTTTAGCATTGTTTTTTGTCAAAGAACTGTTAATAACATATTGAGATAAACTAACACTATTTTATTAGATTTACTAACGACTATCTAAATTAGTAATTAAAACTTTTTTATTTCAATTTACTTTCTACGAAGCATTTAAAACCCTAATTCTAATTTCACTTAAAGGTTTTAAAAGTTTCTTAGGGAGTAAACTTAGATAAAAAAATTCAATTGTCATGTCAAATAATTGTTAGGGAGTTTGACATGACCGTCGTAAATCTATCTCAGTACATCATTAATAGTTTTGTGATAGAAATAAGATGGGGACTATTATAAGTTATAAATGACAAATCAGGAGACTAAATTGAATAAACTAAAACGTCATACACTATATTAAAATACAGATGTAACTTTAAAAATCAATTTGAGTATTAATTCGACCACTAACGGTACACCTCAACAATTTTTGTTAGGAGGTAGCTTGTCCATTAGGAAATCATCAGGGCTGAGCCTCATCTTAGTCTTTCTGGGTTATGACTACTGTCGTCCTCGGTTGGATTGTTGTTAGAGCAAGAGATATTGTTAATTAGTGCTTATTTTATAGAAGGTGCTAATGGGAAGGAGTTAGATAGCCATTTTTGCAAAAGTTGTTGGTATCCCCTGTCATGGTATTGGGCATTTTGTAGCTGATCTTATTATATAGCCTTTGGTGTTTTGCTTTCTTTTGATTGTTTGTTTTTTTTGTTGACGTAAGCTTGTTTGTGTTTTTGAGTTCTAATTCGTATGAGTTCTCGCATCTCTTGTTGAGAATAAGTGAGTAGATAACTATGGAAGAAAATACTAAAGATAAAGTATCACATTATAAATAGGTTTTATGTATAAAATTTTGACACAAATGTTTTCCTGATTTACTTGAAAAAATGAGATACTTTTGTTTTTTTTTTTTAATTTGGTGATTTTATTTGAAGTGGACCTTTTTATATGAATAACAAAATATATTAAAATAAAATTGAAAAAGTGATATAGATATGAAAGTTTGCCTTGGTCGTGTTATATATAGTTGTTCCAATATAGGCTTAATGCTCAAGGCCTAATATGGACCTAACCCAATAAAGCCTCAAACCGCAGAAATCTAACGTTGACCCAATAAGCATGTCTCCTGAGTCCTGACCGAGTAAAGTCAGTTACGATTATTCGGCTCTTAGCCCCCTTTTAATACCAAAAAAAAAAGTCAGATACGGTAAGTATAACTCACTCAACTACTAAACCCTGACTCACTCGACTTAGTGAGTAAGCATCATTACACATCAACAAAACGACGACCCGATTCACCTCACATGACCTTGCATTTATCGTTTGAACTCAATCTCCAAGTCAAATAACCACTCAACAACTATGTGTTTGGAAAATCTGTTAGAAGTGATGAATGACGTTTAAACTTTTTGAAAGTTTTAATTTTTGGTTTGATAATTTTTTTTTCATGAACTATTAAGTGATTTTGTTACCAAAATCACGTTTATAAGAAGTAACTATTTTTAATTTTTGCATTTTTTTACGGAACTTTTAACTATAGATACTAATCATTTATTTATCTTTTACCAATTTTATCTTTTATGTATGTTATGGATGCCAAAAACGTTTTATTAGAATAAAATTATTGAGAGTTTGGTATAAAAATAATATTAAATTAACATTTCACGTTATTACTTGAAATATATATATATATATATATCTAAAATTTATATTTTTTATTTTTATTTAAAAATATATTTTGTCTATTTTTATATGTTATTTTTATTTTAGTAAGTAAATATTAATTTTAGAGTAAATTACCAATTATGGCCCCGAATTTGTAAAACACTGACATAAATACCCCTAATATTTGTTAACGATAATCATATCCTTGAAAAATTTAAAAACGGAACAAATCTGCCCAACTGTGAGGAGAACCCTTCTTCGTTAAACGGAGCTTGGTGATGTGGCAAACGAAAGTCCAACGTGGCATCCGTATTAGGCTCTCAATCCCGTTTTGTTCATGTATCCCCAATTCAACAAGCCCTAATTGCCCAATTCAGATGAAATGACGAAATTAATCCTAAGTGAAACACCATATTTAACAAAGACTATGTTGGACGCGCGAAACTGAAGAGTTTGTAGGAGGTCGTCTCTGTTTCTCTTCGTCTGTTGTCGCTTTATATTCGTTTCTTGGATTTGGCAACGTCACATGCAGTATCACGTTTGGCGTTGATACGGAGTGAAGAAGTTGCTGTCGATCAACCAAGGTTTTGGTAAGCATCTTATGTTTGCATTGTTGTTATTATCAGTCGTTTGGGGTTTGCAATGGAGGTATGATGATGGTGTTTTCATGTGTTGTGTTAGCTGATTATGACTTTTTTGATGATTTTTGTCAGATGGCTACGCACATCACATTTGTTTATCACCATCGGGGTTGGTTAGAGAAGGATGCAGATGGTGTGCTGAAGTATAATGGTGGTTTAGTGAGTATCATCGAGAGGGTGCATGTTGATACTTGTAATCTATTCCTTGTTGAAGGCTTGTTTCTAGATTTAGGTTATACTAGGTTTAATGAAGTTTATTGGTTGGAGCCAGGGATGGATTTAGCTAACAGGTTACGGGGCTCAGAAGGGATGCTGATGTGGTTAAGATGTGTGATGCTGCACTGAGGAATGAAAACAGTGTCCACTTGTATTTTGAGCATCCAGTTGATGCAGATCCAGAGTATGTTGATGAGGCTGAGGTTTTGGCTAACGAAGATGTTGACATGCCTCCTTTAGAAGACCAGCAAAATCATGACCAGGAACCCCAAAAAAATGAAGAGGAGGAAGGATCTGAACATACAGAAGTAGAGGGAGTTCCTTTATTAAATGAAGCAAATGAACAAGACGATTCCCCACAGCACGAGGAACAACAACAAGAAGAGGATGAACCAACGTTGAACAACGGGGGGTATGATGAAGCATTGCCAGAGGAGGCTGGTACTGAAAACCTTTCTAATCAAACTGAGGTTGGAACAATTGAAAATGAGGCCCCCAATTTAGGAGACAATCAGCAGACACATGTTGAAGACCATGAGAGGCTATCTAATCCTGAAGAAGTTGATGGCAGGGGAAGAAAACGCAGGAAGAAACATGCGAGGCCCCCACCATCTGGTAGAGATCAACCTGCACCACAAAACAATAGTGATGCACATGCTGGTTAGTATATGAATTGTAGATCAACCTCATCTGTTGATGCTTTGAATGATGTTGTCTTCGTAGGTGAGACATAATTCCAGGACATGTCCTGATAAGAAGACTTATGTTGTAGCTGAGGAAGATGAAGATGCACAACAAGCACCTGAAGCAGGTCAGCCGGCAACAGGAGGAATTGTGCCACCCAGGGGCTTACAAGACATGTCAGACTCAGAGCAGGAGATGTTTTGGGAAGAAACCATGGATGCAGTTGAAGAGGAGCTCACCCAAGGCCACCCACAGTCTGAAGCTGATGAAAAGGTAGCTCATTTCTCAATAATTGCTGTTTACAGTAAATTCACATGTACTAATTAGACTTAATTTCTTGTAGGCCAACATGAACACATCCGGGGCAACAACTCATGGTGAAGGAGGGAGAGCTGCTAGATCCAACCCTGCAAGGAGAGCACCAAGATCTAAAACTCCCTCCAATGCTGCTGCGGCTGCTGCTGCATCTACTAGCAAGGAAAGATCCAGGGTAAAGATGCCTATTAGGAGACACCCCTTAGCCCAACCAAGTATGAGGCCCATATCTACAGCTCCAATAGCCCAACCCAATGTTAGGCCCATAGCTCCAGGCCCATCAACCACTCCAAGGCCCAACCCACCATTTAGGCCCCCACGGATAAGGCTCGTTGCACCTTCTACAAATGCTGCTGCTGGTTCAGGAGTTTCAGACTCCACAAGGACTCCACTTGTGTCAAATGAAACCATGAATGGTGCATCTAAAGCAACCACTTCTAGGTTCTCAAAGTTCATGCCAAATCAGTCAACTTGAGGAAAACTTTGGTGCATAATTAGTTGATCTTTTGGGTTATAAGTTGATATTTAGTTGCAGTGGTTTATGTAGTTTTTGGGTTGTATGTTGATATTTAGTATGGTTGGTTATTGCCTTTTGTTGGACAATTTGAGTATTTTGATATCTAGTATTAAGATTGATTATCCAGTATCTAGTATTTTGGATGGAACAATTAGTTCTAATGCTTAATGTTATGCAGACCAATTACTTAATCTTGTGCCTTTACCAATTTTTATTTCTTAGGTCTATTTGAAATTAGTTAACATATCTCAGTTACCTTTTTAGTTAGATTCACTTCACTCAATTCATGCTTCTATTAGTGATGCAATCGAATTCAAGACACATATCCAATTGCTCAACAAGTGACTAAATAGCCACAACAATGTCAACATAACTTCTAAGCAACAATAACAATTAACATTCATTAATAAACCCTGTCCTACAGTCATCCCTTGTCCTATCTAACCAAACAAATCAAACTCATACATAAACTCAGTACAACTCCACCCAGAATGAAACACACAAGCAATTCAACTCTCTTCATCTGCTCTATCAACATCTTTCCATCTATGTGTGTCGTCTCAGTCTCAATACTGGTAAACATCCCTTTCAAGACTCCACATGTATTGTATACTACTGTGCCATTATTGGAGGATTCTTCCACCCCAGCAGATTCCTCAATAGATTCATCCATCCACTGAAAATAACGGCACCCAGTGTTCTTCGTCTGCCCAACACAGATACAGTTCATCAAGGTCAATTCTCAACCGGGGGGAGGGGGGGGAGGGACAAATGAAGCAGAAAAATCATACATACCTTCCATAGAGGACACCTGAAAAACCATCTTCTTGGGTTTCTCCTCGTCTTCGACTTTAAGGCCACCACCTGAAGACGGCAGAAGCATGTCCCATCATATGGCTTGCTCACATGTTCTTCGAGCCCTTCAGAGCTACAATTTTCCATACACTGTGTCCTTCGATTACAATTTGACATGACTCTGCTTCCACCATGCATGGCTCTGGTTAGGGTTTTGCTTGCTGCCCAAATTGGGGAAAACGTTCTCACCTAACACTATATAAGGGAGAGAAGGGATTGAAAGCCTAATACGGATGCCACGTTGGACTTCCGTTTGCCACATCACAAAGTTCCGTTTAACGGAGAAGGGTTCTCCTCACAGTTGGGCAGATTTGTTCCGTTTTTAAAATTTTCAAGGGTATGATTGTCGTTAACAAATATTAGGGGTATTTATGTCAGCGTTTTACAAATTTGGGGGCATAATTGGTAATTTACTCTTAATTTTATTATAAAATTAACTAATAAGATCTATTTAAATATCTAAATTAAAATGATAGGATAATATAAAAAAATTATTCAAGTTGATGTTTTTTTTAGTAATTTTTTTATCTAAAAATAATTTTGAATGGTATAAACCAAACAACATTTATTTTACTATACTTCATTTTGATACAAAAATTACCAAACATAAATTATTTTAACACAAATTTATTTTTTATCAAAATCAAGTTTACAAAATCAATTTTATGCGAACTCTCGTTTATAAAGTGTAATCTAAACACACATTAATAAGTTAGGAAACACCTTACACAAGAACTCAACGACTTAATTTTCAAGAAATTTGGGTCACTAACCCTTTTATAACATTACTTAGTTTTGAGTTTATTTCAATCATCTAACAGTTACTTATTTAGATATTGGACTCTTTTACAGGTCCTCGCGGTCCTGTTTATCCAGGGCTTTCGCTAATTTTCAGCCAACACCAAAGTGAATCACCTATATATAGTAAATAGTCAAATTAGTCACTCGTTTTTTAAATTGATCATTAAAAGATTTTTTTAATTAAATTTATCTTTTAAAGATTTTAAATTAATCATATTGATCCTTTCGTCACTTCCATTGAGAATTTATTGATATGGTACTTAAATAATATCACAACACATACCTAATAGTCTGAATGTATTAACATGATTAGTTTATGAAATTAGATCAAATCAAACTCAAATTGAGAGATTCTAATGCCTTAAGATTTTCTCTCCATTAGATTTTGATTTGATTTAATTTCATAAATTTATTATATTAATAATCAATTAAGACTTCTAAGTGTCTGTTAGATGTCATTTATTTTTGGTGACTTATTGGATGTCATTTAAAGTGTCATATTAATAAATTTTGACACTATTAACAAAAAAATGACAAAAAATGATTAATTTAAATTTTTAAAAGACGAATTTGATTAAAAAAATCATTTTGTCCGAATAAAAGTATAAAACCATTGTTAAAAGCCCAAAATGACAACTTTTGAAGAGATCGTTGTCAAAAATTAAATTTAGAAAATAAAAATAGTAGTTCCTTTAATTTTTCATTTTTCCTTTTTTCCTTTTTGGTCAGAAATGGTCCATTGAGATGAATCTGACAATCAGGACCATACCTCCGTAAATTTTAATTTATTTATTTTTTAAAAAAAGACCATCACGACCATGTGATTCAAACTTTTATCGTACTTGTACCTAAGCCTTCAATTCTTCAACCATGTGTATATTACTATACGCGGTACAATAAATTATGTTGTATTTTTCCATCAATAATAAATTAATAATTGATTCTACTGTGAACTGTATTCTGAATACAGCTGCATATTCGAAATTAAACTCATTAATTAGTACGTATATTATAAGGAAACACAAATTATACTGCTTCCCAGAAAATCCATCAGGAGATTAATGAGAAATAATGGGCGCATTTGAAAAACTACATTTATTTGGTTCTTTGAGAATGCGTTCCAATTTGAAAAAGAATCTGCTTAACGTTTAGCTGCTGCCACACAGATCCTGGAACTGCACCTACCTTTTCATATTCTTTACTTGATCCTTTACACTTTACCCTGTTGCTCCTTCTTTGGTCCTCTTCTGATAAATTATCTTGTTCTGTGATAATAACCGATAACAAATTTGTTCATGGAAAATAATGATCATGAATCTTGGAGTTCTGCACATATCTACAAGTCTCAATCAAAGTTCAATAGCTTTGCTTCATTTTACATGTTAAATAAAAAATGCATGACCTTTTGTGTTGTCAGGTTATTGTTTTGACAAAGCAAAAGGTCATTTGATTTGCATGCAACATGAAGGAAAGTTAAATTTATTTAGGATAGTTCTTTATAATTAGTTGTCAGCTTTCTTTGATTTGGATTTTCCGTACAACAAAGTTGGGCAACAAGATTATTAGAGTGGTTGTGGAAGATGAGTCGGGGAGAAAATTGGTTATGTGACATATTTCCGATGTCTTAGGGAGCAAGACATGTCTTCTTCTAGGATCCAATTATTTGCCACTATAACTAAGTAAAAGGTAGGGATTAGAACACAACCAAAATGTTTGAAGTCTACTAGATTAGTATTGAAAAAACACTCTCCAGAAACAGTAATCAAACGTGGTCAGGTTCAGTAAATATGTGTATAGTAAAGAAGTTTATGTAAATACTAGATTAGTGTGGGGTCAAAGTATAAGATGATAAGGGAAAAATATATATATAGTATCTATATCCTACTAATAAAATACCTCAGTTTAGTTAAGAACTGCATCCATCTCTGGGTATATGGAGAAGGTCCCTCGTATGATTAAATCATAGGAATTCTGGTAAGCACACATCATTCAAAATGTTCGTGCTCTAGATTAGTTGTGCTGCACATTTTACTCAAAAGTCCCTGGGTATTTGATCAATTTACAGATTTGGATGAGAAACTGGAAGCCATGATGACCATTTTAGAGGGTGGCAGCAACTCTCCAAACCACGAACACAGAGATTATAAATGGAGAGAAGACTTCATGTGCATGCTTGAAGAATTTGGCCAGTCTTACCGCGCTTTAGCGATAGCACATAACCAACTCAAGTGCAAAATATCTGATGGTACCTATAAAACCTCTGAAAATGATGTCTTTCATTCAAGATCTTTATTATCTTCTGGTATATCAAAATCTCCCCTGAAGGGTTCTGATATCAATTTTGATTGTACCAATACAAATTCTTTATCAAATAAGCAAGAAGGTGAATACCATGAGTTTTTATCAGCTGACTCATGCAGCATGAAACTTAAACCAGAGCTTGAAGGTAGAGACACTGAAATAGAAGAAGGAATGACTAATCTCTCTATCAATAGAAATGATTCTATGAAGATTGCTGATTCAGAAATAAACCTCGAAGATCCATCAATGGTGGACTTTAAATGCGACAATAAGTGGTCGGCAATGGAGTTTCAAATTGCCAAGCTTACAAAAGATAATGTGAACCAATTTATAGAGTTGGCAAGAAGAAATGACGAAAAGAGAGAAACCATAAGAAGGCTTCACTTGGAGGTGGAAGATTTGAAGCGTAAGAACAGGGCCCTGCTGTTTTCTTCAAGGTACTCCAATGCTAATTTAGAACGCCATGAACCGTGGATATCAAACCCAGGAGGAAATAACATAGGCAAACTCTTCAGAGGTTGCTCTCCATGATGTTTGTGTAGAATTCATGAAACAAACTCTTGTGCATAAATCTTGAATAACTATAAAGATATACTTAGTCATATAATTCGCGAATAAGCACCTGTGGAACTGAGGATAAATTTAGGCGCATGATTTTTGTTTTTCACAATCTCAATGATTTATGATGTTCACAAGTCAAGACTTCATCCATATCATATGCAATTCAGTATCATTTATTTGACTAAATATTTTACAATATTAATATATTATAACCTCAATTTTAATTTAATGTAAAAATAATTTTATATTTTACATAACTTTTTTTTATAGACATCGGTACATAAAAGGCCAAAGAGAAAGAAAACTAAACAGACACTATCCTAGAGAAAGTAGTTTCAATTAGGTCTGCATGAAAACTTAAAGAAATAGACGAGAGAACAGAGAAGACAAAACATAACTAACAACTTAATTACTTTGAAAACGAAATTGATTAGGGATAATCACAAATTTGGTTACATTTGATTATTTGAATATAATTTTACCAACGAGTGTTTTTCATGTACTCTTTAAGTATATATTAGTGGAAAGTTTTACATTTTTTGTGAAATTAATATAATTATAAACTTCAAACATCTTTATTTTTTCAATAAATAAGCTTTTAACTTCTTAAAAAAGTGTTCTCAAGGCAAAGGTTAAAAAACCCACTTTAATCACTCAAGAAACACTAGAAAAATACAACGGGGTTTACAATATAACTACTCCCCAATCCCTTGTACACTGTATAATGTGCTACAATTTACATCTGATACTTTCCAAAATCGGCTATAGGCTATAAGCCTATAACAGAAGGGGAGCATCATAGGAAATAATAAGTGACGGAAAAAACAAATTAAATTATGAACAGATTTAATACACATGTACCACTAGGAAAACAATTCCTATGGCATGCATATAATAACACAACAACAATAAAATACAAAATCTTGAGGCATTGCAGTGATACAGGGTAATACCAAAAGGTGCATAGGAGAGTAAGATTTTTCAGACTTTCACCCTACCAGCTTACGTAGAGTTAAGAGAGTCGGTCACATAGGTTCAAACATTCAAAGTATATGCCAAAAGTTCTTCGGTGCAAACGGAATCTGTATCAGCAGTGGCAAGTATTCAACATTATTATAAAGGTTGAACATAATTTTGGATTAACAACCACGCACATCCATATATATAGAGAGAAAGAAAAGGGAAAAAGAGGAAAGAATGCAATTTTCCGTGGCAAAATAGCTAGTATTTACTTGAAACAAATCATTTGGGTATTTGCAAAAATATATAAATACATCAACTAGCAGAGTTATATTGGTTGTACATACCATTCATCTGCTGATTTATAAGAGCTTAGAGCCTCAGCTTGCCTGAGCATATGAAACCAATGGCTTTCCCCATAAGCATCACTATTATGTGTTTTCCTGGCAAATATTGCAGCTACTAAATTCATGCCTCTCCACTAACCAAACTATTTTCATCTTTGCCAGAGACACTACCAAATGCTTCATTGTTACTCCTCTTTACATCATCTTTGTTCGTGGAAGGCTTATCCTCGGAAGGGCTAACCAATTTCCTGATAAACTTTTTTGAGGGAATTACAGAATCGTCCTCTGCACTCCTTTTAGATGAGACTCTGACTTTGCCAATCTTATCCCTAGGCTGCTTACTCTTCCCTTCGGCTAAACCATCTTTTGCCAAGCTATTAACTTTTTTTGACGAACCCTTGTCAGTTGATTTTTGTAATTCTGCAGTATCTATGGGGAGTTCACTAGTAGGCTGACTATTTGAATTTTCTGATTCTGTAGCAGGAAGCATTGCTCGGTGGCTAAGTCGCAGATGTCCCTTATCATTTATCTACAGCACATGCTTAAAATCATTAGGTATTATAAATACAATTGAAGATGAAATAAATCTCTATAGAAAAGACATTTCTATATTAAATCAGAAAAGAAGGGACAGAATTAATAAAGTTCTATTCAGCACAACCAAAATATGTCTTTCATTAAAATTATCTGTTATTGCATATGCATATGGTCGGTACATATCAACTTTAATTGCAGCAGCTTCTAAGTTTTGACATAACCTTACTCTATGAGATCTAATGCAAACTATTTTGCACTATGTTGGGATTTGTGTGTTTATTCAAAGCAAGATGAATCGAGAAAATAGAAAAAATATTAAGTAACTCAGGATGGTAATGAAAAATCCAATTAATAAATGGTTAATATTTGACAAAAATTTGATTACTTATAGGTAAAAATACACTTACCTTGCTTTAGGTGTGGTAAAATTCAACCAAACTCTGCTCAACCTCTAAGAATATATGTTTACTACCCTGATATAGGTAATAACTAATAATACTACATTCAGTACCCTTATAATTCTAAAAAAGGTCATGAACCACACTTGTAAAGAGGAATAGATAAACCATCAAGATAAAAAGGCAGAAGATTCAAATTGAATTATAGATAATTTTGATCATCAGAGCTACAAAATGTAAAATAACACACCTCTATAAGCTTTACATCAATGCGGTCTCCCACTTGGAAAGCCTGGAGAAGAATATGTCAATATCATCCCACTGCTATTTTTAGCATGTAATAATATTAAATAAATAATTTCATTTTACGAAAAAAAAAAAGTAAACATTTACATCTTCTGGCTTGGCTAGCCAACCTGAACTAAGTTCACTAACATGGCACAGTCCCTGCATAAAATGAGAAGACATAAAGATTGGAATTTCAACCATTCGATAGAAGAATTACCTTTTTCATTCAGAACTTAAATTAAATGAAAATATTGAAGAACAAAAAGCATACTACTACTAACTACTACTACTATTATTATTGCAACCTGACATTACTAATTATTTCATGGTTCTAAAAACCGATTGCAAAAACCAGGTAAAAAAAACCACTAAAACCGGTCAGAAACTGATGAACCAGTCCAGTTTCTTTTATTGAAAAAAAGTAAAATTAAAAAAAAAAATCATTTTTAGTATATATATATATATGACTCAACATCGATTGAATTTTGGTTAAATCTTTGAACATTTAAACATCTAACTTTGCTAGTTCAATGACCAGTCTAGTTTTTAGAATCTTGAATTATCTAGAAGATAGGCTTTTGGCAACCAGGTGGAAGTATGTACCTCTCGTCCAGGTGCTATCTCTACAAAAGCTCCATATGGAACTATGGACTTAATTTCACAGTTCCTGAAGAAGACAAGAAAAGATAACTTTTTTTTATCAATAGTTTTGCCAATATAAAATTTATTATAGATAGAATATACTTTCTGAGGGAAAAAAAGGAGCACAAAAAAGAATAATAACGAATCCATCTCCTTTATATTATTTGTAGATGACACATATATCATGCTAACTCCATGGGGTAAACACCAGAAAGCCATATGAACAATACTTTCCAAATCCGATTCTCTGCTTTATGAATGGCACAAAGGAGAAGGAACCACCCTTTTCTTACCCCAAAACAATAAAAATAGCTTGTTGGATTAAGTATCCAATAAGTAATGTAAGAAGTTGAACCATATTAGTTCTTTGCAGATGTTTGAATAGATTACTTCCCAGCTGCTGCATATTTTTCTTTTTTAACTTCTAAATTAAACATCTTTAGTAAGTCAATGCAAGCAGCAGGCCAACATAACCAGAAGAATGAAGAGATATCTAATTACCTATATATATCACCAATAGTTGGAACCATTGTCAAACTACTAATCATCGCTTTAGACCTCTCCAAACAAGACAAATCTTTTGCAGTTATTTTCACCTGCAGAAGCCAAACAAGCATTATGCATAGTATTCCAGCAAGAAAGTAACCATATAATACATATATGTGTGAAAATATGCTGATTATCCTCATACAGTGCCATCATCTTCTGTATCAATAGCCTCTACTCCAGATTCTTCAATAATGCTCCTCACTTTTTTTCCACCAGAACCAATTATTAGATTTATTCTCTCAGGTTGGACCTATAAAACAATATAGGATGTGAGAAAGGAACATTGTATGCTGCAGGTCTTAATTTGAGGATAAGGTCTGTAAAATGCGACAGAGTGATGGGCAACACAGGGAAAAATGAGCAAACAGACCTTCATTATGTGAATTAATGGTGCGTGCTTGGAAAGACTTTTTGCTGGAGGGGGTGAGCATTTCATCATTTCCCCTAGATTAGGAAACAGTCAAATGAAAGAAGAGAGATAAGTAATCTGAAAATCCAAAAGATAATCTATTTGCTTTTTGAAAAGAAGTAACGGAAATCACAATGAAGCTTATATATATATGCAATTATTTTCTAACTCCTATTTGCAAGCCATTCTCGTAAGTCATAACACCTACAAATTCCCATTGATAAATGCCTTTGAATGTCTTTTCATAAAAAGCAAAAAGAAAAAGAAAAGGTAAAAAAGAAATCTGCATTTCAATGCCCAAGGAACCTAAGCTGATATCATCCTCAACTGAGTTTACATATCGTGTTGCAGAGTAGCATACAACATAAATTTCCCCAGGGATATGTTAGTTTGGGGAGTACGAATGAGGTAGAAACTTTCGTTAATGGAGTTCGATGTCTAAATTTGCATATGTAGCTCATCCATGAAAATGTCCACTCTATTTTTATCCCCCAACCATACATACGCCTAATGGTTTCTTTTTCTTGGATTTTGAGAGTAGTACTCACTCAACATCATTTTAGCTGCATTTGGATTATGAATGCATTATTAAACCCAATGAACTATTTTACCTCTAACAACTAAATCCAAGTTCTAATTTCTCTCAACATACTCAGATCTAACTCTTACAAAATGCTAAACCACTCAATATGGACTATACAGTCAGTAAAAGACTGCCATAATTAAAATGACTTTATTAACAGTTGCACCAAACATTTTAACAAATCAATGTTACAAAAGAAAGTGGCACCCGAAGTTTAACAAATCATAATTAAAACGACTTTATTCACTGACAGCAAGTCTTAGTTTTTTTTAGGTTTTACCAAGTATATGCTTCCTGCCCTCTCTAGCCTGTAGGAGTGCCTCTCTCATGATGGGCAAAGTAATTCCTCCTACCTGTGACATTGACGGATTAACAACTAAATTAATGTATTTATGTACCTATCTAGAAATAGGAAGGGAAAACAAACATAAAACACGACTAGATGTACATTGAATAATAAATGCTTCAGGTTTATTTCCAAGAAAAAAAAAGATGTACATTGAATAATGGGTAAAGCACTAAATTGGTCCCCTACGTTTGGACGTAATCCTGTTTTGGTCCTTAAGGTTTAAAGTGTCCTATTTGAATCCAAAAAAGTTTCATTTAGCTTCAATGTAGTCCCACAATGAGGTCAAAGTTAAATAATTAACGAAATATCCTACATAACAGCAGTATAAGAACAAGATCGATAATATGGAGAACAAGTAGAAGCTCTAGAGGCACAAAATCAACCGTGGATGCATCAATATATTTATTTATCATTCTCTTTAGTTCTATAAAAAATATTTCATTTAAATGGTAAGAAAAATAATAAATAAATATATTGATGCATTCACGGTTGATTTTGTGCTTGTGGAGCTTGTACTTGTTCTCCAAATTATCGATCTTGTTCTTATACTGCTATTAAGACAACTTTGACCTCACGGTGGGACTACATTGAAACTAAATGAAACTTTTTTGGATTCAAAAAGGACACTTTAAACCTTAAGGATCAAAACAGGATTACGCCCAAACGTAGGGGACCAATTTAGTACTTTACCCTCGAATAATAAATGCTTCAGGTTTATTTTCTAGGGAAAAAAATACCTTAAACCCCAAAAATATGAATAAAAAAACTTTAAATCCCAAATGAGGGGGAAAATGAAATAACTATCAAGATGTTAGAATTAAAATTTTCATAGTATTCCACCTTAATGTCCATCTGAAATGCAGTTATACCATCTTCGTTTCCAGCAACCTGCATTATGTCATAGTCAATACATTTTTAGCTTATGTATCATGTCGATTAGATTCCTTTTTTTATAGAAAGACTTCATTGACTGAGATAGAAGTATAATTGTAACAAAAATGGAACCGGAAATAGATAAACCCCCAGAACTCTTAAGAAGCACCTATTCATCCAAGTAAAAAAGAGAAAATAAGCATAAAAAATTCAACTCTGTGACTTGAAACCTTGAAATCCATATCTCCGGAAGCATCTTCAGATCCAGTTATGTCGGACAGAATCAGTGGAGTTCCATCACCACCAAATTCCTTGGTGTCCAGTACCAAACCCATGGCAATGCCAGCAATAGAGCACTTAATAGGAACCCCAGCATCTTGCAATGCTAAGCAACCCCCACAGACAGAAGCCATGCTACAGAAATACAAATTGAAATTAAATGTAAAAACTATAAAGAATCCATGTTTTTAATAGGTTACTTTAAAACCCATGTGACCTTTTTCTTTAAATACGAAAGAAAAATGGTACAAGTTGGGAGGATATGAGATGCTACGTACAAAAGCCAAAACTAACAAGAGAAGAGTTTGCAACCAATGCAGCACAGGTTTTGAATCTATCAACACGTGTGGGAGGAAAAGTCATACAAAAAGATCATGAACTTTACACCAAAGATTTAGATTTTTGGTATTCTCTTTTTGTACATAAATATACAGCACTTGACCCAACAATATTGTGTTTTTAACCAGTGGCCATAGGTTACTGATTTTATATATTTTGTTTTTCACATAGTAAAAGAAAATTATTAGAACAGAAGAGACTATATAAAAGAAGATAAGCCATCCTTGTATAGGTGCAAAAGGCATAGTTAGGACATAAAATGCCTAGCTATGTAAGAATGCATGCCAATCCTTTTAAATATCAGCTAAAGGAATCCCATTAAACAGAACATGTACTGAGCAGTTAGCACCAAAAAGAAGCCATAAAAGAAAACCATATCCCAAATGAAATCAATACTCAAAAAGAATCATTGCAAGTACTAGAATTCTTTTCCAACCAGGTGCACTAGAGCACTGCAAAAACTGCAGACTTCTCATAGAATCTTTGTTCTTTTACATGAGATAAAAACTCTGAACTTGAGAAGAAACTGATACAAGTCATAGAGCAAACCAACAATTCCTCAAAGATACCAAAAAGATTATTCAACAGATATCTTGCCACGGGACAAGATGGGACCTAAAAGCATTAACATCTACACTCAAGCATCAATGCAAACCACAAAACCCACAAAAAAATAACATAACTCCTCCACAAAATAGAATGCAACCTAGGGTGATTTGGACCATATAACAATGCCCACCACTAACCTTTCCCTTCGATATTTAGCAAAGACAATTTAGAAAAAAAATACCATGAATAGAATCCTTCATGCAGACCTAGTATCCCAAATTACCGATAAAGTGCATACTCCATGAAAAACTGAATCTTATAAGCATAAAAATTATGCATTATAATTTATTATAATTTATATTTGAATACCATAACATGCAATTAATTAAACTTTTGGGTAGGAGATATATCTCTTTAGTGTTTCCTTGTATTTTCTTTGCATAATTACCGTATCCATGTTTTTTGTTGTACAAGATTCTTCCTTTTCTTGGGATTTCCACATTTTTGTAACCTAAAGAGTCCCCTGAATTAGGGGAAGTTTTGGCCTTTTGGGTCCCCTTGATATTGCTTCTTTCTCTTCAAACCCCAATAAAAGGTTATGGTCTCTCTATCTGGTTTTGTTCAACTGCTAATATTATTTCCAAATCCTAAATCATAAAAACCTATACAATATCTTTCCACGTTGATAAACCTATTTGGAAGTCTAAAGCTCCCTCTAAAGTCAAATTGTGCTCAACAGAATTAACACCAATGACAGAGAGATTCAAAGGCCACATAAGGTTATTTCCCCTCATGTGCGTGTTATGTTTGGGGAGAATTCAGAATCAATTTCACATCTGTTTTTGCACTGTACACTGGCTAATGAAATTCCTATTTTCAGTATCTTTGGTTATTCTTGGGCATGCCCTGAGACTTTGGATCAGTTTCCTTGACTAGTTTTGGGAGCAAGAAAGAGGCAAAATTGTTGTGGCGTTGTGTTGTATATGCCACTATCTAGAGGATTTGGCTGGAGCCCAATTCTCATACATTCAACGACAAACATTTAGGCAAGCAAGCTTGATGAGATAGAATTAGGCATTTAGCCTCTTTGGTAATAGCATAAGCAAGTATAATGAAGAAGAGTTTAGAAGAGTCAGTTAGTTAGAATCCTCTGCCAGCTAAGATAGACAGCTGCAGCTAGTTACAGGCTACAGCAGTCACAACTAACTCATGTGAAAAGGCTGTTATGACTTTGTACTAGCTTGCACAACAAGCTACAACCTCTCTATATAAACACAGTTCTGCTACTGTGATTTAGTAATGAAATCAAATTCTAAATTCAGAGTTATCACTCCAAATTCTCTGAACTCTCTGAACTTTCCTTTCTCTATTATGGTATCCAGAGCTTAAAAAGTTCAAAAGCATGAATCCAGTTTTTTTCTCATGAGCATTTTAAAGTCTTTTCCTCTCTAACATATTGAGAGATTGGAAGGCTAACTCTACAGATAGCTTTTGTTTTAGTTGTCTTTTGCTCTTGTATGGAGGTTATCTTATCCTTCATTTGCTTGTATTATTCTTCTCCATGTTAATTGAGTTCTTTTATCCCCCAAAAGAGTAAAATAAAATAGAAAGAAAATGAAAAGATAAAATCTCACCTTGATGAGCCATTGCTTTCTGTGATAGTACTCTCAACACGTATAGTGTAAGGGAAATCATCCTCTGGAGGCAAAATTGGTTCAAGTGATCTCTCTGCAAGCATCCCGTGTCCAATTTCTCTTCTACTTGGTGCACCAATTCGGCCAACTTCCCCAACACTTGAAGGAGGAAATGAATACTGCAAATTTTAATCGAGGTACTAAGACCAAATTGCACTCTGAACATTCTGAAAACTTTTAAAAGCAATATATATACTTAAGATTAAGATTCCAAACTTTCTTTAACACGCACACACACACATTCACATATTTATAAATAAGCAAGCAAAACATGTATTAAAAACAAATTATCCCAATGATCACCCAACTAAATATGGATTAGTTTAGACTGGATTTTGAGCAAAATTATAATCTTGTGAGTCATTTAGTACATAAATCAAATGAAAAATGTCAAACAATATTGAACTGACAGTAACAAAATTTCATTACATGTAAAACAACCATAAAAATAATGATTTTTCCTTAATCAAAGATATTTACCAAAGATTAAAATCTCATTAATAGAAGCAACGAATTCTGATAAAGTATGTGATAGGAATCTAGTATCAGATGAAGAAGAAAGTGGAATCATCTGTCTGTATTACTCAGAAGGAGAATAAAAGTTGCCAGGTATTAGAGACCCAGCTGCTCTACCAAGTTCCAATTCCAAAACTGAGATAAGATATTGCCCTTGATATCTCTCCCCTTCCTTCTATAGCCATCCACTTCCCTCCCAAACCTAGACATTCTCTCACCCTATTAGTTACAAAACCCATCCCAAACTACACTTAATTACAATTAAGCCCCTTTGACACCAGTCTACTTTCTAACCTTACTCAGGAAATGGGTGAAAGTAATACTAATATTTGGGGTCCTAACTGTTTGTTAGGGGCTTTAGTAGTAGTACTTGACCTAATTACTAAGGGCACAATAAGTTACTGTACTAGACGAACATCTTAATATAATACCATAGTATAGCATTAATTGTTCTATAATATTTTCCCTAAATTTTTCTCTTACTTTCTTCCTCTCCTTTCATTTAGTGTAAGATTAACAACCAAGCACTGAGCATTATTATTCTAGGCATTATTCTCTTATTTCCTTCCTCTCCTTTGGACTTGTGCCAGCCAGTCCATATACTCCATTTGAGTACTTCAAACTTTCTCACAGTAGATGAAAACCACAAAATTGCAAGAGAAGATAAAAATATTCATGTTACGAAGAGACCTGAAGATAGAACCTCTTGTATTCTTCAACATCTATAAGATTGTCTATTCTTTGCGCCATTTGCTTATCTCCAAGAGTAACAACAGCGACTGACTGTCCAACAGACAACGAATAAGTTAGAAAGTAGCAGCAAAGAATAAGAATATATATATTTTTGGCATAGGGGGGATACAAGATGCCATATCACTCAACTGATAAGATGCAAATATACAATTATACATATCAAGAAACTCAATAAAGTAACCTAACAAGAAACTGTTGTCAATTTGTCATAATAATGAGATATACATAGCACAACAATTTGCCGAAATAGGGCATCCAAAAGATTGTATATGTTGACATGATTGAGAATAAAATTAAATGGAAAAGGTGTATTTCTACTAAATATAAGCCTCTTATGGAAACAAAGTCATGATAAGTGTGCCTAACACCCATTGAAGAACAAACTGGATAACTAAATTTCTTCCTGATGTAGCTGTTTTTGTTTCAATAAAACCGTCTTTAGTAATCTCACGAGAAGAAAGCAAAGTGTGTCTATATATATATATATTTTGTGTGTGTGTGTGTCACCGAAAAATAATTTTTATTCGTGTAATGTTTTAAAAAACCAACTATTGGATTAGAAGCTTATATGTTATAGATCCTACAACAACAACAAAGTGTGTGTTTGGATTGTGGTTTGTCAAACTGGAGTTTGAATAAAAGTTATTTTATAGAATTGATTTTGCGTAGAAGTAAGTTTGTGTCAACATAATTTATGTTTGGCAACTCTTTACCAAAATTGATTTTGATAAAATAAATATTGTTTGGATAATATTAGTTAAAATCACTTTTAGATAGATAATTACTTAAAAGAACATGCCATTAAATTATAATGTTATTTTTTTATACATGTTTAATTTTCTTTTTTATACTTTTTTCTTATATATTTTTTATATAGTATATTTTTAATACTCTTAGTACTTTTTTTAGTACGTTATAATTTTTAACTATTATTATTATTATTTATGGTTAATTTTTTGTTTAATTTATTTTACCTAATGGGATCAATAAATTCTATTATAGAAAGATAATAATAAATATAATACACAAAATTATAACTATAAAAATATATAATGTCAAATAAAAAAATTAATAAAAAAATATAAATAATAAATAATAAAAAAAGAGTTCATATAGAGAGAGAAATAATAAAAATTTTATAAATAATGCAATAACATGTATAAAGGATAAAATTGGCAAAAAAAAAAAATAAATATTGAAGGTAGTGGCTAAAAGCACGTTAGTGCAACGGAGAAGCTAGAAATTATTGCTTCTTGTAAACATGGTTTTATGAACAAAATCACTTCTGCTTTTGTAGAAAAGAAAATTAGCCAAACAAAAAATTGAAGCTTTCAAGAAGTTCTAACTTGTTTTTTCCCTTCAAACATGGTTACCAAACACACCCAAAGCCTTATTCACTAGGTGGAGTCAGCTACATGGATCAAAAGACATCATTGTGCCTTCATACTCATCTTTTGCCACCCAACACTCCGCCACTCGACCAGTCCACTTGAATCTTATGGTTTACATCCTCCTCGATTTCTCCATTATCCTATTTAATACACCCAAAATACTTAAATCTCTTTTCTTGTTGTAGGGTGCTTTCTCCGATTTTCACTTCTATATTAGTGTTTTCCCTCTTCGTGCTGAACTTAGATTTCATATATTCCATCTTACTATGGTTAATGCGTAAACCATTCACCTCTAAAGCTTCTCTTTACAAATCTAGCTTCTGATTTATATCTTCCCTTGATTTTCCAACAAGGACATATTAACAAGAAGCATGCACCATTGTACGGTTTCTTGGATATGCTCAGTAAGCCCTTCCAAAACCAATCTGATAAGATATGGGTTTAGAGATGACACTTGGTGTAGTCCTACAGTGGAAAATTCCTCTATCATACCAACTTAAGTCTTCACACTAGTTGAAGTCTTATCATACATGTCTTTAATCGCATGAATATATGAAAAAACATTTTTCAAAACTTTCCACAAGACCACTATTGGTACCCTATCATATGTCTTTTTTTCCAAAACAATAACACCATATGTAGATCTTTCTTGTTACTTAGTACCTCTCCATCATTCTTCTTAACAAGTATATAGTCTCAATGATGGATCTGCCCATCATAAAACCAAGCTGATTCTTTGAAACCTATGTCTCCTGTTTCAACCTCCATACTATCACCCTCTCTCATAACCTAATGGTATTACTAATGAGCTTGATCCCTTTGTAGTTTCCATAATTTTGTCTGTCCCTCTTATTTTTGTAGATAGGAACCAAGATATTATTCCTCCACTCATTTGGCATCTTAGAATTTAAAATCTCATTGAAAAGTTTGGTTAACCAACCAGCACATTTTCCTCCTAAACCTTTCCAAAACTCCATCAGAATATTTATTGGGCCTGCTACCATGTCATTCTTCATCCGCTTTAGAACCTTGTTTACTTCAAAATCTCAAATTCTTCAATAATAATTGAAGTTTTGGTCTTCCTTTGTGTATAACCATCCAGAGCATGAAAGAATCTCCTGTCCCTCATTAAATAACTAGTGAAAGTAACTATTCCATCTTTCATCGATGCTCGTCTCTGCCCAAAACCTCACCAGTTTTGTCCTTAATGCCTTAACTCGATCCAAATATTTCGTCCTTCTTTCTTGACTCTTCACTAAATTATATGTTTCTTTCCCCTTGCTTTGCACCCAAAGACTAATAAAGACCATCATATACTATCATTCTCGCTTCGCTTATTGCCACATTTGTCTTCTTCTTAGTCATCTTATATTTTTCCTAAATTTTTCCATTACGGCATAAAAAACACTATTTAAAGCATTCCCTCGTTATATTTACTTTCTCTTATATGGTTGTATCCCACCGTCATGACTTGTCTCTTGCTTGATACCTTTAGTTTCACCAAAACTTTCTTGTCACCCTTTTGATAACTTGTCATATCACTGCACATCTCATCTGCACTTTTATTTTCGTCCCACCTTGCTTCTTCTACTCGGCTTGGAAAGTTTATTTGTTTGTCACCTTTCATCCACCATCACCTGACCCTCGAGTTCCAGTCCTGATGCCTTCTCCTCACCTTTCCCTCAATGCGAAAATCCATAACAATCATCCTATGTTATGTGGTCAAACTCTCTCCTCCAAAATGATTTTGCTGTTAGTGTGAAATTTCCATTCAACTCTCCTTAACAAAAAAAGAAATCGATTTGAAAGCTTGTTACACCACTCTTGCAAGTTATAGAGTGTTCGTCTCGCTTCTTAAAGCAAGTATTTGCGATAAGAAGTTAAAGATAAGTCCAAGATGGTTTTACTGTCGGTATTGACAACCCAAAAACCAAGATGCCCATGGATTCCTTTGTATCCACGACATATCCGTTGGAAGTCTCCACCCAAAAATACCTTATCTCCCAATGGTAGGTCCTGGATTAAACATTCTAGATCTTCCAAAAGCCTTATGGTGTTCTTCCGAACCCCACTTGTAGTGCATAGACGCTAATCACATAAAAAGCCACTCCTTCCACAAGTTTTAATGCGATGATCTGATCGTCCACCCTTTCAACATCTACCATATCCTTCTTCCACTGCTTATCCACCATAATACCTACCCCAATTCTATTCTTCACCTTTCATATATACCAAAGCTTAAACCCGGGTTTAGCCAACTTCTTTTCCTCACCCCGCCCAATTCGTTTCTTGCAGGCACATTATGTTAATCATTCTCCTTGTCATAGTATCCACTACTTCCATAGATTTTCCTGTAAATGTGCCTACATTCCATGTCTCAAACTGCAACTTTTGTTGCCTTTATCCTTACCTTATATCTTATAGATCCATCTCAAGCAAACTTCATATCAATCCAAATCGTTTATTATACCTTTACATACATGAAAATAGGCGTAATATACCTGTTCAAAATATACATGAGCAAAAGGTTCTTCAATTACATGCTTATTGATGTTCGATTTCAATAAAATTTGGTAAAGAGATA
>NC_029790.2:107045160-107051369 GCF_000816755.2 Arachis ipaensis | reverse complement strand
TATATTCCAAAAAGACTGCTTGTGGACAACAAATGACAATTTCTACACCCTACAATACAATTATGCTCATATGTCCTGATCCTAAACACAACATTGTTAATAGATTTCGTTCTCTTTAAAATAACACCAGAACTTTAGGCACCGTTTGGTTAGTGGGTGTGTCTGACATGCCCACCGTTTGATTGTTGAGACATAAATTATTGAAGGACATGGTAGTACACAGTGACACACAATAAACATGTATTTTGTGTGTCTCTAAAATGCTGAGACATATTTCATGGTGGACACAGTTTTTTGGACATTTTTACCCATATTATCTTGTGATATCTCCAAATTTACCCTCTCTCTCTCTCTCTCAACATCACTCCTTCTTCACTTTCACAAATCCTCTTCTCTCTCAACACTACTCCCTTGTTCTTACAAATATGCTGCCTCTTCTTCACTTTTAATTACTCCCACTACTTGCTACTTGTTACTCTCTCTCTCTCTCTTTACACCTTCACCTTGGTGCTTCTCACTTCACTCTCACTTGCAGATCTGGACTTTCTCCATGTGGAAGATGTCACCGCCATCATTCCTCACAGAGGAGACACCACCTCTTCCATAACTTCCTCCTTTTTGTTTGTTTTCATTTTCATTATTTTTTAATAAAAATTTAGATTTGGGTTTTGTTGCTTCTATATTTAGATTGTTGAAGGTATTGGCATTGGTTTGTGCCAACTTTGAAGGGAGAGATCAATAAGGCAGAGATGGTGGTGGTGGTGGGTGTGGTGGTGTTGTTGCTGCAATATTGACATCTTAGTTTAATTGTGATTAGTGTGTTCTGTTGTGTATTAGTTACCGAACGCAATTGAAAATTTTGGGTATTGTTATGTCTATGTCTCTTTATGTATTTGTGTCTATGTCTCATGTGCTTCCACCCATTAACCAAACACAGCCTTATTGATCAATCCTGTTCTCATTCAGGTATCCCATTTTCCTTAATCAAGCATACCATAACCATTGACTTCTCTCATTCCCAATAAGAAGAGTGTTATTCTCTTCCTTCATTGCCCTTGTTGGTCATGTGAGGCAGCCCACTTTACCCTTGCCTCAAATGACAAGGGTTACTAATTTGCACCATCCAAGGAAGAAAATGTCAGAGACGATCTGACATAATGTAAACAAAGGAACGCAGTTATATGCTCCAATCATTTTCTTATATCCAAAATACATTTGGATATATATACAACCTCAAAATTTTAGTCCAAGATAAAATGATAACTAGTCAAAAATTGCACATAAGACAAACAAGAAAAACAATGAAGAAAAAAAAAAACAGGATAGAATGGGACACATGACTGACAAAGCAAAATTTTGTATATAAAACTGATGTCTCGACTCTCAAACCTGTGTTTCGCCTCTTGTAAAAAGAGCACTTCCATGTGCTCTAGGTAGTAGCCCACACCTTGCATTGATTGGACGTATTCCATTTGGTGTTCGCCCATCACTCCGTCTTCCCCCCTGTCACATGCACAGAAAATAAATCACCAAAGATGGATACCTTCTGTTTGCTAACCCACCATGCATTGCAAAATGCAAACTAATAAGTCTAGCAAATTTATCCAAAATTCTAGACAGTCAACATAAACTTAATTAACAAAAATAGTTATATCAATTTGTCACAGACTCACTCAACTCAAAAGATTAAGCTACCAAAAGGAGGCACATGAAGGGTGTTAGTGTGTATGCCCAAAATTAGTTGCTAAAAGCTTTTCTTTTTTTTTTCTTTTTTTTTTGTGTACTATCATAGGAACTACTTGTATGATTGTATCTCAATTGAATCAGATCAATGGTTGGTAGTGAGCTATGGAAGTCCAAAGCACATGTATACTTAAGTCAATCTGGCTTTTCGACTATGATGTAAAGGTGGTCAAATGAACAGTTAATCTTGGATTATGTTAACTCAGAGGCAAAGCTTCAACACATAATCCAGGAATAAAATTCGGATATGCTCCCAGATTCTCTCTTACTTTCTTTCACTTCCTCCAGGTTTCGGTCACTTTGTTTCCCAGTTGGATAGTAACAATGATGAACAAGTATTAAGACACTATCAGAGCCTATATAGGTCTTCTCCAACTAGAACTAAAAAAGGATAGCACATCTAAATAATTAACAGTGTGGAATGGAATAACCATGCAAGGAGTTCAATGTTCACCAGTTGTTGAGAACAGTAACTGCCTGAACACTCTCGGGATAATAGTTGTTCTATTTGAGCTTTCACAAACACTTAACTGAATGTGTTAAACACTTCTACTCAACTATCCCTACATTTTGTTTGGTTTAAAATTATCCACTTTCCAGTTAAAAGGTCTCCCGCTATTATTTGTTTCTTTTTTTTTTCCCTAAACATTGATGATTAGACAGTATTACCAAGACAGAAAATAAATGCACTTACCTAACAATGTTTAGATATTATATTATCTTTTATTTTTATCCTTTCTTGGGTATGTAGTCATCTTAACTATTTTATTACAATTGTTCATACCTCTACAATGCGCTTCCTCAAAAACTTGGATGAAACTTCTTTAAATACCAACTTTACATCTACCTCAGCAAACTGTAACAGAAACAATAGATATATGTTAAAAAGAAAAGAAATTAATTCATCAAAATATCAATACAAGATGGCAGGGCATTGTCTCTACATCAGTCAAGAAATCCAAAGACGAGTGAGAAAGCAAAAATGTAAACATTTAAAATACAAGAAAATGAATCCAAAAGATAAAAACTTCCGCTGCAAGGGAAGTAGAAAATATGAGCTACCAGTTTAAGAACATTCTTTGCTTAATTCGGTTGTTGGGTAATGGTAGGGGAATACGAGATGTTAGCAAGAGAAGAAAGAATAGATCAAAACAACCATTTGAAGAGAACCAGAAGAAGACATCTAAATATTGCTAGCAGAATACTGACAGACCAAGAATTAAGACTGGCTCATTTCTCTGAGAAAATTATGATTGCACAGAATCAAGTGCATCCGTATGAAGGGTATGCTTGTGCATCCTCCTAGAAGAGACTTTACCATAATGCATGACAAGTCAACTGGTTCTCAACAAAATAAAAGTAGATATCCTTTCTCATCACCCACAAACCAAACATCATGTTCTGGTCTTTCCATTCCTTAGAAAACAAAGTAAAAGATTTCACTGAGAAAGATTATGCAGAACAGTAATCCTCCAATAGCCAAGAGAGAGAGAGAGAGAGAGAGAGAGTACACAGAATATAAACATATGCAGAAAGAGCACTGAGCCTAAGATCCCAATAGTCCAAAAAACTGCTAACGTTAGAAGTATAACAGTAGTACTTACCAAACGAGTTGGTCTGGGTGAAGTTGGCTTTATATGAACATCACCTTCATCAACTTCACCATCAACAATCACTTCCTCATCTTCATCCTCCTCCTCAAGAATCTCCGCGATAGTTTCAGCATTACTCCTTAATGTTGGGTCATTACTGACAAACCCATTTTCTGTAAGTATCTTCAGAACCTTGTCTTCTAATGCTGAAATGGCTTTCCTTCTTGGTATTTTGTTTCTAATTTGAAGAACTTTTAGCAACTCATCACCAGCAATTTCCTACACATTACCAAAATCTTATGTTTCTATCCTGATTATCAATTAAAAACATTCAAATGTCAAATAATGAGTATCAAGAACTTTGTTCTATGTTTCAGATATTAGCATCTATTTTAATATGCCAAAAAAAAAACCTTCAAAATTTAAGGGTAAATGATCGAAATACCATCAAACCAGAAATGTTTTATGAAACGGATTATTGGACAGTAAAAGGTGAACAAGAATACAAGCTTAGTGTGTCCAGATGAGGATGCTTCGGGGGATAATTGGCCATACTTGAATATACAGAATAAAGAACGACAACATGAAAAAAAAGTCGGAGTGGCATCTATTGTTGAAAAGATGACATAATCTTGTCTTAGGCGGTTTTGACATGTTGGGAGAAGACCAGTGGAAAGAGACAAAAGGAGACCTAAGAAAACTCTCAGTGCAGTGGTCAAGAGAGCCTAAATTGGCTTACTTTAGACATCGTTAGATCCATGTGGCTGACTCCTCCTATTGGGAAAAAACTTTGTTGTTGTAGCATCTATCTTCAATAATGCATGCACCTTTTGGCACTTCTCACCTAAATGTATTAAAAGGCCCTTGGCACCTTAAGAGTGCCATATGCATATGCCATACTCCATTGGTCTTGAAATAGATACCAGTTTTGCTACGTATTAGTGCTTTATAATTCATATTATATTATTTAGATATAAAATTAATGTTAATCATATAGTTGTTGAAAGGGCCTCCTATCTAATCCTCCATCCCCACCTAAATCCTATAATTTCATTATGCTCCTTTTAGCCCTTGTAATTTCTAGGTTTAGCTGAGATCAATCTGTTTTCTCTCAGCATTCTTTGTAGCTCGGATTTATTTCCTTTGGCTTGCTACTCTTTGGTTGCTGTTTGTCTTTGTTTTAATTGTCTACTTGGATTATCTTAGTCAGACCATGTTCATCACATGACCAAAGAGTATCAAACTTTAAGTCCTATTACCACCTTGTTCGAACAATAGAAACATACTGCAAGTAACATGGGAAAAGATTAGGAGCAAATAGCACCTTGCACAAGTTTATGTATTTACCAATTGGAGCTAATTAAAATATTTGTTATTAAAGAAACAAAAGAAACTGACTCAGCATTGCAAAGGGCATACTTCAACATATTTATAAAGCTCAGGAGGAGGTAGCTTGATTGCGTCAAACATCTTTGGTTTCCCACACTTCTTAACCAAAGCTTCTACTTCCTTACAGATTGCTCGCACTGCATCCTGATATTAGACAAAAAGACAAATTAGGCAATAGGCACTGGTAACTACAAAATAGACATGTTTCGTTTGTTTTTTTTTTTTTATATTGTTTTAAAGAAAAAAATTAAAAGATATAGCTGAGGAAAGATGTACAAAAAAGATTGGAGTATATGAGAGCCTCAACAAAGGAAAACAGAAAGCAGGAGAGGGGAATAAAAAAGGTACAGAAACTTCAATAAAACTGGCCATCATTGAAATAGCTGTCCACTCCCTTTGCATGTATGAAACCTTTAGCTCATAAATAGGCCATGCAGTGATCACCGTAGAGATAATAAAAAATGGCTAGATCATATAACAAATTTTCCAGTCATGTGCCATCAATTAAGATGCAATCATCCATTCCAACCACACTCCTCAAAGAAGGCAAAGGACAATATAGATGACAACATCATCAAAATGAAAGCATATTAATCCTGCTATAACAAAAACTAAATGCCTTGGGGGAACTTCCTCCCTCTTGTAATGAATTTCCCTTTTCAGTGTCCATTTCAAATGCAAAACAGCATGATTACCCAAGAAAAAAATGGATTGAATGTCATCATGATATAAACAGGTCAATCCAGAAACGAAAGGTAGATTTAATTTGTATTCCTTCTCTAAGATAGAAATACAGAGACATAGAGACGGATATTTTCTATCCTTGGTTTTAGGGAGTACAAAAAATACATGAATTTTCTGCCTTTGAGACAGAAAAATTGTGTCTTTGTCCTTGTCTCCACAACCAACCAAGTATTTGTGTCTACTATCTCTGTATTTTTGTCTCAGATGTAGTATCCAAACACAGCCTAAGATAATAATGTTACTAATATTGGTACATTAATGAAACAGAATATTTTTACAGACCAAAACCTTATGTGAAGACAATTAATCTTCCATGATCTCTTAGGAAGCTAAATTGACATATGCTCTATGAAGCACAGGCAATATGTTATGCATCACACTCATATGACCACAGGGGAAGAAGAAAATTTATCAAATATTCTAATGATCAATGAGCATCTCTACATACTAATGGAAGTTAAACAACCTGACCAACTTCTACAGCTTTAAGTAACTTCTCTTCTGGAAGCAAATTGCTATAGCCCTGCAATAAAAATCCATACCAGTTCAGCAAACATAGAAGTACAACCAAAAGAGTTTCAAGATTCACAAATATTACATTCTCAATAGTTTGATTAATTGAGCATCATTCTTACTTAGACACTAATGCAGAATCTTCCATATTTTCCTTAACATGACTGAAATTATGACCATTAGTTATTTTTTGAAGAGAAAAAAAAAATGGAAAACTATGAGGTTATA
>NC_029790.2:107029290-107045135 GCF_000816755.2 Arachis ipaensis | reverse complement strand
GCGGATGGCGTTGCAACAAATGGCGGATATATTTAAAAAAAAAAGTATAAATTGTATACAAATAAAAATAATAAAATAATCTACAAAATATAATAAACTAATATGAAACTATCTATCCATATTATAACAACCAATATTAAAGATTAAAACTAATATCAAATTGACATAAATAATAATATTAATATAAACTAAGCAGCAGCAGAAGCAAATCGAAGGTTTAGAATGGAAACAAAAAATTGGGGGCGGGAATAGGAAAAAAAGAGGGGGATTAAATTTTTGGGGTTAAAGGGTTTAAAGGGTTCAAATATACAGAAGAAAAGGAAGCTGCTTAGAGAAGCAGATTCATGAACAACGTTCAATGTTGTCGTCTTCCTCTGCAAGTGATGGTGCCATTGTCATCAATGTTCGGTGCCTCCATTGCTTCGTCGTCATGGTCTTCCTCTGCAGAACAGCAGGGACGCTGTCAATGGTGATGCTGTCAGCAACGCAAGTCTTTTTGTCTCCCCAAGCAGCAGAGAGGGAGAGTAAACAACAGAGAGTAGAGAGGGTGTGAAGAGGCAGAATACAAGAGCCAGAGAAGGATTGTCTTATACATGTTAGGTTTAGGCTTATTAAAATGATCAAAAGACCCTCTAATTTTTTTTTATTAAAAAACAAAAAAGAAAACAAAAAGAGCCACCATTTCTGCCTTACATGTATCGGACCGCCATGGAGCAACTGCCAATGCAGCCACCATTTGCCCAAGGGCATTTCCGCAACACTACGCGCTTAAGTTGGTGGTTAGCCCAGAATCCAGAAACCACCACACCATGGCCACAATTTAAAAACACTGGTCCACAAGCCAATTTCTTATATTTATTTGGTAATTGTCTCTTTGAAGTTAACAGTGACACTGGTATTTATTTATTAAAGTAACTCCCTAAAAAGGGGAAAATGGAACATGGAAATCTTCTAGCTTCTTCCCGAAAAAAGTGGTCATTTATATTTCTTCTTACAAGAACGCATGCACTGTTGTCATGTCCCTAATATGTAACTTTTACAAGGAAAATGGTAATGATTTCATACCTCAATCATCAATATTGCACTATCTGTTCCAGCCAGCACAAGGTCCAACTCAGACGTTTCCATCTCCTCGGTTGTAGGATTTACTATATACTTATCACCAACAAGGCCAACTCGAACTCCAGCAACTACTTCTGATACTGGAACTTCTGAAAGTGCACTGCAGAAATTAAATTATTATGATTAATGATGAATGCTTAAAAGCATATTTCAGACAGTATCATGCATGTTGCTAAAATAACTCAAATCTAATAGATATGTGTCTGCACATGTGTTTCTATACAGAGCACCATGCAGGCATGCACATGTGCTTCATTTTGACATCCTTCATCAGATATTATCATCTTGTCCTCCTTCCACTTGGACTTGTTTCCACTTTTTAATGAATTATCGTTTCTATTTTGGGATAACAAATGTCAAGGGTGAGGGCATTCTTCTTTAATATTTTAGAATGACAAGCATAGCATCATGCATGTGGCTTAGATGCCTTAGGTTGGCAGCAAATAAAATACTAAACTTACACTGCTATACCAGCGGCAGTGACCGCCAAGGAATCAGGGGAATGCAATCCGTCATAGCTTAAAACCTAGAAGCATAAATTGCATTAGACAATAGCATGTGAAAATTTCCACAAGTAAGGAACATACAGACTGCCACTTTATCCACATTAACCAAAGTACAATACCTCAATCATTTAAATTAGTACAGCAGAGGAATAAAATAAACCATGTTAAAATGTAAACCAACAGGGTGCTGGCTAGGGTTTGTAGTATTCACAGCACCAGCCATTGCATTAGTAGTAACTAAACAGTTTTTATTATTTGCAACTTATAATATTCAGTAGCATAAACAAGGAAAGCCAAGGAAGGTGATAGACAAATACTGTATCGTTTTACAAATATAGAACATCAATGACAGCAAAGCATTTTTTCACAAGGTACAGCCAATTACAATGAACAAATGTCACAAAAATTGTATAATTATTGTAAAATATCATGTCTTGCGATTATAATATTATATCTACTTCTAAAAGAAATGAGGTATTAACGTTGTTCCTTTAAATTCTGCATCTCTTTAGATATTTTTGTTTGAAAACTAAAATATTTGTATTTAAATCATGATTAAATTAATTATCCGATTCAATGAAATTGAACTATCATGTCATGAACTAAAATTAGGAGAAGAACTGAAACGGAGACATAATTGCTGATGAAGGGAAAGGCCCATACCCAAGACAGTATTTGAGTTTCATGGTAGAAGCCCTTAGGCATTGTAGGACGAAGAGGCCTATCTATCAATCTACAAGTAAGAACCTGAAAGCAAAAAGTGATCATCTAAAAATAAGTAACATAATTTAAAAGAAAAGGGGAAAAAATTGCAGACAGAACATTTAAATAAGGTATCTTCTTTTGTACAGAAACTTAAGCTTTGGCCAAGTGACTGAAAGTCTGAAACTTGGCAGAGAGATTATCATAAGCAAGGGTGAATATCAAGATCAAAGGCCGAAACAAAATTGGCAAAACAAGTCACGTGTCACAATCATAAATAAGCACCCAAAACCGAGATTAATAATTGGCAACTACAAAGTTAACGATCAGTAAAGTAGCACCTCATGATCCTTTGCCTTTCCTTCTCGCTTGAAGAACCCTCCACTGAAACAATTAACCTCCAAAAAACCATTACATGCATGAAGCAGCAAGGAATCAAGCGAATAGTAATACAATGGAAATCTCTGACATACCTAGTGCGACCAGCTGCTGAAAAACGCTCTTGATAATTCACAGAAAGAGGAAAAAAATCAGATGGCTCACTAGCAGCATCATCCAAACATATAGAAGTATACACAATCTGCAGAACCCAGCCAAAAAAAAAATAAAAAAAACAAACAAACACAAAGCAAAAGAGTAAATTGCAATTTCTCACACATAATTTACCATGTGTTATCCTAAAGCACGGTAAAATTTAAGTTTTTTCATCCATAAATAGAATGCTAACAATAGACACCGAAGAAAGCAACAGCTGCAGTATATGAGTGGCATCAGGCATTCATCTATCATTTGAATTTCGGTACATATTGACGGCACAATCATGAGCAATTTTTCACAATTACCATACTCACCATCTCAAAATGAAGAACAAAATAAATATATTCAATGTTCCAATTGTGGCTAAATATTTCATACCAACAAATGCCAGTAAATTATTTATTTTTTCCATAAATAGTAGTTTTCTTTTCCTAACACAAGCACGAAATCAACTTACAGAATCTAACCTCTATTTTTTAAAAGAAAAATGGAAAAACTTACAATGTTGAGGAACCTCAAAAAACAACAAACCTTGCAGTGGAAAAGCTACTCTTTATTACAAAAGAAGAGCAGACACAATTTTGATCCATATGAAAATGTTCACAATCATGGACAAAGAAAGTAACTGCCAAAATATGGAACTTACTGTCTCGCCATCTGTAACTGTAACTGACGCACTGGCTTGTCTTCCTATATGACCAGTCTCAACCAAAATCTGTAGAACTTAACATGTCAATGAAAACTAGTACTGAGTATACCTCTTTAACTCAACAAAGATACTTTTGCCACAACCACAATACACAGATACAACAATATTGTAAAATAAAAAAGTTATGAAAAGTTATAATTTGGAGGATAGAATAAAAGGAATCTCTGAATCTCATACCACAGGCTTAAAGTGTCAAAGAATAAAAAATACTTTGCCACCAAAATATTTAAAATTAAAAAAAATAACAATTTAAGACCTTTGTTTCCCTTTCTTTTCTTTTTTTTCATTTGATAAAAGAAGAATTTCATTAAGATGAGAAGGATAATACAAGATAGAGGATAAGAGAGTTCCTCTATGCAAAAGCAAAACAAACAATTTAAAATTCAGTAGCTAAGATTAAAATATTTAAGAATGTATAAAGCATATTAACCAAATCAGTAGTTGCGCAGTGATTGAAGAATTCAAGATATGGTGAGAATTGGATTAGGGAGGGAAATCACATGAAGCAGAGAGCCAGCCAACAAAAACATTGAAAAATGTTCAACAAAGAATGAGACCAATGCATAAATCCTCCCAACCAAATTTAAGAGTCACTCTCCACTCAAATCAAAGGTTAGACATAGACCAAAAAGAGAATTCAAATGGCATGCACCGTGCATGAGTACATTAGCCTTTATAATTGCATCCCAATTAATCTGACGAAACAAACATTTACTTTGATCACTCTATGCCATAGTGAACAAACCTCCAAGTAAACCAGCGATAAAATTTCGCTAGAAGGATCATGTATTCACTAAAACAATTGCCAAACCTAAGGCGCCTCCTCCTTCTCGGTTCTCAGGATCACAAGAAGAGTGGAAAATGAGAAAAATCCTTAAGAGTGCTTAATTACAGCATGATTCTATTAGCATAGATTTATGTTTGTATGAACCAACTTCTCTTTGCTGTATTACTCCACATACCAACTTAGTAGGGACACTATAGCAGAACTCAACTACACTCTAACACGATCCTTCTTAAATTTTGCCACTTTCAATCATAATAAATAGTTCATGAAATTCTTAACCAGGCTATAATAACACCAAACTTCACACACTATCAAAAAAAATTGAAACAAAAAAAAAATAAGAATAAGAATAAGGATAACAGTAAATTAATAATAATATCCAAACTCACATGTCTATCGCCAACAGGAATCTTCACGGAGTACGGTTGCGGCGCAATGTGGGTGGCGCCATCGCTGTTCTTATCGTCCGACGGTTCCGTGGAAGCTCTGACAGCAAAGCCGTTACGGTTGTTGTTGCCGGAGAACAGGAGGGAGAGAGAGCGGGAGCGGCATTTTCCTTCCTTAGCAAAGCCAAAGTGAGGTCGGAAAGGGAGGAACAAGCAAGGAGGCTGAGAACGGCGGTGTTGGTGGTGGTGGTGGAGCGTGGCTCCACCATGGAAGGTGTTAGTGCTAGGGCATGCTAACATCCTCCTGCCTCTTCTTTTTCTTCCTCGCAGGATTTACACTTTTCGAATTTGCTAGCAAGTTGGAGCTTCTTCTTCTGGTTTCAGAAGAGCGGGTGAGTGGTGAGTGTGGGCGAGAAGAGAATAGAGGGAAGACGAGCAACCATTATCCGTTTTTTCTTCTTTTTTTTTGTTTTTGGTACTGAGGACGCACGCTACGATGTGGGTTTTTACGTATATTCCGAGTCCATACTCACCGTTCTTCTGGGAATGGGCCTTATTTGGGCCGGTACAGTGTTAAGAAAATGCGTGTGTAAATGTTAGAGTGATTATCCAACTCAATTCCGGATCATTACCCCAAAACATAACCACGACCTTGACCAAAAAAAAAAAAACCCGTCAAATCAGCCTTATACCGTGACTATGTGAGATAAAAAATGTTATTTGGACACTAATTTTAACTACCAATTCCATCTACCGTATAGAAATATAATAAAATAGTGCATACGGATACGAATACGGTAAATAACATGACTCGTCTGGAAAATAGAACTCACCCAGTTTCTTCGTCGCGCCACTTCTCTCCTCTTCTTCGATCGCATGATTTCTTTTCTTCTCGGTGCAGCGGTTCACTCTCCCCCTTTTCGATCGCACCACTGCACCTTATTTCTTATTTTCTTCTCTTTTCCACAAAGCGCTTCACTTTATTCTTCGATTGCCACATTGCTCCTCATTCTTCACTTTCTTCTCTTTTTCACGCAGCGCTTTACTCTACTCTTCTTAGCGCTGTTAACTTTTCTCTTCTCAGCGAGTTTGAATGCATTACGTGGATTTATTTTGGTTTTTTTTATCTTAGAATTTTAATTCTATTTTTATTGGCCAGATTAGAAAAGTTGCTGTTTATTGAAGTAAAGTCAGAATTCAATGGATTCCACAAACTCGAATGAGATTTGTGCTGTGTTTAATTCATATATTGTTAATTTTTTTATTCTTGATTTGATTTTAAGTGTTTTTTATTTGTTAATTATGAGGATTTTGATTTTTCATCCTAAACTGTTGTCAGTAATCAAACACCTTTCAACTTGTTTTTAAGTGTTTGATTATCTATGTTTTAGGTTGTTTCAAGGATAGGAACGTTATTCTCCTATATAGAAGATTATGAAACTTTTTATACCAATTATACAAAGAGAGTTGGCTTTTCATAGAATCTAAGAACTACTAAGTGGGATCAAAATAGACAGATTACATACTAAATTTTGGTATGTTCTAAAGCTGGTTATCGAAGATCAGAAATTGATCCACTAAAAAAGGCAAATTCAACTTTCGAGCAAAATTATAAAGTTAGGATAATTGAGAAAAGGGATAAGAAGTTAAAATATGTGTTAACCTCTGTGAATATGCAGCATAACCATGTTGTTAGTCCTGTCATGGCAAAGACTTTGAAAAAGAATACGAAACTAAGCTTGCATTCCAAATGGATAGCTGAGATCAATGATGAAGCTGGTGTTACAATGAAAAATACCTATCAGAGTTTAGCAACTACTGCTGGTGGCCATGACAAATTGACTTTTACTAAAAAAGTCTTCAGAATCATATAGCAAAAAGTGTCAGAGTCATACAAGAGGACGGAAAATGTACAATTATTAATGCAGTATTTTTATAAGATGCAGCAATAAAATTGTAACTTCTTTTATGAAGTTAAATTGGATGAGCAACATAGCATAGAGCATGTTTTTTGGGTCGATACTAGAAGTCCTGTTGCTTATGGGCACTTTAGTGACGTTGTAAGATTTGATACGACGTACCAAACAAATAGGTACAACATTACAATTATATATTTCAAGTTAATTATATGCACTCTTATTTTTGTAGGTGTTTGATGTATAGGGATAGGTAAAATAAAATGCATTTGCTGCTACTATAATTGGATTCTCAATTTTGATTATAGATATAATATGCCTTTTGCCTCATTTGTTGGGATTAACCACCATGGTCAATCAGTACTACTTGATTGTGCTCTTCTTTTATGCAAAGAAGAGAGCTTTTTTATTTAGTTATTTGATTGTTGGATGTAATGTATGGGTGGCAAGCCGCTTATTGGTATATTGACATATCAATGCAAAGCTATGCGAAATGCGATTGAAAAATCCTTGTCGATGTATCGATGGTGCATTTGGCATATCTTGAAGAAAATTCCAAAAAAATTAGGAGCATACAAACAATCTAAAGATATTAGTGTTGAGATAAGACATATTGTGTGGGAGTCTAGGTCTATTGAGATATTTGAGAGCTTTTGGATTGATTTTTTCAATAGATTCAATTTGTATGATAATAATTGATTAGCAGGTATTTTATAAGTTTGATTATCTTATATCTGCTGTTTGATTATTTATCTTTTATTAGTCAATATGCCTTACAAGTTTGATTATGCATAATTTATATTTTCAGGTTTGTATGAAGAACGTGACAAGTGGGTCCGACAATAATTTTTGGGCAAGCATGAGTAGCACTCAAAAGAGTAAAAGCATGCATGCATTTATGAGGAACTATCTAACCTCAAAGTGCAATTTGTAACAATTTGTAATGCAATATGACGCTTGTTTTGCAAATAAAACCCAAAAAAATATGAATTGGATGTTGTTACTTTCGATACCATTATTTCTTGTGCTACTATCTCTCCTGTTGAGAAATAATTTTAAAAGGAATATATTCATTGAATGTTTAGTGGATTTCAAAAGGAATTTAGGACAAAGGCTAATTGCATTACAACAAAAAAGTACGAAGAAGAATATATTGTCACTTACAAGGTTATAGAAAAGATTGAGTACGATGATAAGATGTTTGATTCTATGTATGAGATATTGTTTAATTCATCAACTTCAGATATTTGTTGTCAATGTCATCTTTTTTAGTAAAAGGGAATGTTATGCTGCCATAGCCTTTTTGTCCTTGGTATTGAAAAAGTGAAAAAATTATTAGACAAGTACATCCTTAATAGGTGGAAGAAAACTTTAAAGCGTAAACATAGTAGCATAAAGTCTAGCCATGATCCAAGTGGTTTAGAGCCCGTAAAGAAATGATATAATGAGATGTGCAAGCAATTTTATAACATTGCTGAAGTAGTTGCTACATCTGAGGAGCTCATTGAAACCGTGTGTCGTGTACTTGACTCGGTTTGGATTTTGTTGTTTGGAACCAAAGGCCTCTAAAATAGATAATGTAGATAATCAACATTCAAATGAGGTAAATAAAAATACAAATTGTTTGGAGATCCACAACCCCTAACAAGTATCACAAAAAAGCCAAAGGCGTAAGAAAATGTTTCAATCTATTGTAGAAAAAAATGTTGAATAAGATAGGAAGAAGCATACTAAGAATGTAAAAAAGAAAACATAGGCAAGTTCAGTGTTCGATTAATTTTAGGGTTAAGTACGATTTTGGTCTTTAAGGTATAGACCAAAAATTTTTTTCGTCCTTAACCTTTTTTGTATATAAAATCGTCCCTAAGGTTTAAAATCAAGTTTTAAAATCGTTCTTTTTACTTAAATCTTAAAATTTTAGATCAAATTACTCTTAACAAAAAAATAATTATAAAATAAGAAAAAAAAGAAAAATAAGAGAAGGAGAGTGTTTCTGCTTCTGCGAGGGGGGAAGGGAAGAAGAAGAAGGGAGAAGGAAAGAAGAAGAAGAAGCTGTCCATAATCCACCTCTGCCTCCGCTTCCACTGTCAAAAATTTAAAACCAAGTTAAATCTTAGAGACGATTTTAAAACCAAGTTAAACCTTAGTGACCATTTTATATGCAAAAAAAAAGGTTAGGGACGAAAAAAATTTTCAGCCTATACCTTAGGACCAAAATCGTACTTAGCCCTTAATTTTATTTTATTCTTAAAATGTTTTATTATCACTTTATTGATTATTATATTTTTTATTTCTTTTAGCCACCTGTATAGTTTTCTTTGGAGTTGAGCATTAGTTATAACCAACCAACTGGTTTTGTATTCTTCTTGAACTCAATATAACAAAGCCATCTTTAATAATATTTTATTTATTTGATTTTTATTTAGTATCCATCTATTCAATTTGTTTTTTTTTTTTAAGTTTGTTTTTTCATTATTTATGCAGGACATAGCAACTGGTTCGTATAGTACCATAATTTTGAAAGAACAGTAGTTTTTTTTGTGATAAATTTGTTACATGTTGTAATACAGCTCTTATATTTTTATCCATTTTAATTTTGATTTTATATGTGGCTAGTGCTTCTGCACTCAATATTCCTTACTTATGAAATCATTGTTTCTATTAACTAAGATTTTGAATTATTATTGATTCATTTATGGAAATAGCAAGTTCTTCGTTCATAGTATAATCAGATTATAATCAAACATACTGTAATATTATGTTTTAAAGTCTAAGTATAATCAAATTCATTTAACATGATAATCAAACTCAGTATAGTATAATAATTTTTAAGGCCAATAATTTCAATATGTAAAAAGTTAAACAACTAAGTCATCATTAATATATGAATCAGATTCAATATATAGTTATACTCTCATCATAATCAAGTGATATTATAATATAAAAGTTTTACAAAATATAATTATATCTAAATTCTCTTTTTTAGTTTGATGCTATAATTACATAATAATCAAATAGACTTCAACTTATATCACAAAAATTCAGTTATAATCAACCATGCCAAAGAAAATAATCAAACTCATGTACTCTGTCTCTTGTAAACAAAATTATAAGTTAATTAACGAGAGAATATAGTACGTTAATTATATGATTGGTTGATCATCACCATGTAACATAATGATTAATCAAACAAATTTAGATAAATAAACGAAAACAGGTGATATTTAAAAAGTTTAACAACAAAGTCATTACTAAGGTAAGAAACAGATTTAATATATAATTATGCTCTTATACCAATCAAGTGATATTACAAATTAAATTTTTACAATCAATTCTTTCCCCCTCAAGATGTCCCAAAATTTTCTCAGACTTTCCTTCCTTCATCTCTAATTTTTTTTTCCTAAGGTTGTCGTCCCGACATTTACATACAGACTAACTTGGGAGGCTCCTAATTTTCTTTGTCTTGGGGCTTTTGTCTCTTTCGAGATATTCAAACCTTTATTTTCTTTTTTCTTTCTTTTCTTTTTATCGCCAATATTTGGGACTTCCTTATGCTGTTTCTTTTGTTCCCCTCTTTTCTTTTTTTATGTCTTTTATAATCCTTTGCTAGCTCCAAAATCTCACTTCGACAATCATTTTATGGGCATAGGAATATTCACGTGATGATATTATTTTTTAATCTGTAGCAATTTTTCTGTTATTCAAATCAAACCATACACACCAAACTAACTTCAGCAACTAAAATTTAGTCAAATTCTCAAGTTACAAACTAATTCAGCAACTAAAATCAAACTTCAACAACTAAACTTCTATCGAACGTGTAAAAATTCATTATCATTAGAACTAAACAAGGACTTAGCCAAGCCTAAATAGAAAATAAAAATAAAACCTTAACTATAATCAAACACAATACCTAAAATTAAGCTAAAACTCATGCTATAATCAAACCATTTTCGACAACTAAGATTCACTCAAATCTTCAAGCTACAAACAAATTCAGCAACTAAAATCTAATAAAATTCACCAAACAATGCACATGTTTTAGAAAAAAACTTACATTAGTTCATTGTGGTGTAATTTTAGATGGTTCTCATAATTCCATCAATTTTATTACAAACAAACCACAATCATGCAGGTTTGATTGTTTGGACAAGTCCACATATTCAATTGTTGGACCTGAGAGAATTTGAGCATATCCAAAATCTATATTTGCTAACATGTTGTCAAGATAACTTGTCTATTAAAAAAGTCATAAAATTATCAAACTTAAATGATAATCAAATATCAAGATCTAAATAAAAGTTGTTATAACAAAATAAACTTACGACATATTCATCTATTTCTTGTCGATTAGCAGTCGCAAATGCGAACAAAGGGTCTAGAACATAAGACTTGTTATTACAAATATCTAATGCATATAACCGTCGATGGAAATTATAGCAAAAAGGTAAAAAAAAAACAATTTTTCTTCCTCGCATCCTAATCTTGTCAAAATTTAGAATTCTAGACTCACATCCTACGTCAATTGATATATATATCTTTCACCATGTCCATCTTTATAAAATTCAACAACTACAATTAGAATCAAATTAGTCATAAATTAAAATAGAATAAAATCTGTCAAATAAAAAAAAAAAGATACATAGTAAGATTTTTTACCAATGAGTGTGAATTTATGCAATATATATCATTATTGAATCTTGCTTATTGCAACTCATTAACTATGAATGAATAATAATTGACCACCTTGATACAACCAAAGTAAATAATTAGTTACCAAATAATCAAATTCAAGAATGAAACAAATACGTTATACTAAATAAAATATTTTGTATTACTAACCTAATAATCTATTTGATTTCATGGCTTCATTGTTTGTGCATTAGTCCTTTTAAGAAACACTACAAAATTTCTGTTTGTTTATGGGGATTTTTTTGTGAAAATTTTAAAAAACCTTCATAATATATTTTATTTATGGCAAAATTTAAAACTTCCATTGATTAAAGCTAGTTTAAATTTCTAAGCCTAATTTTCTAAACCAATAGCAAGTTGCTAACCTACTCTGAATTAAACCCAAACAAATTTAACTCTAAACAGAACTTATCCAACAAAATTCGAAGAGGAAGAAGAGGAAAAATGAAACCCTAGATCTACTCGCCGCGTATTCATCTCTTCGCCATTGTCACCATCAAGCTCGTTGTAGCGTCTGAGATCAGAGGGAGAGTAACCGGCGACGCCCGCGACGCCATCCTTGCCGAGGGCCAAGAGCAGGTTTCCATCCTCAACTCCACTTTCTCATGGAAGAAGTCAGATCGAGCCGCCGCCAAGCGCGCCACTCACGCGCTCGCCGATCTTTCCAAAAACGGTAAATCCTCGTGACACCTTCTCTATTAGCACATCCGTTGTTTAATTTAGCGATGATGTCTTTGAATCTAAACTTGTTGAGTTGGAATATCAATTAAATCCAAAGTCAAAGGTGTTGAAGGTGTTAAGAGTGTTGAAAATTCAACTCTAAAATCGAAGCTAGTCGTTGATGGTGAGTGTTTTCTTTTCAGTTTTAACATTTCGCCTGGGTGAGCGTGTTTCCTTTTCAGTTTCAATATTTCACCTGTGGATAATGCAAGAAAACCAAGGATGTAATCAAACTATAAATATATTCAGCAACCAAAATTAAACTTTAGCAACTAAAATTATCAAATAGGTAGAAATTATTACACTCACACAAAATAAATTGCTATATTTACTACTTTAAATACAAAGGATGTCAATAAACAAAGCACATATTATTACTAAATTAACTTTTCATTGGAACATGTGTTTATTTTTTTCTTCTCTCCTCTTTGATTTTGCATAATCTTCTTACCTTAGGTCCTTTTTTTTTCTTGTTAAGACTGTCCGCCACTCTTTTCTTCCTTCCTTGTTAATATTCTTTTTTATCATTCACTTTGGCAGCCTCTTTCGCAGATCTAGTTTGGTCTTTTTCATCCCTTTTCACAACCTTTTTCTGCGATTGAATTGGCCGTTTAGGCACAGGTTGTTCCTCCCTTAACTTAACCAGTTCCTATAACACGTACATAATTAGTGAAATTCATTCATTATATATAAAAAATAAAATTTTGGAGAGTAGACAATGTAAGTATTGATGGACTTTTTCTTTCTATTGCTAATTGTTAGGATTTGGTTGAATTAGTCCCACATTGCTTAGGATAGCAAATGGAGTGGGTGGCCTAGGCTATAAATATGAGGCTAAGTTCTCTATTTGTTTTTGCACCAGTCACAAACACTTTAAGCTTGTATCTGATTTTTCTTTTTCTCTGTACTCTTTGATTAGAGAGTGTTGTGAGGTGTAGTTAGATATTTGCTTTGAGAGAGTGTGAGTGTACTGGGGTGCCGGTGTTAGAGAGAAAGAAGTCTATGTGTTGTAACAATTTTCACATAGTGATATTCTCTGGTTGTCATTTGACAACGGCCGTGGTTTTTCTCCGGTAATTGGAGTTTCCACGTTAAATTCTTGTGTTGTGATTGTGTCTATTTTATTTCTCTGTCAAAGGTGTTTTCTCAAGGGGGAATGGTGTCTTATTCCCAACAAGTGGTATCAGAGCTTCGGTTTGGTGGGATTTATTCTTAGTATGCTCTGTGGTTGCAGCCTAGTCCGACCTTCCACATCAGAAAAGAATTTTATCCTGTGGCTTGAGGTTGATCTTTGGTTGCTGTTGTTGTTGCTAGAAGGCAGTGTGACACTGTGAGAGTGCAGTTTGGAAATGTTCTGGCTAAGGAAAGACCTGGTATTTAAGTGTGTCCATTGTGACCCACCTCTCTTTCCTGGGGACCCTTCCTAGTGCACGGTCTACAATTGAGTTATACTATTCCAGTATACGGTTACAACAATGTCAGGATATTCAAGTGCTGTGAAGCTTGAAATAGAGAAATTTGATGGAAGAATCGATTTTGGCTTGTGGCAAATACAAGTCAAGGATGTGTCGATACAATCAGGTTTGCACAAGGCGTTCCTCATGGTATTTTCGCACTGTCATGGATAAGGATAAGTTGTGGCAATCGGGTCCACAATTGCACACGGGCATTGGTTGGCGTTGAGATGCAAGGTGTGTGGCGGAGTTAGGTCGATGGCTAAAGAACTTCCAGGAAAAGCCAATTTGGAAGTTGCACCATGAATTTTCAGCAAGGTTTCGTTCTGTACCAAGGCAAAATACTTGGAGTGGTCTAATTCCAAGTGAGTATACTTTCATGGTGGAGTATGATAGTTCTCTGAACTATGATTGTCGGTATAGACAATGGCAGCAAAGAATTGTCGGTGTTGACAATGGAAGCTGAAGATGTGTGACTATTTCAATCAAGGTGGAGATTGTTAGGATTTGGTTGAATTAGTCCCACATTGATTAGGATAGCAAATGGAGTGGGTGGCCTAGGCTATAATTATGAGGCTAAGTTCTCTATTTGTTTTTGCACCAGTCACAAACACTTTAAGCTTGTATCTGATTTTTCTTTTTCTCTGTACTTTTTGATTAGAGAGTGTTGTGAGGTGTAGTTAGATATTTGCTTTGAGAGAGTGTGGGTGTACTGGGGTGCCGGTGTTAGAGAGAAAGAAGTCTATGTGTTGTAACAATTTTCACATAGTGATATTCTCTAGTTGTCATTTGACAACGGCCGTGGTTTTTCTCCGATAATTGGAGTTTCCACGTTAAATTCTTGTGTTGTGATTGTGTCTATTTTATTTCTCTGTCAAAGGTATTTTCTCAAGGGGGAATGGTGTCTTATTCCCAACACTAATTGCTTAGAAATTTTGTCTTTTGTCCAATATGAAAACCAAGAAGGTTAGGGTCTCTCTCAAAATCAAAGAGCCCATATTTTTGTTTATAAAAGTATAAAATTTAAATTCAATCAATCATAATTAGATTATAATCAAACATGCCTTAAGTAATAATCAAACACAAGTATATATTATTTTAAATCAAACATACCTAAAGTACACATATATAACCATTCAAATTCGAGATTACTCTTTGTTTGAAGTTGGTAACGCTATTAATAAGGCCATTGACAATACACCTAATCTAATTGTACTTTTTTGGATTATCGACATTAATTACAAATGAAAAATTTTTATCTGGAGTCGTTGTTTGTATTTATTGACAACAAAAATATTCTCCTAAATCTAGGACCCCCTCTTGAATTTCACATGATTTTTCTCAAATTATTTAGAATTTTTTTCTTGAATTCTAAAAACATAGGCTTAGTCTCTTCACTTATCTCTTTGAATATGTCTTCTATTTTGAGAAAAATAATAAATTTAATTATTATTTTCAGTACATTTGATAACTAATAAAATGAAACATATTAATAAAAGAAAAATTTTAACTAATAAAACCAAAAGATCTTATCTAATTTCAATTATTACCGTATGAAGACAATTTTAAGACAGCTCCAACTGATTCTTAAGTAACATACATTCACTTTTTCTATTGGGATAAAAAGATGAAATTTGAAGAGATTATAGGCATTTGCAAGAGCAAAAAAAAATGTGAGATTGATGGAGATAAATAAAATAGAAAAAGAGTAGAAAGAGAAAATTGTTTTATTTTAAAAGAGTGCGATAAATAGAAATCACTTATTTTTTTTTAGTACTAATTGTTTAAACATATCATATACACATATCTTGTTTACAGTGTAAATGAAATAATTATGAATATATGTCGTTTACATTGTAAACAATATATTTATTTTTTCAAACTCCATATATTTCATTTACAAACGAGATAAAGCCAAATAAAATTGTATCTTATCTCGTTTACAATGTAAACGAGATACGTATATAATCATTTTATTTACACTATAAACGAAATATATAACAAGACTTAAAAATGTAAATAGTATCCAAAATACTTATTTCAATAAATAAAACAACTGAAATATTTATTTAAAAAAAAAATCTCTTCTCATTCAGTATATGTCGTAAATAACCAAATTAAGTCATTTGTATATAAAAAAATGTAGTGATTTTTTAACAAAATGATAATTACGATGATATATTGAAATATATAAATAAAATTTTTTATACATGCATATTTGTTTGTACACAAACTTACACAATTTTTTTTGAAAAAAATGAAATTATTTTTTTTAGTTATACACTAATATTTTAAAATTAATGATATATTCTCT
>NC_029790.2:106978357-107029107 GCF_000816755.2 Arachis ipaensis | reverse complement strand
ATTATTCTCCTTCTATTGTTTAAGAAAAAAAAACAAATAACTCAAAAAATAATATAAATATATTTAAAAAAAAAGTACTTTTGTTCCTAAAATACAAATAAATGACCCCATTAATTGAGTTTTAATTTGTCGTTAAATCAAACATAATATTATTATTCTTATAAAATGTCAAACAATGAAGAATAAGAAACCAACTTCTTAATTAAGAGTTACTTATTTTTAAATTTAGAAAATTAAAAGCTGATAATAATGTGTCTATTTATTTAATTTTTTTTACTAAACAGAAAAGAAAGAAAAAATAGAGACAAAACTAAATTAATTGGGTAGATTCATATCTAAATCTATTAGATGTTAAAACTCACTCCATGGTTGACTCCAATTGGAGTAAATGTCCGCGCCAAAAGCAGCTGCTTTAGCCAGACAATCTGCAACACTATTCGCATTCCTCTGAATTAAAAGAATGGAGACTCTCCAATTCTAATTCATAACCTCCTGTATATGCTTTGTCAAATTCCATTCCGAAATATCATTACCAAGCATTCTTTGGTTTACTAAGAAAAGGGTTTCTAAACAGTCAGTTTCACAAATAACCTCACGAAATCCACTAACCCGAAACTAGAAGTAAATCTCTCCAAATCGCATACAATTCAGCAAAAAGAACACTGCACACTTCAACTTTTCCAGTGCAACCTTTCAATACACATCCATAAGAATTGAGAATGATACAACCAAAATCAACATAGCTAAAATGAGCAAAACAACTAGCATCACAATTCAATTTAATAGAATCAATGGGAGGTGGAACCCAATGCAAACAAAGTGAAGGAGGAGACAAAGATTAATGCATAGTAAAAATGGTGTGAAACTCCCTTACTGAACTACAAATCAAACTCACCACTTTACTAGTACTCCAAGAGTCATTTGTATTAAATAAGTTATTATTCTTGCTTCTCTAAATCCACCAGATGGTCAAGAAGAAAAGAAGAACATCTCCACTTCTTGCACCTCTGTAGATCCAATCACGTTAATTCGAGTTATCTGAATACAGGCCTAAAAGGTTCCGGACCTCCTTGGCACTGGGACACTCTCGAAGACAATGAAGTATGGATTCAGAACCACTCTGACACCGATGACAAGTGCTAGATAAAGCTAAGCCACGATCCAATCGAAACTCCGTCGTAGGAATAGTGTTATGAAAACTGAGCCAAATCAAGAACTTGTACTTCTCGGGAATATGCAGTCGCAATACCCACAACTAATTATCACGCCCATTCCAGTCAAACTTTCTTTTGACTAGCTAACTATATTCACTCCTAGCTTAGTAGAGTCTAGAAGATGCCACACCCCACACCCAACCCGAACCCTCCCCAGCATTCAAATCCAAATTATAAGCATTCAAACTCTGTTTGACATCTTTTGGAATGCTAGAGAAAACATAATGGAGATTTCATTGGCCATCTTTTCAAACATCTCTAATAGTTAAATCAGAGTCAGATATATGAATAAAAGGGACATCTTGAGCAATTGGGCCCTCAATACTCCACTTGTCAAACTAAGAAGATTGATCAAGTGACCCAACGCACCAAAAGAAGGCAACCTTAAGGTAGCGTTTGTTTGCAGAGATTGGAACTGAGACTGGGGGACAAGAACTCAATATTATGTTTGTTGCGCTAGAGACTGGTACTTAAATTTGTGTCTCTATCTCAAAAATTTCAGTATTTCAGTACCTCCAAAAAGTAGGGACACTAGAAACTGAGATTTTTAAAGACAGAGACAGAAACTTTAATAATATTTTATACCTAAAATACCCGTATTGTAATTAACTAATATCAACTTTACCTTTTCTTCAAATCAGATTAGGGCTTCAGTGAGAGCAGCCCCCTCACTCCATCTTCTCACTTGTGCTTCGAAGTCTAGGTTGCAGACTCTCCGTCGCCAGTGTTAGCACATCCCCCTCGTCGCCGCCGTCGCAACAACTGCAAGGTAAGTGAGTCGCTGTTGAAGTTCGTCTTCCTAGGCCACGACATTCCCATGTCTTCCATTTCTCCTTCATAGGATAACGTCCGAGAAACCCAGTTGAAGGAGTCTCCCCTGTTGCTGTCTAGTTCAACAACTTCCTTGTCGTCGTCACAGCTTGTGTAACCTAAGTTAGTTGTGGTCAAATTTCATTACTGATTTTGGTCGATTTTTTATGTCGCGACTTATGTCCTGTGGATTTGGTTCTTTGTTCAACTAGATGCATAGAAAGAATCTTTCTTTTTCTCTCTTCAATTCGATTTGTTTCTTTGTTCTAATGTATAGATGCGTAGTTAGCTTCTGTAGATTTGGTTCTATGTTCTCATATCCTGATTCATTAATTTCGTTTGTAATGTGCTTCTTATGAATTGGTTTTGGTCACGCTTGGTTTTTTTGGAATTCATGTTTATGCAGCTTTTGATTCTGAAATTTGGGATGCTCTTTTTGCCTAATTTACATTTGTTTAATGTGAAATTGTGTAAATTATTTTGTAAAATGTATGATTGTTGTGGCTATAACCAGCGCACTCACAGTGATTTCTGAAATCGTATGGATGAGAAATTTGTTAGCTTAGTTGTAGTTTAAAGAGTAGTGACACTCCAGTAACATACTTGGATATTCAACTATAGCTAATAAAATTTTATATAACTGCACCAAGCACTTTATTTGAAATTGGGTTGCACTTTGTTAGGAAAACGTGTTAATCAGCATCAGTTTTGCAAATTTAATATATTTCAGGAGTTGGCTAAGTTGCTGTTATCTTTACTAAACCCCTATTTTATCAAACGAAGTAGAATTTTTATTTTAGCTTAAAGGGTAAAAAGTAAGATAGTCTTGAGTCTATTGAATCTTCAAAATTAATGATTATTATGTTCATTGAATTATTTAATCTGCACAAGTCTAATTAACTTTTTGCTTTTTAGTTGCGTGCCTTGTTAAGACCTTGTAAGTTAGTATAACTCAAACTACTTTTTTCAGAATCTACACAAGTCTAATAGCCTTTTCACGTTTTCTTGGTTAACTTCTTAGGATGAATAATCTCAACGACATTAATATAGTTTGTATGATAATCATGGATGGTTCGAAGTAATAACTCTTGACACAACTCTTTCAATCTAAACCACAACAGCTTTTTGAAGACTTTGATTTGCTTGAAACTAAATTAAAATTGAGAAGTAAATAGACTTAACTGTCTTTTGGTTCCAGTTTCTTGATCTTGTTTTTGGTTCTAAGAAGAATATAGCAGATTTTGGATCAAGTAGTGTTAGATTTCTTTGAATGTTTATGCGTTTTTTAATGTAATGACTTTGCTAGGAAGAAATGGAATGGTCGGAAATTATTAAGCGATGCGTGTGTTTTTATGAAGATATGAGATCCAAGCATGAAGATTTGATGTTGTTCTTTGTGCTTACGCTATTTGTTTACTTTAGGGATAGAATTAGTGGCCAACTGTCGTTAGGTGGAGGAATGAATAGTAGAATTAGACGTGAGGTTTTAGAGCGTATTGTTGGTGAGGGTGATAGAAATTGTATTTGGGAGTTGAGAATGAACACAAATGCCTTTGCTAATTTGTGTGAGTTGCTCCAAGTTTAAGGACGATTTATAGAGGATGGTCATGTAAGCCTGCCGGAGCAGGTTGCGACTTTCTTAATTATCTTAGTGCATCACAAAAAAATTATAGTCTGCAGTTTAGATTTTGTAGGTCCGGCGAGACAGTTAGTAAGTATTTTAATAAAGTTTTGAAGTTCAAAGGTCAAACTACAACTTAAATAATAATACTATGACCAAGACAACACACACTATAGAAACAACAAGTTGAAGGAACGCTAACAATTTCAGATACACAACATCAGTATGAAGATTTTCAACTCGTTCGGTCGTCTTCAAATTTGAATTCAGTTGACAAGAGCGATCATCTCCAATATCAGAATGTTGGATGCTTGGACCTACCCATCTAAACCAGCCACATCTTCTTACAGGACAGGCGTAATACTTTCTACCCGGGTTGGCATTGCTATTCGAGACTTGTAACGGTACTCTTAAACCACACTCACAAAAACGTTTCCCGTTACATTGCCGATGCCGTACGAACCGCTTGTAGATCTTCTACTTGTGGAAGCCATTGTTAACCAGACTGCTATACATTTAACAGTAAGCAAGAATCATTTACCAAGTTATCAAGAAATAGTAATACAACATAAGAATGAATCAACCAGTCCAAATAAAATTATTTAATGAATCTAATCAAAACAAATTTTCCAATTCAAGATATTTCCAAGGAAGAGATGTCTTTGTCATATTTAAAATCAAATGTTGGTGCTTCTAGCTTTTCAAATAAACTTTCACACTCCTAGTAAGTTAGACAATAGTAAAAATACATTCCCAAATCAAGATAACACACCAGTATGTACTAATTTTGATAACGAAAAACAGTGACAACAGGAACATAATTATGATAAACAGTTCTCAAATCATCTTCTTTGTTTTTCTATACAATAATCATCATAAATAAATTTATAAAAATTACATGCACAAATTCACAAATCAGCAATTAACAAGCACCAGTAAGCTAAAAAAATTATATAATACGCAAACCATAGAATCAGCACTCAGCAATCACACATTCACAAATCTTAAAAAAGGATGACACAGAAATCAGAAATAAGAACTCGGATATAACAACTTCAGAAATCTTTAACAATTGATGAAGCACAAATTAGGGCAAATCTCAAATCAGATAATGAGTGATTTACACATTCTTATCAATATGAGCACAAATCAGAAGATGAGGGTTTCACAAATCAGCAAATAAGGGAATAAAAAATCTATCTTGAACTTCACAAAATTAACAACCAAATAAGGTAAATTGACAGAAGATACTAGCTCGTTGACAGAGAAATAGCAGAGACCAGAGGCACAGCTACGAGACGGTGGTGACAGCAGTGACACAAACCCACGGGCGCGGATACGGCAGCATCATCACTAACCTAGCGGAGCAACTAGGGCCACGAAGATGAACCAACGGAGAATTGGAGAGGCGCCGTCGTCGTTCGAACCCTTGGAGGTGCTTTCGGCGGCGGGTTCGACTCTACGATTCATTCGCGGGAGAGGAAAGGAGAAATGGTACAGGAGAGGAGAAAAGAGGTTAGGGTTGTATGCTGAGGAAAATGAAATTGGATTTGGGGGTTAGGGTTGTTAATTAAAATTAAGGGCAATGTTGTAATTTTAAATATTTAATCTCTACTTTTAATTTCAAACCAAACACGATACTGAGACATAAATCAGTCTTGTACACTTCCACACCAAACACAATACTAATACTTATTTCTGTCTCTGTCTCTTGGTCTCTGTCTCTTTGTCTCTGTCTCTTGGTCTTTGTCTCTTGGTCTCTGTCTCGCAAACAAACGCTACCTAAGTGTACCAAAAGCCTTTGAGATACTCTTCCAAACACGAGAAGCATTACAAGGAACACGGCCATCTAAAAATTCCTCATTCTTAAGATATTTCTCCTTCAATAGAGCAACCCAAGGCTTGTCCTGACAATAAAAAAGTTGCTAAACTAATTTACCAAGTAAAGATATATTAGCACATGCAGGGTCTCTAACACCCAGGCTACCAAATTTCTTTGGAGTGACCACCATCCTCCAATTAACAAGAGAAAGACCTCTGCCATCAACTTGACCCTTCCAAAGGAATTGTCTCATCATAGAAGACAATTTATCGCAAACCCAATTTGAAAAATAGGATACATGCGTATGATAAATAGGAATGGATGGTGCAACGGAATTGATTAAGCAAAGTCTCCCTATTTTATTTAGAAGTCTTCCTTTCCAATTAGCTAATTTTCTCCTCACCTTTTCAATCACCGAATGAAAAGAGACCCTACTAGCACGGCAATGATTAAGGTTAACTCCAAGATATCTTCCTAAGTCCAAAGCAAAGCGTATTGAAAAAACACTAGTAAAAATATCTCTTCTACGAGCAGTCACATTCTTATAACAAAAAACTTTGGACTTTTCAAGATTTACTTTCTTTCCAGATGCCTTGCAGAAAATGTTAAGAGAATGCATGACCATTTGAACCTGACTCTTTGTAGCCTGACAGAAAAGTAAGAGATTATCAGCAAACATCAAATGAGAAAATTTTGGGCCACCCCTAGTGGCATAAACCGGTTTTCACATACCATCGACCACCTTATGAGATATATAGCAAGCAAGTCTTTCCATACAAAGCACGAATAAGTAAGGAGACATTGGATCACTCTGTCTAAGCCCCCTTCTAGGAGCAAAACTATCCAATCTATTCACATTCCACATAATAGAAAGAGATTATACACGAACACAATTCATAATCAAATTAACAGTGATGATAGGAAAACCAAAAGTAATGAGAATAGTCTCCAAAAATCTCCAATCCACCCTATCATAAAATTTTTTAAGATCAATTTTAAAAGCAAGAGTACCTTTCTATGATTTTGTGTACTTCGTGAAATTCAGTATTTCTTGGGGCACAATAATATTATCAGGTGCACCACGACCCGGAATAAAACCTCATTGTAAAGGACTAACAATATCTGGAAGAAAGGGTCGAAGTCGATTAGTCAACACTTTGGTGATAATTTTATAAACAATATTACACAAGCTAATAAGCCTGAACATAAAAGTAGGGTTATCAATTTTAGGAATAAGCACAATCAAAGTTTCTATGATGCTAGGATTTAAGTACTCTCCCAAAAAAGCATTTCGAACAATATTCCAAATCTCAGTGCCAATTATCTACCAATATTCTTTAAAAAAATAAGCTTGAAAGTCATCTGGACCAGAAGGCTTAAAAGGACTCATGCTGAATACTGCTGACTTGATTTTTGTAAAAGAGACATGGTCAATTAACTTAGCACATGCCTCGGTGCTTATAGTGGACATCAGAACATCCCCTAAACAATCAACATCAACCTCTTCCGTTGTACCAAAGAGATTTTTTAAAAAAAGAGGGCTTCTTTCTGAAGAACATATGAATCAATAGACCAAGACCCATTTCTAACATATAATCTATGTACTCTATCATGGTTTCTACGCACCAATGTATCTATTTATTAATTTTCAATATAATTAAAATAATTTTGTGATATTTATCTAGTCTTTATTCATTTATTTACTTATTTTTGTTTAAAAAAAAATAGGCTACAGTTTATGGCTTCATCAATTTTATGTTTGAGATTGCATAGAGAATAAGAGCTAACTCGACCACAGTTTTAACTATGAGGTGTTGGAAATGAAAGAAACTGAGGTTTAGTACTTGATTTAATTTAATGTTAAGACAAAATTTAACATTCAGACCCACACATTGCTGCCAACTATAAAAAGATATGGTAAAAGATATGTTATTTCTTAAAAAATAATTAAAAACCTCTTTTATTTCTAATTGTTTTTAAAAACAAAATATGTTAGCTTTTAGAAAACATTAATTTACTTTTTTTAGTAAAAATATTTTATTTGAAAAAAATACTTTTTTAAACGAAAAAAAAAAAAAACAATCCAAACAAAAACTAAATATAATCCAACAACACCAAGCGACCAACCAAATTAACTGCATGTACTTGTTGTACGTTCTTACGAAGCTTCGTTAAACAAATTTATTAGACCACTCAAGACGGAAAAAACTACATGACATATGATAGATGCACACAAACGGGAACTGAAACATAATAATCAATGCGAATGACTGTTGTTGTTGTTGGGAAGTTTCCTTAATTAAACTTACTAGAGGTGCTTCATCTTTGGGAATTAAACCACAAGAGATCATGATTCATGATGGGCTAATTTGATCCAAGTTGTATGTAGTAGATATTGGGATCTTGTTTATTTTAGCTTTTTCTCCTTTTCTTATCTTAATTTAAAAATATTATTTGTTCACTAAAATTAATTATTAAAATTAATTATTATGTATTAATATATAAATATATATTAATTAATTAATTTTTAATGTGTATTTTATATTTTAATATATATTTTATATTAATAACTAATTTTAATGATAAATTTTTTTTAGGAAAAGTCTAGGAGGCCAGCAATTTTGCTAAATTCTGACTAACATGTAACCAGCAAAGAAAAGTGAGCCATTGGATAAAATTTTACACTAATCTCACACCATTAAAACCATCTTGATAGCTATTTGATGGTTACAAATCACAAAAATTGCTGACCCTAGCATTCCTCTTTTTTTTATATACCTAAAAAGATTAATCTCAATTATATATATATGTATGTTCGAAAAGAATGATAATAACTCTAAAAGTTTATGAAATTTGGGAAAGACGGATTGAGCCACATTTGCTACTACTATCAAAAGAGGGACGACGAAAAATGAGTTACATGATAATTACATACAATATATATTAAAGACACAATATTTTAGTTATGAATAAATCAATAATGAATATTATTTGATTAACAAGTGTTCTAAAATAAGAAGCTTATTATTTAAAAAAATTGAAATTTGATAATAAATGAATAGTATAAATTCACTTTTATTTATAATTTCCTTTTTCTACTTTTACTTTTGTAGCAAGTATACTTTTAGCAAAATTCTAATAAATATTCAAAAGTTGTAGAGAGTTGTGTCTTCAATTAATCTCTTTAATGAAAATAACATGCATGGATTTATCACAAGATTCTACTAATTTTATTTTGATGGATCACCCTCTTGATTGTCTGTTGCATGCATGCCTTGTTTGCATGGCGCTTTCTCATTGAAGACAATGGAAAGAGAACCACAAAACTATGGATATTAAAATAATTTCATGAACGTTGGAAGCTTCATTGCTTAATCTTTTATGCTTTTTTGTCCCACACCAAATCTAATGCTTTAGGTTGAAGCAAGTTAATTATGTGGGCCTTATTGCACACAAAGCACTCACTCATCATAACATGACAACAACAGGATCTCACGTAGAAAATGTTCTTTTTTTTTTCCCTCCCCTCAAAACCGGTATATCTCTGCCAAGTAAAGTGACAAAGTTTTACATTAGTTTTCAAATATTTTCAATCCGGTTCCACTAGATAGATAATAAAAATTATAAACAACGCAATCAACAGACTATAATTTTGACTCAATAAAATTAAAAATAAAAAAATCCACCCTTAATTATTCCTACTAAAAATTCTATTTTTCACATTTCAATTTTTAATGATCTCCTTCTTACTTTGTTGACCACTGTAATACTATACTCCCAAACCCTCTTATCGGCAGTACTTTATTCTCCACCGGCTACACCGATCCGCGTTAATCCGTCTCTCATAATAACAAGCATCAGCGTCGTCGCTTTTTCTCTACTTAACCCTCTTATCAGCGAAAAAACTAAACATATAATTAAAAATGAAATTAACCATCCATATACCTAGTAAAATGAACATCTAATATAATTTAATTGTATATACTTGAATCCAATTCAAAAAACTAAACATCCAATTTAAAATGGAAATAACCATCCGCATACCTAGTAAAATGAACATCCAGTATACAACGGTATCAACACTACGCCTACAACACCAACCACAGTTCTCCGCTAGCACCACATAGGAAAGTACCTCAGGAGATACCATGGGAGCATTTACAGCGATTGAGGACATCTCGCCCTTCAAGGCACCAAGCACAGCCTCTACAATCTCAAGAGCAACATCCTCCTGACGGGGGCTCCTCGGTGAACACATTAAGGGTTGCTTGAGCCACAATTCTGTCATCAAGGGCCTTAACAAGTGTATCCTCGTCAATAACACCTCCTCTGACCATGTTGACGATGTGGACGCCCTTTTTCATCCGAGAGGAGATGATGATATGGCGGTCAGACGGCATCGCTGCGAATTGCAAGGGAGAGGTCACTGCGGTGGTCTAGCGGCGAAGCTGCCAACCGAAGAAGAGGGGCTATAGTAGTTGTTTTTGCTGCTGCGAATTACGGGGTGGAGAAGGACTGCGGTGGTCGAGTGATGCTATTACGAATCGTGAAGTGGCATGGGACTGCGACGCGCGAGGAGGAAGTCGCGATGGTGGACGGCGTTCAACGGCATTGCACCTTGCGGTGGTTGAAGCTACGACGTCATTTCTGTCGCGGCGTGGTGGAAGGAGAAAACGTGAGTTGAAGGAGGAAGAGGAAGGTTGAGATGGAATGAGAACGTGATGTGACGAAGGAGGTTACATTGTCTAATCCTAATAATTTAAATTCAAAAATTGATTATTCTAATAATTGAGAATCTGATTTTGATAATTAATTTAACCTTTCTTTTTTAAATCATTGTTCACGTTGTTAATTATTTACATTGTTTACTTATACTTTTTCTTTTCTATAAGTGAGATAACTGACTCAAAATTTTAAAGTTTATGGAGAGAATTTTAAAGGGAAAAAGAAAATCTAAACGGGCCTTATAGTATAAACGAGGTTTTCGACAACAACAAAAAAAACCTTTTCGACTCTTGATCTTTATTTCCGTTAGACTCGTTATAAGAAAATTTTGGAATAATAATCGATTTTAGTGAGTAATATTAACGACCGATTTTGTGACTAATCGAAATTTTTAAAGACAAAAAAAAAGTTTGTTGCTAAATCGATTGCTAAATTTTAATTAGCAACCGATTTAGTGACCACCCAATGTTGGTCGCTAAAATAGAAATTAGTAACCGATTTAGCGACCAACAACGAAGCCAATTTAGTTGGTCACTAAAATCGGTCGCTATTTTTTTAACCTAGATATGGAATTAACAACCAAAACAAAAAACTTAGGCTTTGGGGTCAGTCAGTGGCTAAATCGATAGCTATTTTTAATTTAGTGACCGATTTTGTGACCAACATAAAAATAAGTTAAAAGATGATTGGTTGCTAATTTCTAATAATTAGTGACCGATTTAGCGATGAACAAATGCTTAAATAAATGTAGTTGATTACTAAATCAGTCACTACATGGTTGATTGCTAAATTAATCACTAATTTAATCCTTAGCGACTAATTAGAAATAATGTTATAATCGGTTGTTAAATCGATCGCTATTTTAAATAGAATAAAATAATAATAAATTAGGTTTCAAATAAATTAAAAATAAAACATTTTTTATAAACCTAAATCTTTATCTTATTTAGAGGCTTTTTTTAAATACTATACATTTTTTTTAAAAATTTTAAATATCTCTAAATAAATTTTTAAACATAATATGACAAATAACAAATTAAAGAATGGATAACAAATTATATTTCAAAAATTAATTATTTAAAAAAAATACATTTGTTACCATATTTTTTATCCTTCATCTATTTATCTTTCTGCTAACATAAACCACTAACAAAAACCACTAATAAAAACCACTAACATAAACCGCTAACATAACCGCATGCAAAACCTCTAAAATAAACCACTTGCAATACCACTAGGATAAACCACTAACATAAACCGCATGCAAAACCACATAATAAACCACTTCTAATACCACCAACATAAACCGCTAACCTAAACCATCAACAAAATCGCATACAAAACCACTAACAAAAATCACTAATAAAAACCACTAACATAAACCGCCAACATAACCGCATGCAAAACCTCTAAAATAAACCACTTGCAATACCACAAGGATAAACCACTAACATAAATCGCCACTAAAACCGCATGCAAAACCACTAACTCAGATAAACCACTAGCACAAAATTTTCTATCTACTAACCTCGTCGTTGATGACCCCGGCTATATGAGCAACTCCATCCAACCGATATAGCCTTTTCGGATCGTCCCCCATCGGCTGAGTATTTTGCTCGAGTCTTTGTCGGAGCGAATCTGGGCCGTTTTCTCTGGGATTTAGTGGGTATGGGAATGAAAAAGTGATTCGAATGAGGGGGATTCAAACTCCTTATATAGCCGAATCCAATGTAATTCGAATCAACTCCATTCGAATTAATACTTGATGCAAAATGGGAGTAATTCGAATCAACTAGGTTCGAATTACTTGGGGAATCGTGCAAATGTGTAATTCGAAGTGACCTAGTTCGAATTATGCTTGTCTGTAATTCGAAACATGTAGATTCGAATTAGTGTGTTATTGTCTTCGAGCATAATTCGAATTGAGTAGATTCGAATTATATACAAATGTAATTCGAATTTAGCTCTTTCGAATTACATAAAAATGTGGTTTGGTTGATTGATGAAGCTTTTTTTTTTTGATTGGCTGATTTATGTAAAATTTTGCGTCCCTTAATTTAATTGGGTGTTTTGCCCTTAAAATTATGTTAAATATTAAGTGTACTCAATTTAAATTAAACATAATAATTTACATAAATTCATTATATTTTATATTTTATCTAAAATCTAAAATAAATATAAAATATGAAAATATTTATGTGAACTAATTAAGTAGATATAACATCAATGATTTAATATTTTGTCATTAACACAATATTTTATCTAAAATCTAAAATAAATATAAAATATGAAAATATTTATGTGAACTAATTAAGTAGATATAACATCAATGATTCAAAGTTTAATATTTTGGAATAACTAATAACAAACAGATAAGATTAATAACAACAATCAGCAATATTAATCTTATTAATATGTATATCTTCTATTCAATTTTTATAAGTAAACACTACAACAAATTCGGGCTGAGGCAACCCTTTAAAAACGTTGCTTATAATAAGAGAAAGTGGTGTCTTTGATAAAAGGCAACACTTTTTGACAAAAGGCAACGCTTTTTGGGGGTTGGCTATACGGCCGTTACCTTTGGTCTAAGACAACGCTTTTGTATATTAAAGGGAACCCTTTTTTTGGCAACCTTAAAAAAACGTTGCCTTTTCTGCAAATAAAGCAACTCCGCGAAAGGGTTGCCTTAGAGCACCCAAACACAACGCTTTATATGAAACGTTATGGCAACACTTTTTACGAGTTGTATTTTCTAATACATAAAGCAACACTTGTCCAAAATTTTTTAAGTTGCTTTTTCATATACCTAAAGCAACACTTGTGCAAGTTTTTTTAAGTTGCCTTTTCATATACCTAAAACAACACTTGTCCAAGTTTTTTTAAGTTGTCTTTTTTATAGACCTAATGCAACACTTATGTAGGTTTATTTACAGTTGTCTTTTTTTAATACCTAAAGCAACACCTTATTAAATTTTTCTTAGATTCTATTTTCTAATATCTAACATAATATTTTTTTATCTTTGTTATATTTATATGACATTTGAAGAATATATAACACCCGCATTTGAATAAGCTAATAATATATATTACATATATATAAAAAGGTAATCAAATGGATATAAATTATTTGTCTTTTGTGCCACAAGAAATTACAACACTTTGCACAAGGACATAAGATTTCCTCTCCTTGCGGGCTTCCGATAGAGTAAGCAAAGTCTAAGAAGTCATTGACACCGTTACTAAATTCAACTTTATCTCTCGGTAAACTCATCCAATCTTTTTCTAAGTCTTGGAAAAATCTAATTATTAATATATTGTTATTACTATTTAACCAAGCATGCAAATAATAATGTTCATGCATATTAAGTACATAAATCCATCAAAAAGGCACATAACAATATTATTATTAAAATTAAGAAACAATTATATTGCTTATCTAAAAGTAGACTAAATATCAAAAGACATTCAACATGAAAAACAAAAAACTGCACAAAGGTCATAATATACATATGAAAACCTACAAGTATATGCAAGAGAAAAAAAACTTACGGAGTCATGGCTCAACAAATTACAATCTTCAAGTTCTAGAATGTCCACCAATGTTCCTTAAAGTCCTCTGAAGTAATCTTTCTCTATAACAGAGTAAAGTATCAAATTTACATTATTCTTTATAAACAATTTAACTCAATCAAAGTGGCAAACAGAACAATCAATTAAAAAATAATAATCGATTCTATATGAACTAGTTAACTCAGCTAATTACGAAAATTAATCTTTTTTTTTTTGTGAAGACATAAATTTCTAAGCAAAAGTAAGTACTTACAGGGCTTTGACCACTGAAAAAAGAGTGACATAAGTCGTTCTATTGACTAATAGAAGTATCCATGTGTTTCAACAAAAAAACTGAGTATTTAATTTTGGTAAAAATTATGTGTCCATTCAATGAATGGTTAGACCTTTTTATCCCTTTTTATCCCTTTAATGGTTAGACCTTAAAGGCCTTCTTACTGTATAAGGACTGATTTCAACATTGATGATATATATAACCGCTATAGATTTATATTTTAACTATAAAAAAGTTTATTTCAAAAGGAACACTATGAATATAGATAGAAAAAAATTGCAGGACAGAAATATTAGTTTGAAAAGGCAAGATGCAGGTTAAAAGGAACACCATGATAAATTGCAGGCTCGCAGAAAAATTGCAGGTTCGCAGAAATATTAGGTAGAAAAGGAACACCATGAATAGAGATGTTAAAAAGGCAATATATTTTAACTTTCAGCATGATAAAAAAATATTATTATTCAGTGTTTTCTCCTTTCTCAATTTAAGGTGGAGGAAAACAATCAAATTCATAGAGACTAAGAGCAACTTTGCTTAATAATGCATCACTAAATGCTACTATAAAGTATTGACAAGCTAAAGTGCATGAATTCAATTCTTACTGAAAATCCTAGCATGGATTAAGCAGATAACAACAACCAAAATATCATCAAATGGATTCAGTATAACTCAACTAAACAACTATACATGAAAGTGAGAACTGTTAATGCAGCATCCAAAGCAAAAATAAGAAGCACCTGTCCAGTCTTTGCTTCCTGCTCTCCAACAACCAAGATGCTCTTCTACTGTGCCTAGCTGAGCTTCTGGCACCTGCATCATGGCATAACTTTCAATTAAGACATTTATTTGGCTAAGAAATTAGTCAAAACAAAGTCACAAATTAAATAGAAGTAAAAGTTTACTTTTCATTTAATACGTTTATTGGCCTCTAATTAAAAATTCAGAACATATAGATGTATTTGCAAGATTAAAGAAGTGTAAACATACTACACAAAGATACCAACAACATTAAATACACCCAACTTAACTCATGCTTTTAAAGGAATTTTAGGCTTCCACTTCTATTTAATTTCAGGTTTCCACTATATTCACCATCCCCATCAACTTTAATTTCGAGTTGAGGATGCATTTAAAGGAACTATCTTAGTATAATAAACACCCAGTTTCCACTTAAGGTGTAACACCCTACCATACAGAGACTTATGCTTAAGTCATAATTCAGAGATGGCATGGTATTACGACCTCTAAAACCAAAAATTTAGTACGTATAGTAGTATGAATGATTGATTATAACTAGGAGCCTTTGTAGAAAAAGGGGTAAACAAAAACCATAACCCGAAAGCGCAACACTCCGATCGATAACGTAACGAGCAAAGGATAAGCTAGCGCAAGATCATATATATAAAGAGTGTCAAAAACAGGAATATCAAGACTCAAAGTCCGGTTGCGAAGATAACCGGTCTGAGCATAGCAATATATACATATAATAAAATAAGGAAACCCCAAAGGAAACCCAAAGGGACACAAATACAAAAACCTATTCTCCAAAACCTCCTATAAGAAGAGTCATCACAGTTTGTATTATTTAATGGAGATAAAAGTATCTAAACAAGATATATAAATCACAATAGAGTCCCGAAAACAAAGGATCTTCGCTAATCCAGAAGTCTCCAGCATGCCTCAACGAGAAGCCTCGCGTCCTGCATCTGAAAACCACAAAATCCGCATGGGTGAGAACCAGAGGTCCCCAGTACGGTAACAGCTTCCACATATATAATACATAATAATAGAGGAAAGCCGAAGGCAATCCTAGAACTTCCTCCAGATAATATCAAAGCTTATAAACAAGCTAAACCGTAAGTGGCAACTGACTAAAGATTCTTCAGTCTAACTAATACTTCTCTTTCCAATTCCTTCAGACCTCCCAACCACCAGCAGGAGTATAATATAGCAAACACAGTTATATCACACAAGAGATTTACAAATAGGAACAGATAAGGCATTTAGGCAATTAGCAAGTAATATGCAGTCAAATAGGCAATCTCAAACAATTCATGTAGTATGCTTATGATGCATGCCTGTCCCTAGTGGCTGATGATATCATCTGTCGGTTATAGAGCCAACCCGACAAGTCCTGGTAGCTAACCATTGGACTGTCCCTCTGTCGTGCATCCCCAACTCGAGTTATACTCATCATAAACTTGATCATAATCATGATCCATATCCATCACCCTCACTAGTGAATATTTATCCATCACTAGGGGTGGCAAACGGGCCTAAACCCGCCGGGCTGGCCCGCACAATCAACATCATATATGCATTTATACTTGGCCATAATCATGGCTCCGCCGTAACACGGCAATAATCTAGCCATCCGGCTCACGGTTAAATCCATAACCAGCCAATTCATTAACAATTACGGCCCTTCGGCCCATGGCATAACAAGCACTTCCACCACCATTCTCCGCATCTCACATAATTATCTTTGATCCTCAATGATCATCCATTTTTCCCTTGCTTCACTCGCAAGTTACCACATTCATTAGCCCTTTTTCTCATGCTAGGCATATCATAATGATTTAAGACATAAGTGGTGAGATCGGAGGCTTAGAAGTATGACATTTGGCTTTTAAAACTCAAAAATCAACTTTGGGATGAAAATAGGAACACGCGTACGCGCACTCCACGCGCACGCGCGGATGGCCTTATAACTCATCGACGCGCAAGCGTCATACGCGCGGGTTGAAAATTAGCCAAACGACGCGCACGCGTCAGCCACACATACGCGCGGATACATTTGTGTCCCAGGCACAAAACTGGCACAACTTTGGCACAACTCTCGGGAAAATGGCTGGGCAATGGGTGCAGCACATTCGGCGCGCCCGCGCACATCACGCGCACGCGTGGATGGCACTTTCTGGAAGAATGGCGCGTACGCGCCAAGTGCACCTACGCGCGAGGGGTCATTCTGCTAATAATTTTCTAAGTTAAAAGCTGCAGAATTCACAGATTCAAACCCCAATCTTCCGACGGACATAACTTCCTCATTTTAAATCGTTTTTCACCCGTTCTTCGAACGGCATGGACATCCCGGATCCAATTTCATTTCTAAACAGATTTGGCACAAATCAGAGATCCGTAGTCCAAGTTATGTCCCGTCAAAGTATGCCCAAAACCATGTTTTCATACAAAACCACAAGGTGCCATTTTCAAAACAAGCCACTTTCAACTCTTTTTAAAATCAATCAAAACATGCCAATTTCAACCCTTCTCTTTGAAATCATTCAAAATGTACCAAAATCAACAACAAGCCATCCTCAACTCACACATTGATATTTTACCAAAATTCCCAAAACTACCTCCAACCATTTTAACACTTCTCAATCAATGGCTAAAGGACAAACACAATCTCATGTCATACATCCTTCTCATCCCAATTTCCAATAATATCAATTTCCAAATCAACCATCATTATACATGATCAACATCATACTCACCATCAACATGGTACCACCCATCAATTCAACCTCAATCACCCATCAAGCATATATCACAACATGCATTTCTCATATATCACACAATCAAGGCATCAATATTCATAATCACATATATGAACACATCATATATTTCAACCATTCAACAACACCAACAATTCAATGCCTATCTTAGGGCATCTAGCCTAAGTATTTCCTACCACATTACATATTAGATACGGGAAACCGAAACCATACCTTAGCCGATTTCCCAAGCTCAACCGGAGCACTTCCAAACCACTTGTCCACAAGCTCTCAAGGTATCAACACCTCCAAGAACAGATTTTGTCACACAAAATCCTCTTCCAAGCTTTCCAAAATCACCAATCAAGCTCCAATATTCACATATACACAACCTAAGCCACAATCATCATACCCATACACAATATCTCAATACCCAAACCTCATAGAACAACAAATTACACTAGGGTTGAGAATCTTACCACACCCAAGGTCCAAGGAGACAAGATTAACCTTCTCCTTCAAGAGAGTTGGGTCCTATAACATCAAAGAACCCAAAATCTCAATATTTTTGCTCATGAAACTCGAAATAAAGGGCTGGAATTTCGAACAGTAGAACGTGGCTTACCTCAAGATTGATTGTATGGGTTTTGTAGAACTCTCCGCGGTGAACGCGTGGTCGCAAACGGAGCGGCAATCGGAGTTCTAGATCAAAAGTTATGGTGGTTTGAAGATCAAGTGAGAGAAAGAACTTGAGAGAGTGTTCTTCCCTCCATAGCCTCCATTTTCAGCGTGTTTAGTGTATTGTGAGGAGAGAGAGTGCTGAAAACTAGGGTTTTGGTTTAGTTTAGTTGGGCCAAGGACCCACTTTGGGTCCGGTTAGACCGGTTTGGCCCGTTCGGTCCAATCTTGGTCCGAATTCTATAAAATTGGTACCGAAATTCTCGTCTCAATCTCCTCTATCACATTTAGCCATAAAAATAACATTTTTGGCTTTCTAGAATAAATTCTCATTTATGGGTTAATTAGCCGTTAATTAATCGGGTCTTACATAAGGCAAAATAAAACAAAAGAATGTCGAGCACAAACTTCAGAATGTCCAAGTTAGAAAATGCTGTGTTAATGAATGGTAACAATTGAATAATTTAATAGCATAATCGTAAAACATGAACAAGAAAGGATGCATATCTTGTTTAATAAAACTAACCAAACACAATATCAATCCATGCTAATAAAGACATAAAACTACTACACATCCTGAAAGTCATTTCATACAGATTTTTCTATGACACTTTTTATTTTGTTTCCCTGTTAATTGCTAAATAATACCATCCACAGGGCATGAACGTGGATTTCTTAGGATCAGAGGCACAGCCAAGAAATAGCTAGATGTCCAGGGCCAAGAAGGAAAATGTTTACCTGTGATGGGTTCACATATAGCTTTGGCAACTGGAATTCCAAGAACTGGTGTAGCTCTTCAATTGGGGGTTTACTGCAAGAATCAATGTAAAATCAGCATCAACATGAAATCCATGATATAACAGCTTTATGTATTACTAAAATTCAGTACATTCAGAACATTCCCATGGCAAAAATTTAGAATAAATGCATTCAAAAATTCTATTTTCATACTAAAATTCAGAATATTCCCAATCTTCATTCAAAATCAAAGTATTCAGAAAATCCATTTCATATTAAAAATCAGAAGCTTCTTACCAAGCAATACGCAGAGGAGGCGGAAGGGGGTTACCGCTGCATGTAGTGTTGTCTGAGCTTGCGAAGAGGAGGAAGTGAGACAGGGGAAGAGGAGGAAGAAGGAGAGGGGTTTCTCGAAGGTGACTGTGACATAGAGATGAGACAGGAAGAGGAGAGCAACGCGCCGACGCCTGTGGAGGAGAGCAACTCGCCGACGCCTGTGGAAGAGAGCAACGCGCCGACGCCTATGAAAGGGAGCACCGCGCCGTTGCCGACAGGGACCTGCTCTCGTACGCGAACGAGACCTGCTGCCGTTCGTGTCGCACTGTCTGGGTCGAGACCTGCTGCCGTTCGTGTCGCGCCGTCTGGGTTGATTTGGAGAGTTAGGGCTTTTCCCTTTTTTTCGAACGATGGGTGGCAGTGATGAACGAAGCAATGGGTTGATTTGGAGAGTTAGCAGCTTTTCTTTTTTTTTTTCTAAGTTATTTGATTGGGAAATAATTATTTGGAGGGAATATGATTAAAAGTTTCCCTCTAAAATTTTTAGCTATGAATGATTTTAGGCAACTTTTTATAAAAGTTATTTATTCAATTTTTTTTATAACCCTTATAAAATGTTGTATTTTTATTTAAAAATGTTGTCTTTAATATTTTATATTGTAATATTTTTTAAGTGTTGCTTTAGATATCAAAGACAACAATTTTTGTGGGTGGCCAAAAAATTTGTTATCTTTGCCTTACTCAAAGGCAACTCTTAAAACAGGTTGTATTTTTCTATCTAAGGCAACTTTTATTAAATGTTGCTTCGAATAAGAGTTACCTTAGGTCAAAAATATTGTAGTGAAAAAAAATCATTAATATATCTCAATTTTTACACAATAAATTTAGTTAGTATATATAAAAAAGGTAACAAAAATAGAAAAAAAGTTTATAAACAATCCTAATAATTATTTTAAAAGACAACGAAGTTCCTAACAAAAAAATCTATTAATCTTAGTTAGCATTTAATAGACAGATTAGCTGATTAACATACCACGTAATTATATTCCGTTAACTCAAGAAAAAGATCATTAATATATAAAAGATTAACCAATTTCACGAAATTAAATATCAAATATTGAAAAGAATATTTTTTTTATGGTGGATACTACGTACAATGAAGACTTTATAATTGTCTTTATATGAAAATATTTCCTTTTGACCCTTGGATGATAAATTGAATGGTTAAATTTTGAAAATATATATTGTGTTTGTTTAGTGTGACTAAATAAATAAATCACACTTTTAAATAAAATATCTTTATAAAAAAATGTTTTTGCCATCTTCATTTAAATAGTTGTTTTTTTATTAAGAGTATTGTAATCTTTTAAAAAAAATTATAAGAACTAAGATAAGTTTTTTATATAACAGGCACTTATTAGTATTTTTTAATAAAAAATATTAATTATGAGAGAGCCATACACACTATTTCATACGTAACTTTTCACAAAATTAAAGTACGTATTGTTTGTTGGTTTATGAGATTTATTATTTCACGGTATTTATTATTACATTCTTAAATATAACTAAATGAGAAATCTTAGGTAATTAACATTTTTTTTTTACATTTGTCTTGTATATTGAGTGAACAATAACTAATTTTTTTATTCCTCCCGATAAAAATTTTAGAATTAGTATCATATGAGATGGGTGTAGAATAGTTGGATTGTTTGTTACGTTTAAATCATTTCCTTTATGTATCCATGGATTAAGGCAAGTTTATCTTGTCATAATTATATCATGAAAAGAAAATTTATTGTGTCCTAAAAGTACAAACGAACGAGCCAAGTGTAAATTCATGCCCATTTTATTATCACCAACGCCGCAAACTATCTGTTATTATTTAATTTTAGAGTTATGCTACGTGTACACTAAAATCATCCACTAAAGTTAGTCACTAATATAAAATACACACTGAAATATAAATACATATTAAAAAGAAATTAAACTACACATGTATTTATACACCAATATATTGGTGGCTGATTTTAGTGACTAATTTTAATGTATAAATAGTATTTCTCTTTAACGTTATTATGCCACTTTTTATTATATTGGGTAAAGTATATTTTTTGTCCTTGAAGTTTAGTAAAAATTTCAAAAATACCCTTAAGTTTTATTTTGTTTTAATTTTGTCCTAGAAGTTTTCGATTTGCATCAAATATACCCTTAACGGCTAAATTTTTAAAAAAAGTAAGACCAATCTAACAATAATGCATGAAAACTATGCTTGATTTGCTTGTGTTGAGGGTTGTTCTTATGAAATTGTTGTTGAATTGGTCTTAAATTTTTTGAAAAATTAGCCGTTCGGGGTATATTTGATGCAAATCGAAAACTTTTAGGACAAAATTGAAACAAAATAAAACTTAGGAGTATTTTTAAAACTTTTGTCAAACTTCAGGGATAAAAAATATACTTTACTCTGTTATATTTTAGTCCTAAAATTCTCCTTAATTTCTATGAGCCTTTTTGTCACTAAGAAAAATAAAATAATAAGTATGGAGTAATTTGAACAAATCATATAATAAGAATTAAGAAGGATTACAATATGATCAAATTTAGGAGTAACAGTAGCTCTTTGTCCATGATCTATTCAAGTAGCACAAAATTATAAATTATTCTCATTCTTACTTCACTTGTTTAACCAAACTCAAAATATGGAACACTCGTATTTCTATAATCAAATGTCTTTATTTTAGACATAGAAAAATAAATAAATAAACATTCAGTAATTTAAGTTATTTCACATGTTAAGATACTTAGACTGCATTTGAAAAAAAGACGGAGACTGAAAAAGAAATTAAAAGATAGAGATTAAAAGATAGAGATTATCAGACAAAAATTAAATTAAGTTTTTATATTGTATTTTGTATAAAATGTATTGAATTAATGAAAACTGTATTCCCACTTTTTAGAGGTATGGAAGGAAGTAAAATTTTGTATGTCTAGACTGAAATTTTATTTTTAGGTTACTAAACAATAAACATAAGGGAAGTTCTAAGGTGGCATTGGTTTTGGTGGCTAAGGATAGCATAAGTTTGACCAACAAATAAAATATTGACATATAGCAAGAAAATTAAATCTATAATAAAAATGATTCTCTCTCTAAAAAATATAATTAAAAAATTATTTTAATATTTTTTAAATTATTTTTTTAATTATAAATAAATTATAAGAAATTATTTTGATAAAAATAATTATAAAAAATTATAAGAAAGAGAGAATCATTTTAGTTTTAGATTTATTTTTTTTATCATATGTTAATATTTTATTTGTTAGTCAAACTTATGCCACCCTTAGCCATCAAAACCAATGCCACCATAGAACTTCCCTAAACATAATACTCACTTCTAGCCTTTCAGTCTCAGTTCCAATATCAGAAAACAAATCGTATCCTTACAGACCAAAAATAAAGAAGGGACCGTATTGGTAATGGCTTCGTCTGTTCTTTCTGAAATGATGGATGGATTCTCACAAATATAATTTTTTCAGCTAGCATGTTATTAACCTTGTTTCGAGTAATCATACGTCTCTTTCAGTGGCAAATTTGATCTCAAATGGACAATAAAACTGAAAACCGATCTCTCCTTTTCTTTTAACTAATGCCTGCCAAATTTTAGAGGCCGTTCCAACCTCCACCACGAACTTGTCCCGAGTTCTCTAATTTGGCAGTCGAGTGAGGATATGAATTTTTCAACTTAGCTAATGAGCACGAAAAGCGGGGTTGGGAAAGAACTAATTATTTTTTCTCTAATTTTATACTAACTTTACTCTCGAAACCAATCGCTTTTGCTTCCAAATACATATTTCTTTAAGTGCAGATTGTGTCAAGTGTTCCACTTGTGATTCATGAATATCAATTTTGCATGCACTTCAAGATGCTCAAGCGTTGGATAATTTCTAGTGACGGTTTCTTTTCCGCAGATATTATAGCCGCCTTTTTTTACCTTGGGATTTAAATGACTATTTTTCATCTCTCTTCTTCCTTTTTAGTTAATGGTTATAAATGGTCTTATTTATTTGGAAAAGCAAGTCATTTATTTTGTAAAATTCAGAATAATAATTGTTTCAACATCTTATTCCCTTTCATGCTTATCTATGACAGATTTTGAGAGGTTTTTAATATCAATTTCCCTACGTATTTCTGCCAACTTCTTTCAACTCTTGTTTATGATTGTGTTTAATGAAAGTGTCTTTGTAGATGATCTAATAAAAATGTTTTTTTTATGACTTTGTCTAATGGAAGTGCCTTTATATATGTATTTTCTGAATATGTCTCTTTATACATATTTTTAAAATATAATAATTAATTATTATTGACAATAAATTGACAAATAATATATTGGTACCTTATACTTTTCCTTTAAATATAAACATGATAAACCAGCTATGCAAAATGAAGCCTTGGTGTCATATTGCATGGTCTCCGTCCCTCACATTTTTTGTTTAAATTGAATACAGGCAGGTCTGCTCTGTGTGATGGTCAAACAATTTGTAATGGTCTGGTGTGATTAGAGATATCGTGATTTTTTTCACATTGGCTTTAAGTTGTTAATTTAGGTCTTTCCAGAGTGATAGTTATTAAATTGTGAGAAGACTTCTACGATTTATAATTTACGTGAAATCATGGCTATAGAAAAATATTATTGGAACTAGGATAGCAAAGAAAAAAATCTATGGAAGCTAAGTAGGTAACCGTGAGTCCCGCAGAATGCTTACGGGATGAGAACTTGTTCCGTGAATAAAATAGGGATGGAAATTGTGTGGAATCAAGGCAAAAAGAAAATTTACTAAAATATCCTCGGGTTAAATTTGTGTGTTTTGTGTTAAAATTTTTAAGGGAATACCTGTAAGTATCTGCCATTTTTGCAGGACAATTAAACGGTGATCTTTGAGAGAGATGAGATAAGGACAGAGAACAATTTCATAAACAAAAATGGAAAGCCAGAAAGAAGTACCTATCCCCACGAATATCCATTACTATCCTTAGTTGGAACTTAACTCCATGCTTAATATCTCGGTTCCCTCTTAATATATCTATCTTCACCCATATGTAACTTTTATTCTAAAAATTAAATCTCTCCTAACTCGTGATTGAAAAATTCGGATGTTGCATATTTATCAAGAAACTAACAAGAATACAAGATAGCAGATGGTCTTATAAAAAAGTATCGATAAAAAGATAGTCTTGCAAAATCAAATAAGAGACATTTTTTAAATTGGGGCTTCATGTTTATTTTAACAGTTTTGCTAGTTAATTAATAAAGGATATAATCAACTATAGCTAACTACTAACTTTCTTTTGTTGAATATTTTTTTTTAAGAGAATGTGAATTCAAATTATCATGAGAAACATTTAAAATCAAATGAAAAGAAGCATTCAAAATTTAAATAAAAATATTTAAAACTAAATAAAAACAAGCATCTAAAATTATTGTTAAAAAAATTCAAAATCTAATAAAAAAACATTCAAACTTAAAAAAAAGAGAGATATCTAAATCGTTTTAAAAAATTTAAAATTTAACAAAATCAAACATAAAAAATATTAAAAAATCCAAAAAATAAAAAATCTAAAACTATTAAAAAATAATCTAAAATCTAAAAAGAAGACACATAAAAACATCTAAAATATATAAAAAAATATCTCCAAAACTTAAAAGAAAGAAACATTGAAACAAGTAAAAAAATTATCTAAAACCTAAAAGAAGAAGAAGGTCGTTATAAAAAGAATATTCAAAATCTAACAAAAAGAAATAGAAATATTTATAGTCTAATAAAAGTAAGATATATATTCAAAATCAATTTAAAAGAATTTAAAACCTAACAAAACGAGAAGTTCAAAATTATTGAAAAAATTCAAAGACTAAAAAAAATATTTAAAATTATTAAAAAATAAAATCCAAAACCTCAAAAAAAAATCCAAAACATAAAAATAAAAAAATATTTGAAACTTATTGGAAAAAAAAAGAAACATTCGAAACTAGTAGAGGAAGAAGAAGTGCGTCATCGTTGGAGGGGGAGGGAATGGCGTTGGCGTTGTTGGAGGAAAGAAGGGAGACACTGTGGATGTGAAAAGCGTAGTTGTCATTGGAGGTGAAAATGGAGTCGTCATCCTTGGAGGAGATAATGGAGAGCTATGTTTTTTTACTTTTTTTTTTTTGTGTGTAAATTTTAAAATAAAATTTTTACTAGTTTACTGCACTCCTAATTGAATACATATACTTTATCTTATTTTAATAGAAAAGTATAGGTAAACAATGAAAATACTAACAATGTGAACAATAAATATATCGGATGTTTATTTCACTAAGTGTGTAGATAGTTATTCTAATATTAAGATTTATGTGGTAATTTAGAGGTGTAGTATATTTTTATTTAATTGATAGTTGTTCATATTGGTCAAGAAAGTCATTAGTTATCTAACATAATCCTATTTTAATGACCGCAATAAGCTTATTTCTTTGCTTAATAATAATTCAATAGCGCTAATAATTTTCTTCATTATCGGGCCTCTAGTCCCATTTAACTACAGAAAACTTATTCAAAAATAAAGATACCCCATCAATTGTGTAAAAATAAAACAAAATAAATGAATACATACACTTGGTTTGCGGGTTTCATGATCCATTTGTACGTCCCTTTGATATCCACACAAATGCGTATATATATATATACCTAACTCTCTAATCCCACACATGGGAATGGGACATGGCAACAATAAACTGTTGCTTTTTGCCTTGTTGTAATTTCTAGTAACAATAATAATAATGTCTAAACTTTCTTGTTCCATCATTGCTATAATCCAATTCCAGTACTGCAATAACTTTTTGAGAGTTAAATTTCCTACTTCTGTCTTCTTCTTCCAAGTTCCTCCCTTTTTAGTACTACTCCTCATATACACTTCATCATAATCATGGAATCATCACTTCTTAGTTCTTATCATCCCCTCATATTTTTTTTCATCACACTAATATTACCATATCCTCAACAAATTTCTCTAGCAATGTAATTCACATGCATTATTATTATATTCTTATTATATACAAATTAAATTGCTTCTAGCTATAATTAAAAAGCTATATTATATGGCAAAATTCAGAAAATCAATCACTCATTTTCTCAACATATCCTTCATATTCCTCCTAGTATTCCTTCTAATAAAACCTTCAAAAATTGATCCCGAAAGGCATTATAATTGGAAAAGTGCCCCTGCCATCAAGAACAGAAGATTCAACCATGCAAGGCTACTAAGCAGTGACATGAGTGTGGAAGGCTGCACAGACCTGCATACATTCTCCGATGACGCCGCGAAATGCTACTACGTCCAAACCCACGAAGATTGCAGATCAAAGGGTTACATAAACTACCTTCAAATCTTCTATTGCAGCCTGGGAAACTCCCCTGTTCTCGGCCACACACTACTAATCATGTGGCTCTCCGTCCTCTTCTACCTGCTCGGCGACACGGCTTCCAACTACTTCTGTAACAATTTGGAAGGGTTGTCCAAAATCTTAAGACTATCACCAACCATTGCAGGGGTCACCCTTCTCTCGCTAGGGAACGGTGCCCCCGATTTCTTCGCCAGCGTCGTCTCCTTCACCAAAACAAGCGATGGTGCTGTTGGTCTCAACAGCATTCTTGGTGGTGCTTTCTTTGTCTCGAGTGCTGTTATGGGAATCATAAGCATTCTTGTGAGCACAAAAGAGGTTGCGGTTGATAAAGCAAGTTTCATTAGAGATGTTATTTTCTTCCTTTTCTCACTCTTTGTCCTCTTAATCATCATCTCCATTGGGAAACTCTCCTTGTTGGGCTCAATCTGCTATGTTTCTATATATTTTCTTTATGTTTGTGCTGTTTCTGCCACACATTTTATCTATGGAGATGATAAACAAGAAGCTGGAGAATTTGCGGTTGTGTCCTCATCGGATGAATCGCTTGAATCTGGGATTCCGTTGTTGGGTTATGTTGATGATGAAAAACCAAACCACTTAGAGAAAGTTGTTGAAGAAACCAATGATGAAGAGCAACGACCAGTTTTTGGTAAATATTACTTTCTCTTCCGCTTCATTTTACAATGAACCATGTGTAGCACCAAATTAATTATTGTTATACTAAGTAAGTATTGAGAATGGGTTAAACAATATATATATAAATATATGATGAATTAATTTTTTATATACACATAATATTTTTGTTATAAAATATATCTATCAATTTCTAATATTAATCACGTTTTGAAAAACAATACTCTTGGTGCAAACACCATCTTGACATGATTAAATGGAAAACTATTTAAAAACGATCGTATTTTATTTGAACGTTAAGAATGTACTAATATAATTGTTTAAAAAAATATCCTTAATTTAAATGTAAGGATGTATTGGATTATAATTTATTGTTTTTAGCTATTAATTAGTCATTAATATTTAAATATATAGGATAAAGTATATTGTTAGATTATTAGATTAAAAGAACTAAACTAAAGAAATTAAATTGATGACTAAATAATAGTCATAAACAATAAATTCAAATGTCCTAATATTTTTTAAAAATTAATTTCACTTAATATATGGGAACTTTTTTTTGTGTCAGATATTTTGAAACATGCGGAGAATAGGATATTTGACTGGAATAACTTGGGGAAGTTTCTACAAATTCTAGAGTTGCCACTTTCTCTACCAAGAAGGCTTACAATTCCAGTTGTGAACGATGAGAAGTGGTCCAAGCCATATGCAGTTATATCGGTGACACTGGCACCAGTTTTGTTGGCAACAGTTTACAACACCCAAAAGGAGAACGTGAGTTCAAGGAGCAGCTTAGTTACCTATTTAACCTCTTCATTAGTTGGAATAATTTTAGGTAACATGGCATGTGTGACCACAAAGAGTTGTAGCCCACCAAGGAGATGCTTGTTCCCTTGGTTATCTGGTGGATTTGTAATGAGTGTAACATGGACTTATCTAATTGCTGAGGAGCTTGTTTCACTATTGGTCTCAATTGGGAACATAATTGGGGTTAGCCCTTCAATTTTAGGGTTAACTGTCCTAGCTTGGGGTAATTCCCTTGGTGATTTGATAGCAAATGGTGCTATGGCTATGAATGGTGGGCCAGATGGGGCCCAAATGGCTATTTCTGGATGCTATGCTGGGCCTATGTTTAATACCTTAATGGGCTTGGGCTTGCCCCTTGTTCTCTCAGCATTGAATGATTACCCTGATCCTTATGTTATTCCTAAGGATACTTCATTGTATCAAACAATACTGTTCTTGATGGGAGGGGTTCTTTGGGCCCTTGTGATTTTGCCAAAGAAGAACATGAAGCTTGATAAATCCTTGGGGGTAGGACTTGTGACTATATACCTTTGCTTCTTGTTTATAAGGATCGCCATGGCTATTGGCGACTTGGCGTAGTGTAATTCTTGTTTCTAAGGGAAATTATTGTGGTCCATTTAATGGGGACTCGCACTTGTTTTTTCTATCATACATTTCACAATCACAACACCCACTTGTAAAAACTGAATTATTACTATTTCTAGAGATATATTATAGTTTTACAATAGCAACCAGGTATTTTTCTATGAAAAAAGAAATCCTGTTGCAAGACTATTTCTTTTTCTTTTTTAAATTCAATCTAATCAAAGAATAAAACATCACACACAATTAAATTTTCCATTTCATAGAAGAATTTGTGTCTTTGAATATGTTACACCTAAGGAATATTTTTATCATAATTTTTGCTATATTCTAGATTAACAATACCACTCATTTTTCATTAAAAAATATAAAAAATAAAATACTATTTTAGTTTTTAATATTTGAGCTAAATTTTAATTTTGTCTCTAATATTTTAAACGTCTTCTTTTAGTCCCAAAAAATTTCAAATAAATTCAGTGTTGTCGTACGTTAAATTTCACTAGAATAATTAACGAAAGAATATTTATATTAGTGATTATTACTGACTCAATTTTACTCATATATTAAAATTGAATATTATATCGACTCTTAAATATGTTAATTATTCATGTCAAATTTAATTTTAACCAGGGATAACATTGAATATATTTAAAACTTTTCTTGGTACAATTTTAGATAAGTTTAATTTATTCTCTTTTGGATCAGATAACCTAACCTATTCCTGCCCGAGTCTGATGCACAGGCGGGTGAACTTTGGACCAGAAACATCTGATCCATTTTCACTTGTATAGTCATTATCTTTGTTCTTTTTCGGCTCAATTTTATCGAAATGGAACCTATATGTGTGTTTTTCTTGGATATGGAAGCATGGGGGACTAGACGTATATGTGGGGCAGTTTTTTTGTCAGTTTCATAGGGAAAAACTCGGACCGTGCGTTTTTTTTGTTTATAAATTTTGCATGTCAAATCGCACGGTCCGATTTATACACGAAGGAGATATAAAATTTGGGGTGCTGTAAATCGGACCCTCCGTGTTACCTTAACGTGAGTTTTTAATATGTAAAGTAGTACAAGTCGCATGGTCCGAGTTCCAAACTTTGATTTTGAAAAGAACTCGGACCCTCCGTTTTGAGTGCAAAGGGAAATTGTCTGAAAAGCAGAAATCACAGGGTCCGAGTTGTTATTCCTGACACCACAAACATATTAAGCACACTTCTCCCCCATAATGAAGTCCAGCACATACTATAGGACCATATGTAAATTAAAAAGCGTTCTTTTTCTCTCTTACAATTTAGGGGAATAAAATCAACTCATGGCAAAAGTGAGGCCGGTGAAAAATAGAAAAAAAAAAAAAAGAAAAATAGAAAAATCAATCAATCGGTGTATTACTATTATCTAGTGAAATTTCTTTCAACTTTCTCAGTACTAATTAAATTTCTCAAAAGAATATTTATCAGTATTAATTATTAGTTTGAAAGATTAGCACTTAATTAGTAGTAATAATAGTAATAATTATTTGGCTACTCAATGCAATCATTTTTTTTCTTATTATCATAACTTTATATTATTATGTGATTTCCTGTCTTTTGAAAAAATATATATACATTTATTCTCATTGAAAATTTTAAAATTTTATCTTTTAAATAAGGTTTAATTACTTTGTTATTCTTATAGTTTTGCGAAATTTTTAATTAGGTTCCTATACTTATTTTCTTTTTAATTGAGTTCTTGCACCAAATTCTTTTTTTAAATTGGGTCCCTACACTTTTCTTCCTTTTATTTGGATTCCTGCACTATTTTTTTTTTAGTTGGGTCCCCATAAAATTAAACCAATTACTGCCAAGAGAGGCCTGATTAAAAAAAAATGGTGCAGGGACCCAATTAAAAGAAAAAAATATAGAAATTTAATTAAAAATTTTAAAAAATTATAGGGACTAATAAAATAATTAAAACTTTAAATAAAAAGCTTCAATTATATATTTTAAAAAAGTGCCTAATTATTAATAATCAACACCAAAATAGAATAATAGCCTAACAAACAATAAATTTGGCACTGGATGGGAATCCTCAATGTTAAGAAATTCAGAAGATTATGCTGTCAAAATCACTACCTTGATCTTTAGGCCTAATAAATTAGTTCTCATCAAGTGTCATTTCCTTCCATTGGGTATGCAAAGCAAGCTCATTTTTCTGACTTATCTGGTATTTGTCACATGTATTTTATTTATAAAATTATAATCAGTATTCAATTATCAATTGAAAAGCTTAACAAAGTATTTCGCATATCTGTTAGCTGCCATTGCTATTTGACATTGAGTATAACTTGGCATTATGATTTTTCTTATTAGAGTTAATTTCTGGTTAATGTTGTTGTTAAAACCGAAAGAAGTGTATTTGTGGTAAAATCGATTTAAACCTACAAAATCAATCAATTCTTACTCACGAGAATTTTTTCATGTTCTTACCTACCTAAACTGTTTTTACTATATATTTGTCACATATATAATTGGGTTTAAGTGCTTAACACAATGAAAGAGTAAAGTAGGGGAAAATAAAATTAAAAAAGTATAAATAATTGTGTTTAGAATTGTATTGGAATTATATATATATTTTTTAAAATTTTTTGAGACCATTCATCTTCCTCAATAACCCTCGTACACCCAAACACTAATTCAACTAATCTATAAACACTTGGCATCCTTCTTATTAGTTTAAAAATATCTAAGAGTTCTAATAAAAAAAATAATATAACAATTTAAATAATTTATTTTAATATAATAAAATAGATATATGCGACAACGTTCTCTTATCCATATAATAATACAACTCGTGCATGGTGAACTACTTGAGCACGTTAGAATTGTGTGACAATAATTGAAAACAAAATCGACAAGCAAGATTCCGGAACCAAGCCTAGGTTCCAATTAAGAGGGCCTCTTTGACACAAGTGGTGGGATGACCAATTATATCAATTGGTCCACCTATGTTTCTTTCAGTTTCCAAGTCCAAATCATTAGTGGTCCATTTATTTCAATTTCCATAATGTCAGATCATGTTCTTTTTTCTTTCTCCGGGAGAATGCAGGGTCATCAAAAAATAAACTAATAGAAAATTTTTCTAAGTAGTACACGTTTTTTTGTTCCTAACTAATTAACGTCTTATCGAAACCACACTGCCACAAATATTAAGAATCGTTTTGATTCGGATAGATTATGACTTCTAAGTGTTAGGGGATCAGGACACCACTAAATTAAATAATTTTATTATTATACTCCGTTACCCTTCTTTTTTTTTTGGTGACACTCCGTTACCCTTCAATATCAAATAATTCTCCAATTTAAATTATTGATTGGAATTTAAAAAATATTTGAAAAGTATTGAAATGGCAAAATATGAATGATATTTACATAATGACCTTTAATTCTCTTTTTAGGATTTTTTACATAAATAAAATATTAAAAATATTAAATTCTATCATTGAGGGGCTAACATGGATCTTAACTGAAAATAAAATATTAAAGATGGATGGAGCAACCTGGAAGAGAGGGAGGGCCAAGGGTATAAGTAGGTAGTCGCAGATTATCACTAAGGTCTGAGGTAAGAAGAAAACATGATTGAGATTTGAAGAGATGTGGCTGACTGAACAAAGGAGATTGAGCAGCAGTGTGGGTTACATGGAAAAGACCAAGTAGAGTAGACCAAGCACGTGAGCAGAGGTCGTTCCTACCGAGCAGAGGTCGCCGTTTGCGAGAAAAGAATAGGGAGTTGTGATCACATACTCATGTCGCTAATGGAACACAACTAGAGAAAATGTTCTAGGTGGCGTCATCGTCGTCGTAGCGGAGGCCTGGCCTCTAGGTGTGGCTGAAGTCTAAGATGAGAAAGAGGGGGCCATTTTACGTTTGTGGGAGAAGGAGAGGGAGTTTGTGTTTGAGTCTATGTTGTTGTATTCTGTTAGTGAACTAGGATTTTCTTAATTTTGTTTAACGAATTCGTATGGAATTTACTTTTACTTTTACTTTTTTAAAAATGAAAAAGCAAGCACCCACCCCACCCAGCGAAAGCCCGCAAGCCAAGTGGTGCAAGTTTAGGGAGGTAGCGAAGGTTTTGAAGGTGGTATTAGTAGAGAAGGCGGATCTTTATCACAATTCTTATATGAGTTTGGAGGATCGAGTTCTCATCTGACACATGGTAGTGTGTATTCTTCGATGCATGATTTTGGGTCTTAGTTGTTTTCGGATATGCCTACTGTTAATTTGGTGGAGAGTGCCTTGGAGCCTTTTATGATAGATGGTATTACCTGCTTTTTCGGATATAATTCTAGGTCATCTCAGCCATGTCGATCGCCTCAACAGCTTGCATCACCTCATGGTGGAAGAGAGTACAGGTCTGCGACGGATATGAGTCGAGTTGATCTAAACGAGATGTCGACAGAATATACTAGGGGTCCATTGGTCTTGGTGGGACATGAGCATCTGCTGCACGTGATTAGTCTACCGTTTATTTTGGATACACTTCTATCTTTGGTTCTCTAGATCAGTTTACCTTTTATTTTGATACATTTTTTCTATTTATTTGTATATATTATTCTACCTTTTGATATCCAATACATTTTGTTTGTCTTCTCGTGTCATATACAATTTGCGTATACTTATTATAAAATGTGTGGTGCACGAATTGTAAATCACACTTTTCACAACTCGTACCACTAACCAGCAAGTGCACTGGGTCATTCAAGTAATACCTTATGTGAGTAAGGGTCGAATCCCACGAAAATTGTTGGCTTGAAGCAATCTATGGTTATCTTGTAATTCTTAGTCAGGATATCAATTATAATTATCAGTTTGGATTGCGAAAAATAAAAGAGCATGAATTAAATACTTGTTATGCAGTAATGGAGAATATGTTGGAGTTTTGGAGATGCTTTGTTTTCTGAATCTCTGCTTTCCCCCTGTCTTCTTCTTCACGCACGCAAGGTTCCTCCTATGACAAGCTGTGTGTTGGTGGATCACCGTTGTCAATGGCTACCATCCGTCCTCTCAGTGAAAATGGTCCAGGTGCGCTGTCACCGCACGGCTAATCATCTGTCGGTTCTCACTCATGCTGGAATAGGATCCATTGATCCTTTTGCGTTTGTCACTACGCCCAACCCTTGTGAGTTTGAAACTCGTCACAGTCATTCAATCCCTGAATCCTACTCGGAATACCACAGACAAGGTTTAGACTTTCCGGATTCTCAAGAATGCTGCCAATGGATTCTAGCTTATACCACGAAGATTCTGATTAAGGAATCCAAGAGATACTCATTCATTCGAAGGTAGAACCCAGGTGGTTGTCAGTCATGCATTCATAGGTTGAGAATGATGATGAATGTCACGGATCATCACATCCATCATATTGAAGTGCGAATGAACATCTTAGATAGAAACAAGCGTGTTTGAATAGAAAACAGAAATAATTGCATTAATTCATCAAGACACAGCAGAGCTCCACACCCCCAACAATGGAGTTTAGAGACTCGTGCCGTCAAAGAGTACAAAGTTCAGATCTAAAAATGTCATGAGATATAACATAAATCTCTAAAAGTTGTTTAAAAACTAAACTAAACTAAGATAGATAATGCAGAAATCCACTTCTGGGGCCCACTTGGTGTGTGCTGGGGCTGAGACTTGAGCTTTACATGTTTCTAGGCTGTTTCCAGAGTTAAACGCCAGGTTGTAACCTGTTTCTGGCGTTTAACGCCAGAATGCAACATGAAACTGGCGTTGAATGCCATTTTACGTCATTTATCCTTGAGCAAAGTATGGACTATTATATATTGTTGGAAAGCCCTGGATGTCTACTTTCCAACACAATTGAGAGAGCGCCATTTGGACTTTTGTAGCTCCAGAAAACCCATTTCGAGTGCAGGAAGGTTAGAATCCAACAGCATCTGCAGTCCTTTTTCAGCCTGAATCAGATTTTTGCTCAGCTCCCTCAATTTCAGCCAGAAAATACCTGAAATTACAGAAAAACACACAAACTCATATTAAAGTCTAGAAATGTGATTTTTATTTAAAAACTAACAAAAATATAATAAAAGTGACTAAAACATATTAAAAACTACCTAGAAACAATGCCAAAAAGCGTATAAATTATCCGCTCATCACAACACCAAACTTAAATTGTTGCTCGTCCCCAAGCAACTAAAAATAAAGTAGAATAAAAAGAAGAGAATATACAATGAATTCCAAAAATATCTATGAAGATCAGTCTTAATTAGATGAGCGGGGCTATTAGCTTTTTGCTTCTGAACAATTTTGGCATCTCACTTTATCCTTTGAAGTTAAGAATGATTGGCATCTATAGGAACTCAGAATTCAGATAGTGTTATTGATTTTCCTAGTTTAGTATGTTGATTCTTGAACACAGCTACTTTATGAGTCTTGGCCGTGGCCCTAAGCACTCTGTTTTCCAGTATTACCACCGGATACATACATGCCATTACCCTTGCCTTTTGGTTTTAAGGGCTATTGGCTTTTTGCTTTTGCCTTTTGGTTTAAAGAGCTTTTGGCTTTTTCTGCTTGCTTTTTCTTTTTCTTGCTCTCTCTCTTTTTTTCTTTTTTTTGCAAGCTTTGTTCTTCACTGCTTTTTCTTGCTTCAAGAATCATTTTTATGATTTTTCAGATTATCAAATAACATTTCTCCTTTTTCATCATTCTTTCAAGAGCCAACAATTTTAACATTCATAAACAACAAATTCAAAAGACATATGCACTGTTCAAGCATTCATTCAGAAAACAAAAAGTATTGCCACCACATCAAAATAATTAAACTATTTTAAAATTCAAAATTCATGTACTTCTTTTTCTTTTTCAGAAAAAATTTTTCATTTAAGAAAGGTGATGGATTCATAGGACATTCATATCTTTAAGACATATACACTTAGATACTAGTGATCATGTAATAAGACCCAAACATAAATAAACATAAAGCATAGTAAACAAAAAACAGAGAAATAAGAACAAGAAGATTAAGGAACGGGTCCACCTTAGTGAGGGTTGCGTCTTCCTCTTCTTGAAGAACCAATGGTGCTCTTGAGCTCCTCTATGTATCTTCCTTGTCTTTGTTGCTCCTTCCTCATAGCTCTTTGATCTGCAGTCAAATGCTCTACCACTGAACTATGGACCCTTGAGAACCTCTCCATCTCTCATGACTCGGGGGTGGAAGCAACTGCCTTCCTTTTTCTCTTTCTAGAGGTTTCTCCGGCCTTAGGTGCCATAAATGGTTATGGAAAAACAAAAAGCAACGCTTTTTTCCACACCAAACTTAAAAGTTTTGCTCGTCCTCGAGCAAAAGAAGATAGAAGGGAGTAGAAGGAGAAGTGGAGGAGAAGGAGGTGTGTGAATGGGTGGGTATGGGAGGGGAATGGTTTGAATTGGAATGGTGAGGTAGGTGGAGATCATGTGGGGTCAAGGACTTAGCATCCCTGCTCCATTGAGGCATGCAAAACGCCCTTAGTGTGCAATCCTGGCGTTTAACGCCAGACTGCTGCTTGTTTCTGGCGTTAAACGCCAGCTTTTCCCCTTTCTTGGCGTTGAACGCCAACTTGGTGCTTGTTTCTGGCGTTTAACGCCAGCTTGATGCTTCTTTCTGGCGTTAAACGCCAGTCTGATGCTTCTTACTGGCGTTTAAACGCCAGTAAGCTCTTCCTCCAGGGTGAGCTGTTTTTAATGCTGTTTTTCATTCTATTTTTTAGGGGTGTAATCGGTTCGGTTTGGTTCGGTTTTCGACCGAAAACCAACCGAACCAACCTGATCGGTTGTATGTTGATATCAACCATTCGGTTGACTGCTTTCTGGACAACCGAACCAAACCGAACCGAATCAACAGCGGTTTGGTTCGGTCAGTTTTTCGGTTTTTTTATACCTAATAAACAGAATTTAAAATATCATAAAATAAAGTTTAAAACCTTCAATAAACTAGAATAACAAGAGTATATCACATCCAAATCCAATACAAATTCAACTTAATTAAATATAAAACAAAGGCAATTAAAAATGTCTAGCAAACCAACAAAAATAAACACACTTTAAACCGCAACAGTCACTTTAAAACAAATAAAAACCAAACAGCCAATCAACCACCATGCTTAATCTGAATCCACACCAGACTCATCCTCATCTTCTCCGGTTGGTGCAATTTCTACAAAAATAAAACAAGAAAATCAATATAGATTATAAATATAATATAGATTATAGATTATAAACATAAACCATGAAAGGAACTACAAAACCATGCAGCCATATATATGCAGAACAAAACCACAGCAGCTCATAACAGTACAACTGGCTAGTTTATTTGCATCATTTAATACTCACCAACTGCCATATAATCAAGCAGAATTTAAATTCATTAACAGCTCTAACAGTCCACCAAAACAAGCATCATTGGATTTAAAAACAACATATTCTAACAAGTAGAAGGCAAGTTATTATTTCACAAGCAATGTATTCAATGAATATCTCTATTTCTCATCCAGGAAAAAAATTAAAATAAATAAATAAAGCGATGCATTATCCAGCCAATTCTATTTTATATATACCTTGTTATGTATATGACATTATTATTACAGAAAATTACTCTACACAAATTACTCTAATGATTCAGCCATTGCACAAAATCTTCACATTAAAGGATCTTGGTTCCTTATCATAGTTTCTTGGAATTGAAGTTTATAGAACAGATTCTATGCAGTTTGTCCCAAACAAAATATATAATAGACCTTCTATCAAAATTGGGAATGAGTGAAGCTAGTCCAATGGCTATCTCAATGATTTCATCCCTAAAATTACTATCAACTGGATCAGAGAAGTTTAATAGTAATGAAAGTTAGCCAGTTCATGCATAGTCCACTAAAGCTGAATTCTAAAGCTTGACAGCTGCTGAAGCAGAGATCACATGGGTTTAGAATCTACCTCAAAAATTAAACATCAAACTTCATATTATTTCACAAGTAATGTATTTCACAAGCATTATCCTGTGAGTTCTTGATGCAGCCAATACAAACAGACTATCTAAAAATAGAATTTCTAAAAAACATAACCACAAAGGCACAAACAGAATTTCTAAAAATCATAACCACAAATAGAATTTGTAAAAACAATTGTTCAGGTTAAATCAAGCACAACATTACTAAACAGAATCTCTAAAAATAATTGTTCAGAATTTCTAATCTCCGAAGAAGACATTGTGGAGTTGCTTTTTGCAGGAGATGGGAGATGGCTTGGTGACAGGAGTGCTGCTCGGCGCTTGAGTTGGACTGCGACAGCCACTGGAGTCTTGCTTGGAGACTGGACTGCTGCTCGGTGACAGGACTGCTTCTCGGTGAATCGATTGCTCCTCGGCGACGGCGACCCAACGACGCAGCGACGGCGACCCTGTGACGGCGACCCTGCGACGGCGATGACTGAAGAGAAGAAGAGATGAAGAGAAGCTAGGGTTCTCCTTCAGGGTCTCCTTCTCTCGAGCATGGTGGAATCGAAGGTGGAAGTGTGGAACCGTGGAAGAGAAGAAGAGAGGAAGAATGCTAGGGTTCTGGATTTGGTTTTCGCGTAAAAGAGAGGAAGAAAGCTAGGGTTGTGTGTGAAGTTGCCCTTTTATACCTAGGTTAAAGGGCAACTTAGTAAAAGCACACCATTGAACCCTCATTCTTCGGTTCGGTCCGGTTCGGTTCGGTTTCTGCCGAGTCAACCGAAAACCGAACCGAACCGATCGGTTTACTTCGGAAAAAAAACCAAAAAAACCGATTTTTTTGGTTTTCTAATCGGTTGTTGTAAAATTCGGTTCGGTTCTGCGGTAATTTTCGGTCCGATTCGGTAACTTACACCCCTACTATTTTTTATTTTTCAGTAATTTTTGTGACTTCACATGATCATCAACCTACAGAAAATATAAAATAGCAATGCAAACTAAATAGATATAGTTAAATAACATTGGGTTGCCTCCCAACAAGCGCTTCTTTATTGTCAATAGCTTGACACTGAGCTCTCATGGAGCCTCACAGATAATCAGAGCAGGGTTGGGGCCTATCAACACCAAACTTAGAGTTTGGTTGTGGCCTCCCAACACCAAACTTAGAGTTTGAATGTGGGGATTTTGTTTGAATCTGTATTGAGAGAAGCTTTTCATGCTTCCTTTCCATGGTTACAGAAGGAGAACCTTGTGTCTTATAGTTTGCAATGTCTGCAAACCACAGAGCTTCCTGAATAGCAAACAATTGCTCATCCGGAAAGGTTTCAGAGATCTCAGTAGGAGGGAGGGATGCTCCTGCTACTGGTTCTATCCGGGATAGGTGATCAGCTAATTGATTCTTTGTCCCTTTTCTGTCTCTTATTTCTATATCAAACTCTTGCAGAAGCAGCACCCATCTTATTTAAGCCTTTTGTTCTCTTCAACAAGATCAACAATACTTTCGACTTCTTTTAATTATTCTTTAAGGTAAGCATTTTCAGTATTCAAAATATCATTTTTCAGATTTAAGTTCATGGAATTGATTAAAAAAATTCTAATCTTTTCAGTAAGATCATCAATCATCGTATGGAGTTCTTTATTAATGGGTTCAAGAAAGATTACCTCATTGTTTTGACTGTGGTCGGCCATTAAGCATGCTTGAGAGTTGTGGTCTGATTATTCATCCTCTTCAGTGTCATTTTCTAGATCTTCCTAAGAAGCCATGAGTCATTTCTTCTTGTCCCTCCAAGAATTGTCTTCTCTCTTGAACTTGGGATAATCGTATTTGTAATGTCCAGCTTCTTTGCAATTGTAGAAGACGACCTTGCTAATGTCCTTCTTTGGTTCTTTTGAGCTGCCTCCTCTACTTCTTCCTTTTTGTCTCATCAGCCTTCTAAGTTTTCTAGCAAAAAAACACAATCTCGTCATCTGATAAACAGTCACTGGATTCATCTTCCAATGTTTCAGTATATGACTTAAGAGCTACTCTTTTTTTATGTGTGCCATTTTTCATGTGAGTGATTTTGTAAGCTAGTAACTTCTCTCTCAGCTCATCATAGGTCATTTGTTTAGGTTACTGCTTTCAGAGATAACAGTAGTCTTGGTTTTCCACTATTTTGTTACGCTTCTTAAGACTTTCCTCACCAACATTTGTTTGAAATGAGTAATTCTCATAGCATCCAAGCTATTATTGATGATAGAAAATCTCTCAAATATTTCATCTATTGATTCTTCTTCTTTCATAGTAAACATTTTATACTCTTTACTTAACATGTCAATCCTTATTTTTTTTTTTTTTTACTTGTGTGGTACCCTCACGTGTAACTTGGAGCTTATCCCAGATTTTTTTTGCTGTTTTGCATCTAGAAACCTTCTGGTATTCTTCGAAGCTGATGGCATAGTTTAGCATGTTGACAGCCTTGGCATTTAGTTCCACTTTTTTCTTGTCATCATCATTCCATTCTGCTTCTATTTTAGGATCAACAACTCCTTCAACGCTTGTTTTGGTTAAAATTTAAGGACCATTCATGATTATCTTTCAGAGGTTGTAATTCACATATTGAACAAATATCTTCATTCTTTCTTTTCAATAGTTGTATTTTTTTCCATTGAAGAATAAAAGTCTATTGTTGGATTGTCCTTCTGTCAGTGTGTAATCCACTGTGTTAGATCCCATATTGTTTGCCATCTGGATCTTTTTTCCAAGCTGTGAAGCTTAATCTCTTTGAGACCAAGCTCTGATATCAATTGATAGATATCAGTGGTTAAAAGAAGAAAGGTTGAATCTTGGCCTCTTTTTTACTTTGCTTGATTTATCTTAGAGTTGGATGGAACTTCTGGATTCAGTAGTGTTACCTTAGGTGAAAAGTAAGAGATTATTCTATTTTGTCTCTTATCGTAGGATGAGCCAAAACTGAAATACGTGCAAGGTATAAAGTTGTGAAGTCTAGCTGGATAGAATAAGTAGGAGATTATTCTGTTTTGTCTTCTGAAGTGAAAAACTAGAAATAGAGAAGAGAAGAAGAAGTGACACAACCATATATCTTAGCTCAGCTACTCAGTGCAATGTAGCCTACATCCAGTCTCCATCACAACTATGATGGAATTTCACCATGATCAAGATTACATTCACTAATTTTTCTAGGATTCTACCCAATCCTATCTGGGATAAATCCAGTTTCTAACCCAAACCAGATTTGACTAGGAACTCACCCTAACTTTCAACAGCAAAGTGCTCACCCAACTTGCAAGAAAATTCCCTCAGGATCATGACATCAAAACAGAAATACATACAAAGAATTTCTGAAATAAACACTGGCTTTTCTCCACGTCTAACTCTCTTGCTTTTTTTTCACTCAATGGCTTTTTCTTACATACCTTACTGTAATACCTTTTACCATTGAAACAAAGAAAGACTAGATTGAGAAAACAGAATATTCATTAAAAACCATGAAAGAGAAGAAGGTAATGCTCTCTAAACTATGGGATCCCAAACTTAGTGCTCTCACTTCTTGCCACAATCCTTGGTCGTTCACCCCTTTAATAGAGGAGTGAAGCTTCCAAAGCTTGAAACTTTGCTTCAGCACATTTGACTTCTTCTCCCAAAAAATCAGTAGCAGCAGCGACGTCACAGATGAGAGATAGAGTAGAAGCAGTGATTGAATTATACATGCATCCATACCTTATATCTTCTCTTTCATCCTTTTTTAAGTTGCTTCTTGAATATGAACCTTTCATTCTTACTTTGGCTCCAAGTTTGATTCATGAACGTTGATTCACAGCAGAGTGTCACTTCTTCAACATCTTTAACTTTTTACTTCCGTACATACAAGGAGAATATTTTTTTTACCGAGCTTCAATGAAGCATAAATGTGGAATGCTTTTTGTAATTTGTCCTTCGGATGTGATCTTTGCCTTTAGTCATAGCTTGTTTGACTTTCTTCTTTTATGATTGAATTGGTAACTCACTTTTTATATTTTGATTTTGTCCTAATTCAGAGCTTTTCTTTTTCTTTTTTTCTTTTGAACTTTCACGTGGGTGAAGAAAAAGAGGGAAGAGAGAAGATAGAATTTGGTTTCGGCGGTGTGTGTTTAATTCAGATGAAAATGAATTTCAATTTCTTAGTTAGCCATTAAGTTAGAGAAGGAATGAATTTAGATCACCTAGTTAGGCTTGTGATTGTTCTTGGTCCATATTCTAAACATGATGATGAGTGCTTTGTTTAAATTGAACCAATGCTGGGCTGCATTAATTTGTTGAGCCTGTTTTCTTATTTTTTGGGTCAGTATAATTAAATTAATTTGTTGAGTACACTAAATAAATATATATTTGACTTTTAATCTAATAATAATATTTAATCATCATCTATAATATATTGTTAGTTTTTCAAACTCAACACATATCTTTATTGTATTTGTTAAAAATAAATTAGTCAATATAATTTGCTAATAATAAAAATAGGAGATTTGCGTAAATAATGTTGTATTAGGAAAAATTTATTATTAATTATGTTTTTTAGTTTAAATAAATAACAAACCAAAAAAAATGTTTTACAATTTTTGTACTGGTGGAAAATAACTAATTATGATTGTTTCATAAAATAAGAAAAATAAAAAATAACTATTTTATTCATGTAAGACAATAAGTGACAAACTTAAAAATTTATGTATGGTGTGGTTAAAGTGTCCCAACATTTTTTCATAGAATAAAATAATAAAAATGTTAGATGCCCAAGTATTTTTATTAACCAAGTTATTAAAATTTAAACTTCAGTTATGCGCCCTTTTCTTTCTCCTCTTTCTCTTTCTCCAATGTCGTCATTGTCGCTGTCGCCACCATTACCACCATCACCATCGTCGTCACTGCTACCGCTGCCACCGTTGGGTCACCATCACCATTGTCTTTGTTGTTTTGTTGTTTAATTTCTTTTTTTTGTGAATTTGATGTATCTTTTTTATGGAGTGAAATTACGAATGTCTTTTATATTATTTTTTTATGCTTAATATTTGTGTGCTATAGTTGTAAATTTGTGTATTATGTTGAACAAAAATGTGTGCTATGCTTAAATATTTGTGTGCTGTAATAAACCAAAATTTGTTTAATGGTTTTTGATAAATTAGTGTGAGCTACCAGGCTATTAACTTCGATTATTACTTGTGTTATTTTTCTATATTCGATATTTGTGTTCTATTGTATATATTTTTGTTTTTTTTTATTATGGTTATTTATGATAATCTTAGTTTTCTTTAATTGAGTTGTTTGAAAAATTAGTGTTATTCTATGATTCTGGTTTTTGTGCCATATGTGCGAATTTGTGCGCTATGCTAAACAAAAATGTGTATTACACTTAAATATTTGTGTGCTATGATAAACCAGAATTTGTTTAATGATACCTACCAAATTAGTGTATGTGAGCTACCAACTATTAGTTTCGATTACTTGTGTGCTATGAAAATGAAGGGGTGTGTTGTTTCACTTTGTTTGATTTACACATGTAATATGGTATGATGTTTGCAGTGTTCATGGACAACTGCAAGAAAGACAAGGTGATCGCTGAACTTTTCAAGAGCCATTGCATTTAAAGCTGATTTGTACTTTTTGCATCTAAGGACAACATTCCATGAACACAAAGAAGATGTATTGAGTGTACTCAAAGATTGCCATGCCACATTTTCTATGGACCCTAATAACCAAGAAATGTTGGAACTTCACATCAGAGTTAATACCCATGAGCCATGATGACATACTTAAAAAGAGTGTCAACAGCACCTTTTTATGTGTGTGTTTATTTTTTTTTTTTTGAAAAATAGAATCCGTAATGTAACATTGGCTTGCAATGAATGGTGATCGATTTACATACTATGAAGAAAAAGAGACAGAAAAAAATAAATGTGTAACAAAACTCAATAAAAGAATATACACATAAATTTTGGTGTTGCAAAAATTTGTGTGCTGTGCTTCGAAAATTTGTGTGCTATATCGATAAAGTTTATCAAGAGCATCTTTGTGTGTGTGTGTGTTTTTTTTTTTTTTTTGGAAAATAGAACCTGTAATGTAACATTGGCTTGCAATGAATGGTGATTGGTTTGCAGAAAAAGAGAGAGAAAAAATAATTATGTAAAAGAACTCAATAAAAGAATACACACTTAAATTTTGGTGCAGCAAAAATTTGTGTGCTGTGCTTCAAAAAATTGTGTTATGTGCAAAAATTTGTGTTATGTAAAAAAATTTGTGTGCTATATCGATAAATTTGTGTTATGTGCTATACTTTAAAAATTTGTGTTGCTCTCCAACAAAAATTTGTGTGCTGCGGAAAGTGTAGAAAGACTTGTACATGTAGTACAAACTCTTTGAATTGTACGCTAGTGAAGCATTGGAGCGTGTGTCACAAATTTTATTTTGAAAGTAATTTTTATTATAGTTGGACCAACGAATTTAGTTAGACTTAGTTACCAAAATGACTTATATATGTAGCATTATTGATAAAATAATATATAATATAAATGTGTAGATATACGGTAGAAAAATCACTTTTTTGAATGGGTAGAAAGTGATTGAGAATTGTTAATTGAGTGTTGAGGATGCCTAGGAATGGCTTGGGGTGGTTTTGAGGGGAAATGAAAAGAGAGAATTTGAGAAATTGACACTTAAAGGAACTTTTGGTAAAAATAGATTTTTGACCAACTTCGACATGTCATAACTTGGCACTCAAAGCTTGAAATTATATGAAATTTATCTTGAATTAAAGATAGTGAAAAAGAACTTTAAAATCGTCTAACAATGGAGGAAAATGGAATTTTATGAAGAAATTTATGCACATTTGAAAACTGGTATAAAAATTGAATTATGAGATTATGCAGAAAAACCAGAATTTTGGCCTGTGTGCGCACGCACAGGGCTGTGCCTAGACACCACTCAGTACGAGTGTTCCAACTCATGTATATGCACGAGGTTGTGTATATGCACACCAAGAGAACTTTGCACACTTGTGCGTAAGCACACGTGATGCGTATGCACGAACCCTGTTTTTATCAAAAACTCTGTTTTTGACTGTTTTGCTTTTCGGACGAGGTTGTAATCCCCTTTAAAATCTGCATGGAGTTGAATAACTGATAATTAAGCCTTGAATACACTAGGGAGTGATATTAAAAATTGAATTGAACTATTCCTGAATAAACACTTAGTTAACCAGATGAAATATTATAGGGATGGTGGCTTTGTCCCGCCCGCGGTAAGGACGGTAGTTTCACCCAGCTCACGGAATAATGAGGTTGGTTGTTAATGAATGAATGGGGTTAATGAATCTAATAAGTTATGAAATTGATTAAAGTTAATAATTATTGATTAATTACCTGGGTAAGATACAAGAATTGTGGTTTGTCCCACTTGCTCTAAGTTAAGATTTTAAACACCTACTTGGGTAAGATGCAAACGATTGTGGTTTATTCCACTTAATTCAGGTTAGGATTTGAGGTACCTGGGTAAGATGCAAAGGATTGTGATTTGTTCTATTTGCTTCGGGTTAAGATTGAGGCACCTGGGTAAGATGCAAGGATCATGGCTCCGTCCCACTTACTCCAGATTAAGTGGGGATGGTGTCATTGTCCTGTCCACAGTGAAGACGGTGGTGTTATCCCACTTATGAGAAAATAAAATTAATTACTTAATAAAAAATTGATATTAATGAACCTAAGTTTGATAAATTGATAACGGATTGTGGTTAATAAATATAATAACTTGTGAAATTGGTTAAAGACGTTGATGTTGACTGATTGTGGCCTGAGTGGATGGATTAGCAAGGTCAGAGGTTTGTCCCGCTTGTGTGGCAAGGTTGTGGATTTATTCCCGCTTGCTATTTGGTTTGGCACCTGCACCCATTAAGGACGAAGGTCTCATCCCGCTTGCTCGTGGTTGCGGTGTGACGTGGGGAAGGTGACCGGGTACTCTTCCTCTGAGACAGAATGATACCCTAAATGAGAAAGTGACAAGGCATTCTCTCTCTGAGACTTGCTTTTGATAAGCTTGGAATGCTCCTTTTAGGGATATGATGGGTTGTTTTGCCCACGTTCTTTCTGGTTGCAAGGTAACTGGGCACTCTCCCTCTGAGATAGATGATACCTCCAGTGAGAAGGTGACAGGGCATTCTCCCTCTGAGACCGGCTTGTGGTAACCCAGATAGTTTCCTCCTAGTGATGCGCAATCGAGAGACAATGTCCGAGTTAGCTACCGGATGCGTCAGGTTCTTGCAGTTTAACCGACATGTGAGCTCTTGGCTAGTAGGACAGACATGCATCATGTGTATCTATATGCTATTGTTTGAGTGTTCATATTGTGTTTGATTTGCCTATCTAAATATTCTGTTAATTGCTTATTGTATTACTTGCTATACTTGTCTATTAATTGTGTTTAAATTGTATTAATTGTATTTGATACACACATAGCCACATATAGGTCTACCATGGATCAGGATTAGGCCTATATATAGTTTGTTATTTGGATAAGATTAATTAGCTTTTCTAGTCTATGAATAGTAATTAAATAAGGACCGTCAAATCAATCGGAAGATAAAATGATAAATTGTATTTGATACACACATAGCCACATATAGGTCTACCATGGATCAGGATTAGGCCTATATATAGTTTGTTATTTGGATAAGATTAATTAGCTTTTCTAGTCTATGAATAGTAATTAAATAAGGACCGAACATCATTTCAAATCAATAAAATAGATTATGAATATTGTCTGTGATACATGCATGGATCGGCTTGCATGGATTATTGGACTATTATTTTGATTATGAAACTTTCTTAATTTTAGTGGAAGCATATAGTAACATACAAGTGAAGTTTATCAAAATTCCAGTTTTTTGAATTAGAATTTAATAAGAACGAAGAAAAGGAAAAGCTTTTAAAATTTGTCGTTTTCGCTTCCTTCTTTTAAAAATCGAAACTAATAAGTACGTACGTACCCCAATAATAATAATAATTTCTTTTTCTAAAATCAACATTCACAAACAGCTCAATAATAATATGGCAATCCACACCCAAGTCTCAATTCAACTTCAAACAAAATTTTCATCACATATTTTTTTCGACATGATCTTGGCCTTATGTTATGAGACATGAAAACGTTGATAGTAAATAACTAAATTCTGTTTATTGAACCAAAAAATCAGGCTAGATAGATAGATTTCTATCCCAAACGTAACTTTGGCACTTGATTTTTCTCTCCTACTTTGCCATCCCATCGTAAGGACCGAAGAAAGCATGAAAAAGTTGAGCCACTAAATCAATAAAAGGACTAAGATTATGCCCCTACAAAGAAAAATGAATAAGATTGGGTAGGCACAGAGACCTATCTAATCACCCCAACAAGGTAGCTTAATTTGTCAAAAGAATAATCTAAAAGTTTTGGACACTTGTTACATAGAAATTCATTATCTTTTAACGCTGCGAGACAAATTTGGTTATCACTTATTGGCATGTAACGCATCACCGTTAAAAGAGTTTAGAACGACATCAGCATCAATCTTGGTGGTTACCCTTTTGGCATTTCTTGATTGTGTCTCATTATAGGTATCATCAAATCAACTTTTTAATATGTGGTGTGGAATGATGTTCATCCTACATTAAATATTATACATGATCCGCATTAATGCAATTGACATAGTTAATAATAATAATAATAATGATAATAATAATAATAGTAAAGTTAAGTTAAAAGGATGAGATAATGCTGTATACTCAATGATTAAATAAAACAGTAAACAAAGAAGGATTAGGGTATTATTAATGCTACATAAATAAAAATTACTTTGTTAAATCTGATTCGTTAACTAAAAATCTCAAATTGGAGCCTCTGTTAATAAAGAAAAAAAAAATCTTCTAAAGTAAAAAAATTTAAAGAGTGATAAAATAATATTTCAATCATCTTTAAATAATTTGTAATATTTATTATCTTAATTTAAAAATAATTAAAATATTTTTATTATTTTACTAATCTTTTTATTTTAAAAAAAATTATTATCTAAAATTTAATTCGTGAATAAAAAGGAAAAATCTTCGGTAAAAAATCTTTATTTTATTTGTCATAAGACCCTGATCAAATAAGGTTGGATTAGTTGAATTTCTAAGCGTTCTATGTAGATATATAAAAAAATCAATCACAAAATCAATTATTTGTATAAAATATATATTAAAATATAAAATATATATTAAAAATATATTAAACAACGTTAAGATTCGGATATTAGTAATTTATGAAGAAAACGAGTGAAAAAAGGTTAAACATCGAATCTAGAAAAATTAAATTAAACTAGTTAATACTGTATTCATAATAATTAAGAAAAACAGTAAACTTGGAGGAATGATTTAAACATATATTATATATAAACATTGTCTCCAAAACAAAATCCAGATATCTGGATGCATAAAACATGGCATTGACCATGAAAAGCTAGGTACAAACAACAGTGGAAGAAATCATGAAGCTAAGAGATTTACACTTACCTAATGACAGTGACATAGTATAAGTTCTCCTTTACAGAAAAATAGTGTCAGTTGCTAAAACATCTGACCCAAAAATGTTGTTCATTTTGGTAATATATCCTGAAATTGGCAAGTCCCTAATGTCTGAATCAGCCTCAGAAACAATGAAATGAAGTAAACGGCAAGAAGCCCTCCCCCTAAGAGTGAATCAAGCTTCATATCCCTTCTTACCAACACCAAAAGTGCCCAAATCAATCCAATTACCAAAAGTGTTAGTGTTTCCCAAAGATATGGATCTTTTGGTATAATAACAGAATTTGGATACTGTGACCAAGTTGAACTTGCAAGGGATAAGCCTAATCCAATCACAGTGTTGAATATAGGGCCAGCATAACAACCTGATATTGCAATTTGAGCACCTTCTGTCCCACCATGTAACGCCATAGTCAAATTTGTCACTAAGTCTCCAATTGAATTTCCCCAAGCAAGAACTGTTAGCCCCAAAATTGAAGGACTAATTCCGTATATGTAACCAAGTGAGACCAACAATCCAACCAGTTCTTGAGCTGAAATGTAACTCCATGTAACACTCATCACAAACCCCCCTGCAAGCCAAGGGAACATGTACTTCTTCGGCGGACTAGATGGCTCGGTGGTGAAGAATGCGGCTACGGCTAAGATGATTCCGATTAATAATCCGGTTCCATAGACCGTTAGGCTTCCCGGGGTCCAGAGAGAAGACAATAGCAATGGTGATAACAGGGCTGACAGAATTGCATATGGTTTGGACCATCTCTCTTCACAAACAACCGGAATTGTCAATCTCCTTGGCAAGTAAAGTGGCAACTCCAAGACACAAAGTGAAAATCTACAAACTGGAGATTTCTTAAAGCAGAATTTCTCCTCAAAGTTGAACCTACATTCTTGAGATCCATTTTCATCATTACCAATTACTCCTTTCTCCATTCCAATGATAAGGGGCACGGACGGATCGTCGCCATTACTCGATTGACCGTCGCTAGAGTCACCCTTCCACCGGGTCGACGAGATGTAGACAATAACCACATAAACAACATACATCAAACAGAAGCTAATTGCCCCAATAACATTGATCTCGCCGGCAATTAAGATGGCGAACAAGCACACAAGCACAAAGAGAAGAAAACTGACATCTCTTATCAATGCAGACTTCTTAACTCGAATTCCTCGATGCCTAACCGATATGCTAACAATCCCAACCACAACGCAGGACACAAAGGAAGCACCCCCAAGCACAGTGTTGAATCCAATACCTCCAGTGCCACTGCCATTGAAGGAAACAAGTGTTGCAAAGACATCACAGGCACCATTGCCAAGGGAAAGAAGGGTTACTCCAGCAACTGTTGGGGACAATCTCAGCAATTTTGAGAGGCTCTCAAGGGAAGGGCAAAAGTATTCAGAAGCAGTGTTAGCTAGAAGGTAGAACAAGACCAATAGCCAAAGGAACAAAAGGGTTTGACCAAAAAGAGCTAAATCCCCAAATTTGCAGTAGAAAAGGTAAAGATAATCAACATAACCCTCAGTGACACAAGGGTCATTGGATTTCAAGTACAAGCACTTTGCTTCGTTGTCACTGAGGCTGTGAAAGCTCTTGCAAGAATCATCATTCTCATCAATGTCACCAAGGGTAAAATGGTACTTTCTCAGAGGAAGCTGTTCTGAAGGAGAGTTGACATGAAGAACAAGGAAAACAGAGAAGACGATGAGGAAAGACGCGTTCAGCAACAAGGTGGAATAACCCATGCGTTTGGAGACAGAAACTGCGGTGTTATCCATGTTAAGAGAGAGAGGTTAACAAAACAAAGCAAAACCCAGTTGCAAAATCACAGAAAGTTGGAAACTTGACGATTAAGAAAACTCAAAATCCAAGCCTTAAATAACAAGATATGAAGAAAGAGGAAACCCAATTAAAAGAGAAAGTAGCATAACAGATTAAAGAGAGAAAAAACAAATCATACCTTAAACTCCAAACTTGGTGGTGCCTATTGGTATTTTCCTTTTGCTTCTATCTAATTCTGATTAGATTTGGATGAGGGAGAGAAAGAGAATTTGGCGAAACTTTAGGAAGTGGGATATGTGCGGTGTATTTAGATTAAGATATAAGGTATGTGTCATTGAGAAGAGATGACAAAGACAGAGAACGGAACAGCATGAGTAGTTGCCACACGCGGCTTGTGTGTTTGTGTTTTTATGGTGTCTTGGGAAGTTGAGAGTGGGCAGTGAATGTGTGTTTGAAGTGGGAAGAAAACAGAAAAAAAGGGAATGATGAAAGTGCACACGTGTCGGTGAAAAAGAAGAAGTTGCTATTCCAGGTGGTGGAGGGAGAAGGAGAACATTACTCGCTCCGTAATTTCCAATTTCATACCTGTGCGGGGAAACTATAAAAGAATAATTTAAAGGATGACACCAATTATACCGCTTGTATGCTAAAATAGATGAATACGTCTTTCATCTAAAATTAATACTAAAAGATGGTTAAATTACGATTTAGTCAAAATTTTTAAATTATTTAATAAATTTTAAATATTAATTTTATCTAGGGATATATA
>NC_029790.2:106963112-106978173 GCF_000816755.2 Arachis ipaensis | reverse complement strand
ATTATTATTGAAAACTATTTTTGTTAAAATTATTTAAAATTATTTTATATTCTAGTATCATATTTATTTTTAGAATCAAAGTAATATGATTAATGTTGTTATTTTTCAAAACTTATCAACATATTTTGTCTATTCTTAAATTAAAGTAGCTATATTATCTAAAAATGGTTTCATATTTTTTTTAGTTTAAACATCTATCAAAATTACTAAAAATAAGATGAATGCATAATTAAATACATAATATATTATTGTCTTAATTCTTATAGAATGATATTGTGTCTAAAGCCTTGAATTTTCCATAGATAAAATAATAATTATTGCTACAGGTCTTTTCCACAAAAAATTGATTTTTTCTGTTAAAATGATACACTACAAAAAAAGTCTATGATTACGGTAGCTAGTAAAAAAGGTGACCATAGATCTATGGTCATAGTTTTTTACCGTGGCCTATTCTCTCGTGGTCATAGGTCTATGTCACGGTTTTTTTATCTATGGTTATGGTTTCTATGGTCACGGTTTGAATTTTCAAATTCTGACACTTTAGGCCACACTTTTTCACCGTGACCATAACCTCTATAGTCACCCCTCCTTAAAACCGTGACCATAGCTTTATCTATGGTCACGGCCAAGCTTCTATGGTCACTCCACCTAAAACCGTGACCATAGCCTCTACGGTCACCCCTCCCTAAAACCGTGACCATAGCCTTATTTATGGTCACGATTTTTTGCCGTGACCATAGCCTCTATGGTCACCCTACTTTAAAACCGTGACCATAGCCTTATCTATAGTCACGGTTTTCACCGTGGCCATAGCTTATCTATGGTCACTCCTCCTTAAAACTGTGACCACAGCCTTATCTATGGTCACGGTTTTTTGCCGTGACCATAACTTATCTATGGTCACCCTATCTTAAACCGTAACCATAGATAATTACAAAAAAATTTATATTTTTTATATTTTTTATAGTATAATCATATCCCAAAATTTTGATAATTACAAAATCAATTTACAAAGAAAAAATTCAAAAAATCTAAATAATAAAATTTACATTATAAACTAAATATGTTTTTAATTCAAACAACACAAATCAAAATAGGATGTAATTTATTCATTGCATATAATATCGGGTAGAATTCCTTAAAAAAATACAAAAGACATCAAAAAATACTTAAAATTTAATTTTATGGACTTATTATAACATTTTAATGATTAGTTGATTAATCCACCTCGTCAGCAGCAGCTTCATCATTCTTAATAATCCCACTGACTTCTTCCCCATCATTAAGGTTTGGGGCTTCATATCCAACAAAATTAGGACCATTTTTCATATAATCAAAGGGTTCTCTTTCATTACATTGGATCCATTCACATTCTCTTCACTATTGAACCTTGTTTTCTGAGATAAATCATAGCAATAAATAAATATAAATAAAAAATATGGTAATAGATTATTTAATCAACACAAAATAATGAACAATTATATGAACCATATAATATTAATGATGTTCGATTCATTAATTTATGAAACGAGAATCACATTGAAATGAAGATTAATTAGTTAGTTATAAGAGTTATTAACAATTAGAGTATCTATATATAAGCACCATAATAGTTAGGTATAAGTAGGCTTTTGTATTTTACAGTTCAGTGAAATTTCCAATCACTTTCTTCTTCAATTAAATCCATACAATTACAACAAAAGAATACTAAAATAGGTACAACAACCAAAATTATGTGATTATGTAGACAATAACCAAGGAAGTTTGTAACTACACATTAACAACATTCTTTCTCAACAAACCATAATACTCCTCAATCCTCATCCTCAACTAAAGAAACATCCAATTAATTAATTAGTTAATTAATAATCAGTATTAAGCGACAAGTTGTAACACCCTAATATTCAAATCCTTATACTCGAGTCATAAGTCAATAATATTACAGTGGTACGACCCTCAAGGTGAATTTTTATTACATAATTATAAGTAAAATTGAAAGGAGTATTAATCGAGAAGCCTGAAAAGAGTAGAAACAAAATCGCGAAGCTGTATCACTCACGTATCGACAACTAAAAGTTCAAGGGTGAAGTCAAAAGCGATATACAGATAAAGGCATTAAGGAGAATAAGAGAAGGACAATATATAGATATATAATATAAGTAAATAGCCACTAGTCGCGACCCGCGAAGTTTAGGCCGGCTAGAGTATAGTATGAAAGTAGTTGACAACAGTATTTCCTAATCTCTCCCAAACGAAACATAAGAGCCTCTATAGGCAAGTTCAAAAGAGTTCAATACATAATATAAGCTTTTCAAATAAAGGTGGAGAAATTCTAAGCAAAATATAAAGTAGAGAATATAAAGATCTTCGCCGTCTGTCAGATGAACCACAGCTCACTTCTGAGCACCTGGACCCGTATCTGAAAAATAAGAGATATATACGGAATGAGAACCCTCGACCCATGGGATCCCAGTACGGTAAAAGTGCCAAATAAATACAATGCACTGCAATAAAAACTCACTAAGCATCTTAAACTTTCTTTCACCAAATATTCACCCTATGTTCTCGCTAATCCATAAACAGGCAACTGTCATAAGGGAATGCTAAATCCATTTCATATTCTTCATACTTTCCAACTCTCTAACTCTCCAACAAATCAAAATCAAAATCATAAGCCAAACCATCACCAGTTATTTTGTCTCAGAAATTCTATATCAATACTTCATATCCTCACCTGGAGCAAGTGAAATCACTTCATTGCGTCTACCCAGGGAACTCAAATTATCTCATTCAATACTCATCATTCTAATTTAATCATATCATTATTCCATCTCAACAAGAATAGTCCTCAGCATCAACCGACAGCAGCATGAGGGACCTCTCAGTTGTACAAACACAATCAATACAGATAAGTAATACACAATTAAGGTACAAGTAGAACAGATAGCATATAGTCAGGTAACATAGCATATATGATATAGCAATCCAAACAAATAGGAAAACCCAAACAATTCAAACATATGCAAATGATGTATGCCTACCCTATGGCTGATGATATCATATGTCGGTTATAAAGCCAACCTGACAAGTCCTGGTAGCTAACCATTAGACTGTCCCTGTGTCGCGCATCCCCAACTCGAGTAATTCTCAATCATAAACATAATCATAATCATAATCATACAACATCCACACTGGTGTTTATCCACGGGGGCGAGCTCATCCAGAACTTTCACAGTGTCCAGCCACACTTACGACATAGGGTCAGCAGAGCATCGAGTCTCAACCTGGAGCACGTGGTGGCTAATCAGTGCTTTCATCCAGGAAAACTCGTATCTCAAATACTCATTTCACATTCATTCATCGTGACTATATCATCACTTATACATCACATAATTACACATTTTATACATCACTCATCATAACCCGGGGCAAGTGGGGCGAAACCACAACCCTTTCGTCCACCCGGGGAGCCTCTATACTAACCAACCTGGACCAAGTGGGGCGCAACTACAACCCTTGCATCATTCCAGAAGGTACGTTCTCATATGCCCAGGAGGAACCAAGGAGGGGATCCTAACCTCCCACCATCTCGCTGGGGCGATTTTACAATACCAGGAGGAACAAGGAAGGAGATTCTCACCTTCCTTCATCTCTCTGGGGTCGCACTTTCGAGAAAGAGAGCTCAAGATAAAACAATCATTCAAAGCCATATTTTCATTTTTAGCCATAAATCAATATTTATCATAGCCATCCGGCTCATAACATAACCCATAAACAGCCAATAATCATTATTAAATACAGCCCTTTGGCTCACGGCATACACCACACTTCCATCATCACCCTCAGCAACTCATACAGTCATCATTAATCATAATTCATCATTACTCTCCCTTTACTTCACCCTCAAGCTACCACCCTTCCTAGTCCCTTCTCATTTCTAGGCCTACTATAAGGCTTTAAGACTTAAAGGGTGAGAATGGAGGCTTAAAAGTCTGAAATTCGGTTTTAAAAACTCAAAATCAACTTTTGCTGAAAACAGGGTCACGCGTGCGCATCGCCCATGCGCACGCATGGAAAGTGGAAAAGGAAGTGACGCGTGAGCGTCGTCCACACGCACGCATGGGAAGCAGAAAGGTAGCGCGACGCGTGCGCGTCAGTGACGCGTACGCATGGGTGCGTTTTGTGCTCCTCGCATAAACCCAGCACAGTACCAGCGCAACTCTCTGGATTTTCTTCTGGGCACTTGCATCAATACATCGCCGCGTACGCATCGGCCAGGCGCACGCATGAGAGAGTAAAAATTATGAATGACGCGTGCGCGTCGGCCATGCATGCGCGTCGGAGTACGTTTTCTTAAAAATTTTACTAAGTCTGAAAAAGCTGTAGAATTTCATTTTTAGACCTCAAACTTCCGCCACACATAACTTCTTCTACAAAATTCCTTTTTCAACTATTTTTGAACCGTTGGAAAGATCGTTGAATAAACTTTCATAAAAATTCAGTTTTGAAGAATTCCTAACTCCGAGGACCGAGTTATAGACCACCGAAATTGGTCAAAAATCAGTTTTTACCCAAAGACAGAAATTACCAACTTTTCCAATGTTCACAAGCCAAACCACTCATCCAAATGGCCACAACCCAACCACATCCACATAATTACACTCAACCAAAACCAAATCTACCTCATCTACACAATTTCACCAAAAACTATCAAATTCCACACCTCAATTCCTCAAACCATATTATTCAATGACCAAACCAATTATTCACATATTCAGTATCTAAAATCCATTCAATCTCTTATATCATCACACAATGCACACATCAACTTACCTTCCTTACCTCTTTCCGGCCTCCGACCCAAGATTCACGGCCTCCGGGCCAAGTTCACAATTTAAATACATATTTCACAAATCGATATTCATTATCCAATTCATCAAATCCTCAACACACCAAACATACAAATTCACACAATTCTCAACCCAATCATTAATTTACATTACATATCAACTATGCATATTAGTACTAACCATTTACACAATCCAAACTTAATCTTAGGGGCATCTAGCCTAGGAATTCTCATCACACCACACAGTACTTAAATGAAACTTAAACCGTATCTCTTGTAGCCAAAATAATTGAGCTTCTTCTTGAGAGTCTCTACCAACCCTTAGCTCCAAGCCTTACCAAGGCTCCATAAGCAATATCAATCTTCCAATTGTGCACCAAAATCACCCAATACTCTAACATAATCAATTTTCATAGTTATAATCAACCTAGGGTTCATGAAATTGATAAATCACAAGGGTTAGAGGGTTCCTTATTTTAACCCACAAAATTGGTTAATGGAACTCACCAATGACTCATACTAAAGCACTCCTAAATAACCAAAATCACAAGATTTCCTCAAAACCCAAATCAAATTCGATTTTAAAGAGAAAAATGGAAAGTGGGCAGAGGAAAGTGGAATACTCACCACAAAACTTAGATAGAATTGTAGAGGATGACAAGAGCGACGCGTAGCTATAAACAGCTCGTCAATCGGAGTTCTGGAGAGAAAGTTATGGTGATTTGAAGTTTGATGGAGTTAGGATTTTCTCTCTTCTTCCTCTCTTCTCCAAAGCTGCGCCCCACACCCTTTCTTTAGGGTTAATGAGCTGAAATGCTCATAACTAATGTTTATATATGTTGGGTCTTGGGCCTACTTGGGTCCGGTTCACTTGGTTTAGTTTGTTGGCCCAATTTTGTGCCAAAACCTTTAAGATTAGAGTTTTAAATCGTATTTTAAATATTTTTATCTTCTCAAATTATAAATTCTTATTTCTTAAAATTATTCACTTCTAATTAATTTTCTCGGTCACAGTACCGGACAGATCGCAGCCGGTACTGTCGGTCAATTTTTCAGTGCGCATTTTTATTCAGAAAACTATGTTTTCTGACTCAGAAAAATTCACTGAGTCGAAATATCATATTTAAATTATCAAATTCCGATTGCTAAATTTTCTAACCATATTCGCTCCTATTTAATTTATTATTTAATTAATTACGATTTGACCAAGTTTTACACAAATGATGAATTCCTAATCTCTTAACTTCTTATCGAGACCAAGCATCAATGACACATGCTAAAACAATAAAACAATCAAAAGATCTTTACCCCACATCTACATACTGAAAAAACAAGCACCGACTAAGATAGGAGCCAACAAATTTTACTTCTACCAACAACTTCTGCTCATTGATCATTTTTAACAACAAACTCAACTATAATTTTTCAATCCAAAGCAGCAAACAATATTGAAAAAGAAAAAAATTATAGACTAAAATTAACTTAGCTTGTATATATGTGCAGTATTTAACTTAAGAAACTAAACATGACATACTTGAACATACAAAATCGTTCAACAAACTTTAGGGATTGTGTCAATTAAATAAATAAACTTTGCGTATTGAATTTGGATTGCAATAGAATATTAATTTTCAGTCACTTCACTTAATCAAAATTTCATGCACGAAACCTACTTCATGTGTAATTGTGTACTAACGATTTACATCAATGAAATTGAAAAAAAAAAATTACTCAGTGATATGTTCAGCATCAAATTCAATTTACAGCAATAAATTCTACTTCTACCAACAAATTATGCTCATTGATCATTTTTAACAACAAACTCAACTATAATTTTTCAATCCAAATCATTATTAATTCATGTACATGAAAAATAGGAGCCACATCTTCATTAGTTACATCAGTAATCCATAAATTGAAGGCAATAATTTCAACAAAATCAATAATAAAATAGCTAAATGATAACAAAATCAATAACTCTTGTCTTATTGTCAAAATTTGACCACCAAATTTTTCCATTCTCATAACTTAAATCCAAAACACTGTTAAGTGACTAAAGTATTCAGTACTTTGACGAATCTGATATTAATTGTAGAACTCCATTTTACTGTAGGATCTGAGATGTGATAAGTTTGCAATGAACAAGAAGCAAAATAGTAAAAAGTTAGCAACCTACCTTGAAAATTGCAGAGGTTGGCAATGTCAGTGAGGTAAGTCAAGAAGGAAATGGCGGAAGGAAGTTCTTCCAGAGAGACTTTTTCCTTGAAGACGCAGCGACGGCAAGCTCGAGAAATGACAGGTATGAACGGCGGCGCGGGCAGTGCCCCCTTCTCTTTGTGGAACACTCCTTCTCCTCTCTGGCCATCGCGTTCTTCTCTCCTCCACCAAGTTCGATCGCGACGGCACACCCCGCAGCAGCCCCAACAGCGACGACGACGAGGTGCAGCGGCGCAAGCAACACCCCCTTCTTCGTCGCGTGCTTCCTTCTCCCCTTGTCCTTCTCTCTCTTCCCGATCTCTCTTCCTCCCTTTTGGCGTGCGATAGCAGCGGCGCTTTTCATAGCTCCATGGACAGCGACGGCAGCTGGGAAGCTTCTCCCTCCTCTGTTATTCTCTTCTGTCTCGGCGTGGGTGAGTGCTTCGCGGGTGAGGGAAAAAGTTGCACGTGTGTGTTGTGTGAAGAGGGAGTGTGCGCGAGGGAAGGTGAGTGAGGGACGTATGCGTGGGTGTAAGGGGTGAGGGAGAAGGGTGGTGGCTGAAGGACAGTAAGGGGTGTTAGAATTAGGGTTTATGGGTTTTAATTTGGGAATAAGGATTTGAGTAAAAATTATTAATTTCAAATAAACAAAAATATCTAATTGTAATTGAAAATTATATAAATTCAAATTAATTTAAAATTCAAAATCTCATAACTTTGATTTATTTACTTTTCAGTAAAGACAATTTTCTGAGCAATGAGGACGCGACGGGCGACGAGAGATGAGCACGACGACCCACGACACGCGACGAACGACACAGAAAAGCTTGTGATTCATGAGTGTACAGAGGGGTTGGATGACTGGTTGGACGACCTCCTAAAACTGTGACCATCGATACTTTTAGGTCATTCTCCAAAATCGTGACCATAAACCCTTTTAAGTCACCTTTTCGTAAAACCGTGACCATAGACTCTTTTAGGTCATCCCTCAAAACCGTGACCATAGATGACGTTTGGTCATAGTGAAAAACTGTGACCATAGACCTCTTTTAGGTCACCCTTCTAAAAAATCGTGACCATAGACTCTTTTTGGTCACTGTAAAAAACCGTGACCATAAACCCCTTTAGGTCATCCCCCAAAACCGTGACCATAGACCTTTTTAGGTCACCCTTCTGAAAAACCATGACCATAGACTCTTTTTGGTCACTGTAAAAAATTGTGACCATAGACCTTTTAAGTCACCCTCCAAAACCATGATTATAGACCCTTTTTGGTCACTGTATAAAATCATAACCATAGACACATTTGGGTTACCCCCAAAATCGTGACTATAGACCCTTTTAGGCCACCCCCAAAACCGTGACCATAGGTCCCTTTAGGTCACCCCCAAAACCGTGACCAAAGACCCTTTTAGGTCACCCTTTTTTGAAAAACCGTGACCATAGCCTCTTTTTTGTCACTGTAAAAAATCGTGACCATAGACCCTTTTAGGTCACCCCCAAAACCATGACCATAGACCCTTTTAGGCCACCCCCAAAACCGTGACCATAGATCCCTTTAGGTCACCCCCTAAAACCGTGACCATAGACCCTTTTAGGTCACATTTTTTTTGAAAAACCGTGACTATAGACCATTTTTAGTCACTGTAAAAGCCGTGACCATAGACCTCTTTAGGTCACCCCTCAAAACTATGAGACCACCCTTTTTCAAAAAAATCTTGACCATAGCTTTTTTTTTGTCACCCTAAAAAATCGTGACAAAAAAAACTGTGGCCATAGACCCAAAATGTTGTAGTGATATTGATTATTCAAGAATCGAAATCGATTTGTCCGTCTAGTACAATCATTTTTTTCTAAAAGATAAATTTTTGTTATGTGTAAAATAAAAACAATATATCACTCAAACATTTATCAAGTGTTTCGTAATAGTACCTATTAACCAATGAGATTTTATCAAATTATGAGTTTGATTCTTACTAATAACATTACTTAAGGATAATCGAGTTAGATCTTGAATACTAAACCCTCAATTACATTTGGTAATATTTTGAAAATTAAGTATATCCCATTTTTTATTATGAAAGAATAAATACACAATATCACTTGAATTAAAATTTAGTACATCTCACATTTTGAGTAAAATTTAACCGAAATCAAACTTCAAAGAAATGTTGTCAAAACCCTTTTCTCTACGATACACAGCCGTAATAATTTTATCAATTGTATAATTTTTTCTTCTTAGATGTATTACAAAAGACCAATGTGATTGATGTTATTTGTTTTAACTCATCTATCTCAAAGTTTAGTTATCCTATAATTATTCTTTTCGCTAATAAAGAATTATCTACTTCAATTGCTAAAGACATAAGAAGATAGTCTTTTAGAATTTTGTTACAAGATTATAAAATTTTATCTAAATTAAATAAGCACAACTACTTAATCTCATTATTTCATATGGTTAATTCTACACATAAGAGTTTAATTTTGATGTACTAACAGTATAAAGCGTTTTACACAGTCGTACAATCACATCTGTTCTTATGGATGACCATTCATGCGATCAATGTGAAAAATAATTATTTTTACTGATATGATATTACGTAATTAAATACACGTATAAAACTACTTTATATTAACAGTGCATCAAAATTAAATTCCTACACATAATACATAGTATTGTTAAAATTCACTCAACTTAAACGATCAATAACTAACAAATTTATATTATTGTAGTTAATAAAACTCATCCTTCATATTTAGTACTATTCTTCATTGATATAAAATATCATTGAGAGCTCATGTTAATAGCTATTCTATTAATATTTTGGTCTTGAGATATTATTGAAAGATAGTTGAATGACAAATAACTTTGTAACATATGATATTTAGACTTATGTGTTTGCTTTTTTAATGACGTCATTAAATTTTCTATCCTCTTATATAAATCAATATAAGAGCAAAACATGTATCCGTATAAGTAGTATAGTCGTATAGAGCATTACTTTTATTGTTCTTATATTTTAAAAATTCATACATTTTTTTAGCATTTAAGAGAAACTGCTAGTAATAATCTTTAGCATTTAAAGAAATATCAGTCAAAATCTCACTTCAAAAATATTTATGAGACAATCACATATACATATAAATTATTTTTCTGATAAAGTGAGTAACAACGATAGAGTTTTATAGTGCATATAGCACTAAATTATAGTAATTAAAAATTATTTGAATATTTTTTTGGTTTAATTACTCTGTTGGTCCCTATAGTTTTACGAAATTTTTAATTAGGTCTCTATACTTTTTTTCCTTTTAATTGGATTCCTACACCAATTTTTTTTCAATTAGGTATCTCTTGACATTAAACGTTATAAAAAACGTTAAGGATGGGTAAATTGACCATTATACCCATCATTTATTCTTTACAAATCATTGACACTCAGTAGGGTTCTATGTTCTGACTCTCTTCACGTCTTCCTTACCCTTCTCCTCCTCTATTTGCTCCTCATACTCTGTGAATACTCATAGATCAAAGTCACTTATCTTCAAGAATCTCTAGTTCCAAAACTCTCATCAAGAGGAGACATCTTTATTTTTGTGGTGAGGCAGTTGCTATCGTGTCTTTTTCGACAGTAGCAAGTTTTTCGAGTGGATTGATGATGAAGAAAATGAGAAGAGAGGATGGTTGAAGCAAAAGGAAAGGAGGGTTAGTTGCTTTTGTGGAGACACTCTCATTCTTCAGAGTTCAAATACATCAAGAAATCCAAACAGAAGATTTATTTCTTACTCTTACAGGAGATACAAATTTTTTGAGTGGGTTGGTAAAAAAAATTGATGAGAATGATGGGGTCGTAAGTTCACAGCAAGAATTTGAAAAGGTCAGAGAATTGGAGGCACAAGAAAAGAAGATAGAGAGATTAAGTGTGGATCTAGAGAGATTAATTGTGGAGGTTGGAGAAATAAATGCTTGTGCAAAAAGGTTGTGTGGTGAGTTGAGTTCAGTCAAAGAGCAACTTGGTAAAATGAAAGACACTAATAAAAAGCAAAACAAGATGCAAATTATGTTGATATTGATATTTGTGATTATTGCAGTCTTATATGTAAAGGTGTAGAAAGTATGGCTATTAAAAAATTATAATAATTTATATAACTTAAAAGTGTACTATTTATTTTGAATGCAATGAAGATAGATTATATGTTATTTAATTTCTTTAAATGAATGTTATTCTTTTGCTATTTAATATGCATAGAAATATGATATAGAGAAAAAAAAATAATAACAACAAATGAAAATAAAGTTAAATATGAAGTACATGTTTAAACCTTAATTTAATTCATTAAACATATGAAAATGAAGTCGAATATAAATTTATAATTACTTGTAAGTAGCGGTGTTCAAATCCAAACTTATTTAAATAAAGCCATTATCCAATCCAAAATTAAAAATGGATCAAAATCGTACTAATTTAAATTAAATCAAATTTTATTTTTGGTAAACTGAACTAATTTAATTCAAACAGCAAAGTGTGATGTAATATTATTATTTTATTATTAAATTTAAATTTTACATTAATATATTAATTTGTTACATATTATTATTATTATTATTATTATTATTATTATTATTATAAAATAAAATTTATTTATCTGATTGATTTACTCTATTTTTTAATAATAAAATATTAAAATTTTATTTTTAAAAACTAAATAAATCAAACCAATTCAAATTGTAATAGTTTGGATTGTATTGGATAAAGCTAATCTAAAACAGAACAAATTATGTATTTTAGATTGGACTGATTTTTCTATTAAAATCGATCCAAACTATACTGCGAATACTATTATTTACAAACATATTGATCAACTTTTTATTTGAAAAATGTTTTTTTTTTTCCAAACAAACTTGGTTAAAAGTAACATAAGTCAAATTTCAAGTATGAGAATGTGATCATTTAACCGTCATTTGACTTAAAAAATAAAATTATAATATTTTATCTTCTCAATAATATCATATAGATCGTCTATTCTCGGATAGGAATTGCTGGTCTACCCTCGACATTACACATCGGATAGGAATTACTCGTCTATACTCACAAACATAGCTCGGATAGGAATTACTCGTCTACCTTAGCAGTCATAACTCAACATCTCAAAATAATCCATAATTAGACTTTGTTCTCATCATTAATCATATCTTAATATCTCAAACTCACAATCATAGCTTGGATAGGAATTACTCGTCCATCCTCACAATCACAACTCATCACTATCACTTCAATCATTATCAACATAGCCTTCATTTATAATAATCTCAACACTCCGCACTTCTCATTCATAATCATCACATCTCAAGCTCTCTTCATTCCCAAGTTACCAACCCTTCATAGCTTGATCCCTCTACTATGTTTACAACTAAGATTTAAGGTCTAAAAGAGTGAAAATAGAGGTTTAGAGGTTCAAAATTTAGCTTTAAAACACAAAACTTAGGTTTGCTAAAACAGCCGCCACGCGTACGCGTGGGCGTACATTTTTACTTCCTCGCGTACGCAAGCTCCTTGCTCGCGTACGCGAGATGTTCAGCCCGAAAAGGTTGGTCGCATCGCGTGCAGGTGGCTGCGTACGCGAGTTATGCAGAACTGCAAAAATGCTGAATGCTGCAGAATTTTCAGCTTTGCACTCCAAACTTCTGACGCGCATAACTTTTTTGTTTTAAGACATTTTTCATTCGTTCTTTGAACGGCGTAAACTTCACGGACCAATTTTCATATAAAATAAGTTTTAAATAATTTTGGGATCCGGAATTCAAGTTATGGCTCGCCGAAGTTTGGCCAAAAAATAAGATTTTCACAAAATGCTCAAACCTCTATTTTACCAAAATCATACCTCATTAAACACCAATCCCTCTCTCATCAATCCTTTAGTTACCTAAAATACCAATACGTTCTTATCAATTCAATATCATATTCACTATGTTCATATATAATAATAATAACAAGTGTAATAGTCCGTGCCATGCACGTGATAAGATTGAAATTATAATTTTAAATTCTTTTGTGAAGATTAATTTGAATTATAATAATTTGATTAATAAAAATATAACATATTATGTATTGTTTATTTTTTTTAATCTATTATTAAATGTATTAAATCTAAAATAGTTATTAATTAGTTTTAGTAATTTAATTTTTTCAATAAATCAAATATATATACTCAATGTGACCATAAATAATCTAGTAATACTTAGATCCACTAACAATTTTTTATATGTTGTTTTACTGTTAAGTAAGAACATATCAAAATCAACTCAAAATAAATAATAAATTATTAGAGAATTCTAATACACAAAATTCTCTAATAAACAATAAATAATTTAAACCCACTAAAATAACTCAACACTTTTCTTTGATACCTGCAAAACATATACCTGAAATAATATTATATCAATGTTAGTATACAGTTTTACAATCATCGACCGTATTTACTATACGTGACTACTTCTTAAAAGTTATTCTACATACGTATGCAGTCGAAAGATAAATTACTGGACTTTATTTTATTTTTCTAAATTACTATAATTATGCATTATTCATTAAATGCTACTTGTAATATAATTGTAATATTGTAATATAATTATAATAAAGATATTTTTCTAAAATAAATTTAGAAGAGAGAATAGTGCTTTCATTTTGGAGGGAAAATGAATTCATGAGGAATTGACACTTCACTTTTATTAGTTGATAATATATTAAATATTGATTTTATATAATTATAATAAAGATAGTTTCCTAAATTAGTATAATCATGCATTATTTGTTAAATGTTAATTGTAATATAATTATAATAAAGATATTTTTTAAAAATAAATTTAGAAGAGAAAATAGTGATTTCATTTTAGAGGAAAAATGAATTCATGAAAAATTGACACCTCACTTTTATTAGTTGGAGGAAAAATCCAGTTTTAGTATATTTCTCGTCATTATATATTTTTTTCTAATCAAATATCCACTGTTTTCTTTCCTTCGTTTCAGCATTTTAAATCTGGGTTTAACTTGTCGTAGTTCTCACTTCTCAATCATTCTATTAGATGTAGTTGATAACTATTGAAATTCTTTGATTAACATAGGAGAAAAATATATTATTATATGATAGAATTAATATGAGTATATTTTGTTATTAAATACACAAAGTTAATGTAAAATAAAATTACACATAAAAAAAGCAAAGAAAATAAAATTAAAATAGCAAAAACGATAAAAAGATGATTTTTACAATTTTGTTTTGTCATTTTATGTATAGAAGATTAGAAAATAATAAACTTTTGACTAAATTAATTTTGTATTTGTTGTATTCAAATTAAATAAGTAATAAGTTATATTATTTTAATTTATTCCTTAAATTTATATATCATAAAAATCAAATCAATATACATAATTTTAAATTGTGTGATACTTAAATATCTAATCAAATCAATTAGTTGATATAATTAATGCATCATAATGAATTGTATTTAATGAGTTAAACAAAATAAATTAAGAAACACTCTCAGAAACATGCTACGTTGACTCTATCATTACATGTAAAAAATCGATTTTTATATAATAGAATTGATAATATAATAGACGGCGAGAAAGAGAAAGATAAACATTTTAGATCTTAGGTTGTTTCATTTGGATGTTGTAATGTGGGTATCACATTATTTTACTTATTCTACCCTATTAACCTTTTTGCAACTTTATTTCAGTATCAATAGAATTTCACTACCTTTTAGTAATAAATTAAAATCTAAAATAAAATTAAAAAAAAGTAAAGAATATAAAATTCTTGATTGAAATTTTATTTTATTTTTTGTTATTATAACATGTATTTTTATTTAATATACCAACACCGTACAAAATTAATCGTAAAAAAAGTATAAAATATAAATAAATATACTGAATTAAGAGATAAAATTATATTTGTTATCTCATTTTTACTTTTAGCAGCACAATTTGTATCATGTACTCAACATAATTTAAGATG
>NC_029790.2:106960452-106962603 GCF_000816755.2 Arachis ipaensis | reverse complement strand
TTAAAATTAATTAATTGGAATAAATAAAAATAAATTATATGATATTTAAAAAAAATGAATAAAAAAAAAATAAAAAGAAATAGAAGAAATAAAAGACTACAATAAAAAAAATTAAGTGTGAGAGTTTTATTTTTTTTTTTTTACAAATTTTATATCACATCCGTTTCAATAATAATAAATAAAAATACATCAACCTTATATCTAAGAGAAAATGATGAGATAAAATCATAACACAGTTCTAAAACAAAAGCTTAAATTAAACCATAATATCATTGCACAACACAAATTGAAAGTAATTTCACACTATAATATACCACACAAACAGGTAAATGACTTAAGCTTAATTACGAAATTTTTTTTATTTATGTATACATGATAACACCATGATCTATAAATGCTTCATGGATAACATATCATATATTGCTCTAAATGATGAGCACGGGAGTTGAAGAGTGTGTGGTGGTTTGTGTCCATGATAGTTGACTTCTTGCGACGACGCCTCATAGGAAGAAAAAGAATTGTTGTAAAAGCTACCTAATGAAAGAGTAATTGGTAAATGAATGATATTTTTTTCTAGCATATATGGTCTTTTATAGTGATAAAATAAAAATGGAAGGAATAAAATTTTATATTTTTATATTCAGAATAGAATTTAATATTTATCGTAATAAAATTAAATAACTAATCAGTTATAATTCATGTATTTAAATAAATAAAATAAATTAAATAAAAATATTTTTAAGAATTAATCAAATCAGTTAGTTGATACAAATAATTAGTATAATTGATTTTATTTTATTTATTGAACTCAAAAAAATAAATTAGGAAATAATTGATTAAATTAATTAGTTGATATAATTAATTTATTATAATTGATTAGATTTAATAAATTAAAAAAATAAATAGAAAAACATATGAGACAATAATTTTTTAACTAAATTAATCTGTATATTATTATTATTATTATTATTATTATTATTATTATTATTATTATTATTATTATTATTATTATTAAAATGATTAAAAGTATTTTCAATTGATAATTAATAAGTAATTTAATAATGCATTAAATATTGATTTGATATAATTATAATAAAGATATGTTTCTAAATTAGTATAATTATGTATTATTCATTAAATATTAATTATAATATAATTATAATAAAGATATTTTTTATAAAATAATTTAGAATAGAGAATAGAAAATTTCATTTTGGAAGAAAAACGGAGTCACGAGAGATCGACACCTCGCCTTCATTAGTTGGGGGGAAAACCCAATTTTAGTATAATAAGTAGATAGATAAATAGATATTTTGTTCATAACTAAAACTAAAAATATGATTATTCAGATTTAGATTTTAGAATAAACGTATGAATAACAAATAATCTATTTTATCATGCATATTATAAATTAATGAATTAAACTAACTGATATAATAAATTATAATTAATTAATTGGTATAAATTATAATAAATTATATGATATTTAAAAAAAATGAATAAAAAGAAAATAAAAAGAGATAGAAGAGATAAAAGACTACAATAAAATAAATTGAGTGTGAGAGTTTTATTTACTTTTTTTTACAAATTTTATATCACATCCATTTCAATAATAATAAATAAAAATACATCAACTTGATATTTAAGAGAAAATGATGAGATAAAATCATAACACAGTTCTAAAACAAAAGCTTAAATTAAACCATAATATCATTGCACAACACAAATTGAAAGTAATTTCATACTATAATATACCATACAAACAGGTAAATGACTTAAGCTTAATTACAGAATTTTTTTTATTTATGCATTCATAATAACACCATGGTTTATAAATGCTTCATGGATAACATATCATATATTGTCTGAATGATGAGCACGGAATTTGAAAAATGTGTGGTGGTTTGTGTTCACAATAGGTGATTTCTTGCGACGACGCCTCATAGGAAGAAAAAGAATTGTTGTAAAAACTACCTAATGAAAGAGTAATTGGTAAATGAATGATATTTTTTTCTAGCATATATGGTCTTTTATAGTGGTAAAATAAAAACGGAAGGAATAAAATTTTACATTTTTATATTCGGAATAGAATTTGATATTTATCGTAATAAAATTAAATAACTAATCAGTTATAATTCATGTATTTAAATA
>NC_029790.2:106948075-106950665 GCF_000816755.2 Arachis ipaensis | reverse complement strand
CAGCATTCTACAACTTATCTGAACTTTTAGAAAAGCTCCCTGAAGGGATAAAGAGGAATCTCTGCTATTTGATAAAAGACAAAGAAGACCACAAGTGCCAGCTATGTGCCTCAGAGATATCTGAAGAAAGCAATAATGAAACAGAATCAACTCACATGATGAAAGAAGGAGACAATGCATCTGAGGGTCACATGATAAAAGAGGAGGACAGTGCATCTGAAGCATCTCTCAACATTATTGCATAGTGACGTAAGCGCTTAGGTCATAGAGCACCAACAATGTAGCTGGTGCAAAAGAACAAATAATGATGTAAGCAATGACGTCATAAGAAGGGTAAGGATGGGAATTGTCCATCAAACCCAACTATTATAAATAGGTTGCTTAGGCAATTGTAGAAGCATCAGACAATAGAAAGCAGGAGGCTAAGAGTACTCATATGCTAGGAGAGCAAGGAGGAAGCTGCCGAGGCGATTCTATGGTCTGAGGAAGAATTCCCTTAGGAAAAATAGTTCTAAACTCTCCTCTGGAGTTAGTATCTACAATCTCCCCTCTGGAGATAAAAACCCCTTATGTAAAATATACTAAAAACAGAAGAATCTGATTATTATAAATTAACTGCTTTATTAGATAATGAAAAGCAGGCTGTTCTAAAAACAGAATTAAATCTCAAATCAAATGAAAATTTTAATAAACAATCTTTTAAAAGAAGTTTTTAATAGAAAAAATATAATATACTATGGAAAAATTCAACTTGAAGCTCCTATAAAGATAAAATCTGCCAATGGAGAACTTGAAATAGCTTTGATAAATAATGAAAAATTAAGTAAACAGATTGAGAAAATTAAGGATCAACAAAAAAGATCTAAAATTGGATGGATTCATATTAGTACTATACAAGTCTTAATCAAATCTACATATATGAAAGGAATTAATTCACCAATAAGTTTAGCAATCTGTGACAAAAGAATTACTGATGACCCAATAGATCAAATAATTGGAATTGTTCATGGAAATTTGGCAAACGTAAATGTTAAATTTAATGCCCATCTTGGATATGCTATACCTTTATCAACTGAAAATCTTGGAAGATCTATAAGTTTGGCTTATAAATTTCATAGAAAGAATCTAATGGAACAAGATGATGAACCATTTTCAATTACATATGCAATAAATTATGCTTTAACAAATAGCCATCATAGTATAATATTTAAAAACAGAGAAAGAATTTATGTCGATGAATTATTTAAGAAAATTGTAAAAACGGAAATACCAAAATATAAAGCTATTGAAAACTCAGTTCTATTATTAAAAGAACCATCAGGAAAATTGGTTTCATCAAATTTTCAAATAAGAGAATCTAAAATTAATAGCCCTTTAAGTTTATCTAAGTTAAAGATTAAAGAAGAAAATTCTGAAATAAAAGAATTAACAAAAAAGGTCGAAAAATTAAATGAAACCCTAAATACTAAATTATGACAATAAATAAAGAAGAAATATATGTAACTTATCAAGATAAGAAACAAGAGCTCTTTGAAAGAGAAAATCGTTTGAATTATTTGCAGTTTTCTGAAATAAATCAAGGAGCATTTGAAGCTCTAAAAATAATCTATGACAAGTTAAAAAGAGAAGTTGAAGAACTAGAAAAATTAATAGAATCTCTAGAAAATAGTGATGAAGCGATGATAGAATTTGCAGAAATTCTAAAATAAATAATGAAGCATACAAAGATTGAAAGACCAGAAAATAAAATAAAAAGAAAAAGAGCGAAAAAATTAAAAAGTAAAATAAAGGAGTATAAAAGGGAATTAAATAATCTTCAGATCGAAATTGATGACCTTATAATAAAAAGGATAGAAATAAGAATAAATATAAACAAGTTGGAGTTAAACTTAAAAAATTTATAAATGCCTGGAAAACCATATTATGACTTAAAAGAATTAAAGCTGTAGAAAGAAAAAATAGAGAATGAGGTTGAAAAATTAAAAAGATATTTAGAAACAACAGAAAGTGTAGAAAGAAGTTTTTGAAGATTTGAGAAATTATATTAAAGAAAAAGACAAACGGATAAAAGATTTTATATACAATAATCCTTGCAAAAAAGAATATTATAAACTAAAACAAGATTGAAAAGCTATAAAAATGAAATCAGAATTATAAATACTAGTAATAGTAGAAATGACCAACATTTTTTATGAATTTGTAAATTATACACTTATTCGAAGTAAAATATGAAGAGTAAAATTGGTATCAGAGCCAAGTTAACGATTAAGGGTAACACTTTTTCTTTAAGCAACACTTTTAGTGATACGCTTTTAAATCAATAAACAACCAAATAAAAACAAAAATCTGTAAATCTGTACCAAAACACATCTATACACTAGATGGACCCTATTATATATAGTGGTTGTTACGTGATTATTGCGCTTGTGTATAGTTTAATGATTTCGTTTTAACCAACTCATTTTAGTTTGAAGTTGCATATTCAACTCCTATAACACCTTGCACATGATAATATATAAAAAAAACATATGAAGCGTTTTTATCTTTTAAATGAAAACACACAAAGAAATTATTATAAAATTTTACAAAA
>NC_029790.2:106945135-106947859 GCF_000816755.2 Arachis ipaensis | reverse complement strand
TCGAATATTTTTCTAAAAAAATATGTAGTCAAAAAATTAATTAGGTTCTTAATTGTAGGTATCTTCAATTTGTGAAAAAATATTCCGTTAACTCTAATATTTTTACACTCGCAAAGATTTAATTACAAAATTAAAAATAATGTAGGAACCAATTGAAAGAAAAATATAAAGACTTACTTACAAATTTGATAAAACTGTAGAGACCAACAAAAAAAATTAAACCTTTGTTTTAGCTCTATAGGATAAAACTTTAAAAATATTCCATCTTCATAAAAAGTGGACTTTTTTCAATGAAAATTTGGATGAAAATCATTAAATTAGTAATAAATGAGATTATTTTAAATCAGTATGTATTAACTTTTACAAAGATAAAAGTGATATATGAAAAAAGTTTTTTGCCTTTAATATAAGTCATACAAGTTACTTACATAACACGCACGTAAAATCACGTTGTTCTTCTTTGTATTCCACGTTCTTCCTCCTCCTTCTCTTTCTTCTTCTTCTCCTTCTTCTTTGCATTTCTCCACTTTTTTCTTCGCGTGTTTTATCTTCAACGTCATTTTTTATTACTGTTGTTGTTGTTGCATTTTTTTCCTCCTCCACTTTCTATTGATTTTGTGACATTATATATATTTTTTTCTTTGTTTGATTTTTTTCCTCTCAAGAAGAATTATGAGAATATGAATAAGAAGATGAAGAAGAAGAAGCAGCAGAAAATGAAGAGGAGGAAGATGAAGAGTTTTGAATTATGCAGAACTTATCAGCACACATATACCGAAAATTCTTAAACAATACACTCGAATATTTTCGTGTTACACCCAAATTTGCTGCAAATACAGAAAAATATTTCCTCTAATGCTGCATTTTTTCTTCTTTTTTTTCCCTATTTCTTTCTTTCTTTTAATTAAATGAATGTAAATTCATCCTCTTCTAAGTAATTTTGCAGCATTATATGTTTCTTCTTTTTCTTTGTTTGATTTTTTTATTTTTATTCTTGTTAAAAGAATAAAATAAGAAGAAACTTGAGAAGGTAAAATAAAAAAGAAAAGATGAATAAGGAAAAGATTTAATTATTCTGTTGGTCCCTATAGTTTTACAAAATTTTCAATTAGGTCCCTATACTTTTTTTCCTTTTAATTTGGTCCATGCACCAAATTTTTTTTTCAATTAGGTCCCTTTTGGCAGTAATTGGTTTAATTGTATAAGGACCTAATTAAAAAAAATTTGTGCAGGGACCCAAATAAAAGAAAAATAAAGTATAGGGACCCAATTAAAAAAAAATTGGTGCAAGGTCTCAATTAAAAGGAAAAAAAGTATAGGGACCTAATTAAAAATTTCACGAAACTATAGGGACCAACAGAGTAATTAAACCTAAGAAAAAAAGAAGAAGAAGATTGTGATGATGATGAAAAAAAAAAAGAAGAAGCAGCAGAAGATGAGAAGGAAAAAGAGGAAGAGTTTTGAATTATGCAGAACTTATCAGCATACATACACAAAAAATTTTTAAACAATACACTCGAAAATCTTTGTGTTACACCCAAATATGTTCGTGTTACACTCAAATTTGCTGCAAATATAGAAAAATATTTTCTCTAATGCTGTATTTTTTTCTTTTTTTCTTATTTCTTTTTTTCTTTTAGTTGAATGAATGTAAGTTCATCCTCTTCCAAATAATTTTGAAGCATTATATGTTTTTTCTTTTTTGTTTGATTTTTTTTTGTTTTTATTCTTGTTAAAAGAGTAAAACAAGAAGAAACTTGAGAAGATAAAATAAGAAAAAAAAAGATGAATAAGAAAAAAAAAGATGATGATGATGAAAAAGAAGAAGAAGAAGCAGCAGAATATAAGGAGGAGGGAAAAGAAGAGTTTTTAATTATGCAAAATTTATTAGCACACAGTACATACACTGAAAATTTTTAAACAATATACTCAAATATCTCCGTGTTACACCCAAATTTACTGTAAATACAGAAAAATATTTTTTTTAATGCGGAACTTTTACATTACATTCAATTCAAACCATCAACGATGAAACATAATTCACCTACAGAATCATAAACTACTAACAAAAAAATTAACTAGAATCGAACCACACCTCAACCACTTAATTGGATTCGAAACAATAATCAATTTCATTCTGGTTCAATTAATAATCTGAACTTGAATTATTTATTATCTTCAACAACGAGATAATTGATGATGGAGGAGAATGAGGAAAAGGAAGAAGGAGAAGAAATTCCAATAAAAAAGAAGGAGGAAGAGGAAAAGGAGGAGGTGGTGTTAGTGATGACGATAACAAAAGAGAAAAATAACGAAAAAGAAGAACGTGCAATAACAGCACAAAGAAAAACATAGCGCATAAATATAAATTACTTGTATAAATTTATATAAAGAAATAATTTGTACGTGGAGAATAATTGAAGTGATATATAAAAAAAGTTTCTTGCCTTTAATTTATTTAATCAATTTTATTTAAGTTGATTGGACATAATTATTGTTTGTTTACTGGCAACATTTATTATTTTATAATTTAAAGAGTAGAAACCCTCTACATTATTATATAAGTTGAAATGTCTAATATAATCTTTTATTTAATAAAAAACTTGAAAATAAATATATTAAATTGTTTATATATTTACTATTTAATATCATCACAATTTGTTTAGAAATTTGAATAAATTAGAATAAATTATTTATTTATTTCTTTAAATTTAGTCAATTAAT
>NC_029790.2:106944705-106945116 GCF_000816755.2 Arachis ipaensis | reverse complement strand
AGATAGCTTAGATGTATAATAATCATGTGATTAGTACAAAATAATTAGTTTCACAAATTATCATAAAAATAATTAATTATCATAAAATAGGTCAAAATCAAAATTTATTGGAGTACTCGCATGTTTAATATGTAATTACTTATACTGAAATAACTGTATTATTGTTTTCATTATCATTACTATAGAATTTTGTTTTGATGTATTGATAATGTAAAGAGCTTTATATAATTATTCAATCAAATTTATACGTTTAGTATTTTTTAAGTGATGAATTTAAAAATTAGATACTTTTAGTGATATGTCAAATACATGTTCATATGTTTGGGTAAAATTTTTTTATACCATTATTGAATGAAAAACCTTTAAATAATTTGAAATTTATCCCAATCAAATTAAATAAATAATTTATTA
>NC_029790.2:106943154-106944602 GCF_000816755.2 Arachis ipaensis | reverse complement strand
ACTAATTCTTATTACACATATTATACTACTAGTTTTATTTCTTAGTTTTTAATTGTTTTGATGTGTAATCACCAAAAATATCTTTGAATTATCAAATTGCTATTAGAAGTATAATTTAAATTTGTTAAAGTAAAAAATCATTCCAACATTTTTTGTTTATGGTCATATTTTAAAATTGTGATTATAGTTAATAAAAATTGCTTGTGACTAGAGGTTTATATATAGTCACTTTTTTTATTTTTTTTTAAGTTATGGTTTTTTACTATGACCTATCCTAACGGGATTATGGCTCTATAATCATGGTTTTTTTTTTCTACGGTCACCATTCTTTTAGTTACGCTTATCAAATTTTCATCAAATATTTTAGGTCATAGTTTAAAGTGTGACCATAATTTATTCTATAGTCACACTAGTTTAAAATCATGACCATAATTTTTTCTATAGTCAATGATCATAACATATTCTATGGTAACGATTTTACCTATTCTATAGTCATGGTTATTATTAGACAATTCAAAAACGTGACATTTGATTTTTTTTCCATTATTAAAGGTTTCTCAAACTTTTTTTTCATTAATTCAAAAATATAATACACTCATTTTAAAATGCAATAACAATATCTAAAAAAATACAAATATAAGTGACAAATATTTTTTGTATTTAGTAAATTATTTGTAAATTTTATCTGAATTTTTGTAAAAATATTTTGATAACTATTTAGAATATAAATGAAAAAATGATAACAAAGTTCTATCTCTAAATCTTTTTATTTTTAAAGATATTTTTGCTCATTTACAACAAAAAAATTGCAAAAAAAAAAAAATTATTTAGCATAAAATTACCAAATTTTATGAAGAAAAATATTTTTTTTAATTATATCTAGATAACGTGGTAATGCGTATTCCTGATTTTGCACTCAAATTTAAGAATATTTCGGTCGTGAAATTAAGATATAGAGTCCAAAGTCCAAACTCCCAAGTCTTCTTTTTTCTCGTTGTCGGCACTCCTTATCCGTGAAATAAAGTCTCCCTCAATCCTCAATCCTCAATCCTCAACTTTATGCTTGAACGTAATTTTCCTTCAAGTTTACAACACCGCGTTTGCAACCGTGGTTTTTGTGAGGTATGTTTAAAAATTAAAATTCAGCCATCACCCCAATAATCCAATATCAATTTCACCAATTTTATTTTCTTCATCGTCGGTTTGGGTTTTAATCTACCCAGTAATTTTGTATGTTTGGATGCACCTAATTATTAGTTTACCAAAATAATTTTTTGTTATTTATATTTGTACACATTATTTTTTTCTAATTCATATTTTATCTCTCAAAAGGATTAGTCAATTTTTACAACATGTAGCAAAAATAATAAAATCATTTATAATATTTATTTTATGTTTAAAATTTTATTAAAATAATATAAATCAAATACAAATATTAGAATGATGTT
>NC_029790.2:106932325-106943029 GCF_000816755.2 Arachis ipaensis | reverse complement strand
TGTCCCATAACTCAAAATCAAATTTAAAATGACTAAAACTCATTTTAGAGTCTAAAATCATTTTTTTCATACACTTGATTTCATGTATCTGACTTAGTATGCAAAATCTTATCTACACTTACAAATATGTTCATTATTCAAATATGATATCATAACAATCTTTAGATAAAAGGAGAGAATATCTACTTATCATTATAGGTGGATAAGTTACAAAAAGATAACAACTTATCTTTTCTACAATATAAATATCTGAGTAAAGTACCAACCCGGTCCCTGTCCATTTCCCCGAATGACAAGGCGACCCTTAACCAAAAACACGATCCATTTCGGTTCCTGATCCTGTGTTCCGTCTACCAACGCGGTCCTTCTATGACTTTCACAGCGAAAACTCGACGGAAATTACTGACGTGTATAGGCGAGTGGATGACATGGATGGCTTGGGTGGTTACGTGGAATATGGAAACCCACGTGACTAGGTGAAATGGACAGGGTCCTTTCTGTCCTCATCCACAATACAAAACACCATCGTTTTGAGGGTTCCAGGCGTCGTTTGGTTTTGCGCCTTATATATTATCCCCTAAAAATCCCTTGACTCTGTAACATAATTACATTCTAAACCCTACCAGACAACTCTCTTCTCCATCAAGGCAGGGGTGAGTGGTGAAAAGCTTGGTGACAAGGTTGCTGACGAAGCTTCTGACGGAGATGTAGACGGTTGCTGGACGGCGCTGTTGACGGAAGTTGGACGGTTTGGCACACAGCACAGGTTGGTGTCGCTACTGTCCCTTTCACTGTTTTGCTTGTATGTGGTCCTCATTCTACAATTGTTGTTTGCATTTAGCCATGGTGGGGTATAGAGAGTTTAAAATATTGTTTCTGTTGCCATATCCTATGAGTTTTATGTATTTAAATAAGATGAAAGTGTAGAAATGTGTTAAAAAATTAGTGAAAGTTGGAACAAATTATTAGGATTGGCTATTTAAATTGATGTAAGATTAAAGGAACTGTGTTGCATGTTTAAATTTTTTAATTAGGAGTTAACAAAATTTTTTTGCACTTTTTCAGATGTCTGAATGTCTGGTAACCCCTATGTTTTACCATGGAGGGAATTTCAAGAAGGACAGTGAAGGATTTCTTAGCTACATGCATGGGAAAGTTCATAGGTGGCCACCAATGGATGTTGACCTGATTAATTACTTTGATTTGGTTGCTTTGTTTAAAGAGTTAGGCTACGTGGAGTTTAAGACAATATACTGGTGTGACATGACTGCCTCTGATATGGAATCTGGACGTCATGCCATTCACGGGGATAAAGAAATTAATGAACTGAGGGAGGATTTTAATAAGAATAGGCATACAGATGAATTTTACATCTACTTTGATCATCCTGTGGACTTACCAGAGGTAATTGGTAAGGGGGTTGGGGAGGACGTTGTGATTTCCAGTGATGACATTTCCCTTAAGTCATCATCATTTTCCTCTGATGATGGATACAAAAGCACTGAGGATGAGGCTTATAAGCCGCCTCTTCCTGGTTATGAGTCTGATGACAGTGGGAGTGATGACAGTTTGAATAAGAAGAAGAACAAGTAGAAGACTCGAGTTAAGGAGAGTATGTCACCTAAAGGAAGAAATAAAACTGGTGTGACTAAGAAGAAAGGGACTAAGTCAGCAGAAGATGGGCCAAAGATGTCCCCTAAAACAACTAAGAAAAAGGCTAGTAGGAAATACTCTGGTGTTAGGAGAAAACATATGCTAAAGGAGGGGCTTGGTTAGCAAGGTATGCAGAGGGAGAACAGTGGGCCTGGGTCAGAGCTTGGAGGTCCAAGAAGCTCCAAAGAACATGGGCTTACTGGACAGGATGCAACAAATGCTGCTGATGGAGCTGAAGACCATGTACCAGACCCAACTGCAGCAGAGCTAGATAGTGAATATGAGAAACCTTATGAGTATGAAAGTGAGGTGTTCAACAGTCCAGTTTCATTTGGAGATGAGGGTAAAACAACCTATGACACTTTTGATGAGGACACTGAATATGGTGAGGTCCAATTTAAGGTTGGACAATTGTTCCCTACTATGGAATCATTTAAGAAAGCCCTGAAAGATTATTTTGTGCACGAGGGTAAAGATGTTTTATACATTAAGAATGAGAAGTTGAGGGTGAGGGCAGCTTGTGCAGGTAAAGAATGTCCTTGGCTAATTTTTACTTCCTGGAACAGTTCAAAAGGTTGCTTTCAGATCAAAACTCTTTACAATGAACACAATTGTGGACGGGATTTTGGTAGCAACTTGGCTGATAGAGCATGGGTGACTGATAAGTTAGTTAAGAAGCTCTTCACACAACCTGACCTGAAGCTAGGTGCAGCTAGGATCATATGATAGATGAATACAATGTGAAAATCAATCCCAGAATGGTAGCTCGAGCATTGAAGGTTGCGAGAGAGGTTGTCATTGGGAGTGAAAAGGCACAGTATGGAAAGACACACGATTACCTGATAGAATTGCATAGAAGTAACCTAGGATCAACTGCCTTGATGGAAGTAATTTTCCAACTTGAGTCCCTGCCACTATTCGATAGTTTATACATTAGTTTGGATGCCTGCAAGAAGGGGTTTAAGGTTATACATTAGTGGACTCTGCTAGCACCACACAGGTATGACTTCTTTAAGGTTCGATTTGTCATATAATTAGAATGGTTAAGGATTTAAGTGTCACATGATAGTTTGGTCAGGGTTTTAATTGTCATTGCAAAAATTGATGAAGCATTTAATTGCCATCTCTGTATAATGACACACACACACAGAATTTGAATGCTAGTGTTGAAGGAACTTCTCTAGATCCTGTGGTAAGTAGTTTGTAGGGTTACTTAGTTTAAATGTGTTCATGAGTTTTATTGTTGACTATAGATTAAAATGTATACTATTCATGAATGTAGACAAAGGCAAAAAAAACCAAAAAAAACAAAAAACTAAAAAAGAAGCTACCTAAATTAGCACCAAAAGAAGTTTCAACAGTGGGATAAGGAGATGAAATTCCTCTTTCACAGTCTGCTCCCCAACCAGATGTTGTAAGTGACATAATTCACAATTGCATTATATTTACCAATGTCTTAATCTTATTTTTGTTTCACACATTGCAATACTGTTGGTTTACAGGTAGCATCTGAGACCCCCAACTTGCATAACCCACCTCCACAAAGGATGAAGCAACCAATTGTTAGGCCACCAATTTTCTCCACCTCTATTCAAGGTTCTATGGAGAATCAGAGTCCTCCAATCATTAGACCTCAATTTAGGCTTCCCACTCCTACTAGCACACAAATTCTACCCAACAATGAGATTAATGTTCCTACGGGATCAAAGATGCCTAAACCAAGTCAACAACATGGTCTTAGTGCCGAGACAATGGGCGTATCAACTTCCGGAACTGCATCAAGACTATTCAAGTTCATTCCCACTCCTGGATTTATGCCTCCTAGGAAGAACTAGAAGTGTAGTCCTAGGTTTGTATTCCAACAAGTAGATGATGTCTTTTTGATAAACTAGCTTACATACAGCCACAACAAATAGTTTTTTACTTTCTGTTTTGATAGCCTATGTTAATTAAGGACCTATAATACTCTATTTATCTTTATGTTACTGATGTTGGTATATAGGGTTATATGTTGCCCACTTTTGGAGTCACCTTGTGCACAAGATGTTGACATTTGGTAACTGTATGAACTTGTTAATGTTACATATTACTGTTAGTTATTACTGGATTGCTTTTCATGGAATGAAAGAACTTGAGTATAACACATTCTATTTTTTGACACAATCAATCTTTTCCAAACAACCAACACAACTATTCTATTTAATAAATTCGGATTTACACTGTTAAGTGATACAACTATCTCAGCAACAGGCACTTCCAACACAAAACCAACATCATACACTAACTATCTGCTATCCAGTTTAACGGAGATAATTTGCAAATACAACTTCAAAGACAAACACAACAACCATCAATGGATAACTAAAAGACCTATTACACTTAACGTGCCTAGAATTTTTCATCTGCAACTCTAACCTAGAAACTTTGTCCTCTAGCTTTGTCAATTTCTTCTCCATCGAAACAGCTGCATCCAACAAATGATTTTGCTTTGGATTTTGACCATAAAGACTGTCATCATTTATTTGCTCCTCTTCAAATAGTAAAACATATTCATCCAGCCATAGAAAATATTTACAATGAGATTCTGCAGTCTGCACAGTGAAAAGAAGAAAAACTAGAATTGCAATGAAGAGATGCTTGTTACAGATCTTGGCAGGAATATAAACATAACTAATTATTTCATACCTTGAAATTTGGGCATCCAAAGAATAGCCTATTAGGGTTCGACTGTGTTGACGACATGAATAGAATTGCATGAATCCCACAATTGCATCTCGATGCAACGAATCTTTTTTTCTTCCTCGCTCCAGCACTACCAACGGAGCTCACAGAAATACTCCTACCCTAATTGTTCGACGCATCTCTTCCACTCCCATGATCTCTGCTATTGCTCATGCTGGTATCGGTTCCATACACGATATAGGGGAGATTGACGACCAGACTCGTCTAATAAAGACGCCTGGAATCCTCAAAATGATGGCATTTTTGTGTTGTGAACGAGGACAGAAAGGACCCTGTCCATTTCACCTAGCCACGTGGGATTCCATCTTCCACGTAACCACCCAAGCCATCCATATCATCCACTCGCCTACACACGTCAGCAATTTTCGTTGAGTTTTTGCCGTGAAAGTCACAAAAGGACCGCGGTGGCAGACGGAGCACAGGGTTATGGACCGAAATAGATCGTGTTTTTGGTTAAGGGTCGCTTTGTCATTCGGAAAAATGGATATGGACCGGGTTGGTGCTTTACTCTAAATACCTTATCAAACTTAGGTATTTCTCAATTTTAATATACTAAAAAACCTGCCTAAAATTCTTACTAACTTAAGCATCGGAGTCCCTTGCAGATATTCCCTCAACCTCTCTGAAGAACTCGTGCGGCATCCCTTCGCCGGAGAAGGCATTAGAGCTCACGCATCAAAAGGAGTTTGGACTTCACGTTTAAACCCAAATCATACTGGTTTTAGGTAAGTATCAAAACAAAAATTTTTCATCTAATTTTACAAAAATACTATGCTTATCTACATCTAAGGACTAAAATAAGTAGAATGGAGTAGGATTTAAAGCCCACCCTAACCTTACATGCAGGTGTATAATCTCTTAAAATTTTATCTTATCCTACTTATATGGGTTTAAAACCCTTCCCCCTAATCTCAACATGCAGAAAAGCTCTTCACCTGATTCGACTCGTTCAACCGGCCCAACCAATGAAAGAAAAAGTATATTCATTTTAAAACACTCGTAGTATTAGTCTTTCAACATTTTACTAACATGGTAGAATGAATATTCTGAATGGTTTTATTCATAGGCGGGATCTTAGACAAGAAAATCATATGTCATCCTATCTTTTTGTATTGTGTACGGATAGATTAGCATGCTTTATTGGTCATGAGATTGATCTGGGCTTGTAAAAGCCATTTGCTATTTTTAGAAGGGGACCAAAAATATCCCACTTAATGTTTGCGGATGATTTATTTTTATTCTGTAAAGCTACGAAAAGACAAGTGCAAAATATGATGGTGGTTTTGGAGAATTTTTGCAAAGCATTTGGGATGAAGATTAATGTAAAAAATATCCAAAGCATTTTGCTCCAAGAATGTCTCTGCGACAAGGAAAGAGACCTTCACTGGAGTGTCCTCCATCAGATTTGTCCAGAATTTGGGCAAGTATCTTGGGGTTACCCTTAGCCATTTTAAGGTGACCCATTCAGCTTTTAATAGTGTCCTAGATAAGATTTGGGATAGACTTGCAAACTAAAAAGATGTGAGAATAAAGAAAGGATAAGAGTAATTTTAGGAAGTAAAATAAATGAGTTTTAATAGGAGAGAACTCAAAATATTTAGTAAGGAGTTTTTTTGTCGGAGAATTTTATTCTTATTCGTTGAAGTTATAGCATAAAGATACTATATATACATCTCTAGAATTGTAATTGAAGTCAATAACAATAGCAATATCCTTATTCACATCATCTTATAGAGTTAGTTAGAAGAAATCTTTCATATTGTTTTTTCTCTTTACAAAATATATAGCGAGTGCATTATTGTGAGTAGTGTTCAATTTCGTATTATTTTGTATCTATTAGAAGTCAAAATTTCGTTATAGACTCAACAATTGGTATCAGAGCCAACGTTATATTATTCATTATTTGTGTGGTGAAATTTAATTTTGAATACAATGGCTTCTACTAGTGGTAATGTCAAAGTAGGCAAATATGAAATCGAGAAGTTTAATGGAAAAAATGATTTTTTCTTATTGGAGGATGCAGATGAAAAATCTGCTTATATCACAAAAATTACACAAGGCACTGGCAGGTAAAGAAAAAAAGCCGGAGGAAATGAAAGATGAGGATTGGAAAGAATTAGATCTTGAGGCACGGGCTGCAATAATCTTATGCCTTGAGAGGGATGTTGCTTTTTTGGTAAATGAAGAAGCAACTGCAGCAGGCGTTTGGGCAAAGTTAGAGAGTAACTTCATGACGAAGACTCTAACTAACAGGATCTACTTAAAATCCAAATTGTATACATGCAAGATGGAAGAAGGTACCTCAATCTGAGAATATATCAATAAGTTTGATAGGATTATATCAAACTTAAAGGATATAGATATGAAGGTTGATGATGACGATCAGGCATTCATATTGTTAATTTAATTTCCGAAGTCCTATGAAAATCTGGTGCAGACATTGATGCTGGTGGGTGACACTCTGACCATGGATGAGACGAAAGCATCACTTTTAGTGGATGATCTACATAAGGTTGCTACAAGTGTAATGTCATCTCCAAATGGAAGAGAGTATAATGATTAAGCACAAGGATTGTTCGCGGCTAGAGGAAGGACTAATGAAAGAGGAAAAGGTAATAAGCATGGAAAGTTTAGGCCAAAATCTAGACCTCACGCGGAGAGAACATGCTTTAAATGTGGGGAGCCTGGACATTTAAAAAAAAATTATCCAAATAAGAAGATAACTTTCAAAAAACAGAACAATGACAACCCAAAAGAAAAGCAAGAAGCAAGCTATGTCTCAAATGATGAGGAGGACTGTTACTCTGTGACAGAATAATCTTATGAAATCTTCGATAAGTGGATTCTTGATTTAGGAGCACCATATGTGCCCAAATATGAAGTGGTTTACTACCTATCAGAGCATAAATGGTGGCACAGTTTTAATGGGCAATGATCATGCTTGTAAAACTGTGGGGTTAGGTACTATAAGAATCAAGATGCATGATGGAATAGTAAGAACCTTAAAGGATGTGAGACATATTCGAGACTTGCAGAAAAATCTTATCTCCATAGGTTTGTTGGAGAAAAATGGTTACAAAATAGTTACAAAAAATGGGGTACTAAAAGTTGTTTGTGGTCCTTTGGTAGTGATGAAGGGAGTTTGTCACGATAATCTTTTCTCTTTTGGGGACAACAATCACAGGTGAGTTAGCAGTTGGAATCCGTAGAAGTAGAGATTAAACAAATTGCACAAGAATATGGCACATGCGGCTTGGACATATGTCAGAGAAAGGTCTATCATTGCTTTGTGGATAAGGTTTGCTAAAGAATATGAAGAAACTACAAATAAAATTTTGTTAGCATTGCGTGTATAGAAAGGCACACATGGTGAAGTTTTCTATAAGCAAGCATAAAAGCAGAGGATTGTTAGATTATGCGTATACTGATGTTTGAGGCCTGTCTAAAGTTACCTCCAAAGGTGGTTCCAGGTAGTTTGTTACTTTTGTTGATGATTATTTCAGGTATGTTTGGGTTTACTTCCTCAAGCATAAGAATGAGGTATTTGACACTTTTAAGTGATAGAGAGCAATGGTTGAAACTGAACAGATAGGAAGCTGAAAACTCTATGATCAGATAATGACACAGAGTACATGGATGTGGCTTTCAAGGAGTTATGTGATCGAGAAGGCATTGTGAGACACTGGACAGTTAGAGAAACACCACAACAGAATGGAGTCACTGAACGACTGAATCGTATGCTACTTGAGAAGGCACGGTGTTTGCACTCTAATTCTGGGTTAGGCAGAGAGTGGTGAGTGGAGTCGGTTGCTACAACTTGCTATAGCTTGCTACATAGTGAACCGATCCCCACATTCTTCTCTAGATGGAGACACACCTTATAAGGTGTGGTCAGGGGAACATGCAGATTACGAGAAACTCAGAGTTTTTGGATTCACATCCTATTATCATGTCAAAGATAATAAGCTTGATGATAGAGCTAAAAAGGAAATCTTTTTGGGGTATCCAAGAGGGGTTCAAGGGTATCGTCTTTGGAGTGTAAATGATTCTAAGTTTGTAATTAGTAGGGATGTTACCTTTGATGAACGATCTATGGTAACTTTGTCTAAAGATACGATGCCAGATGATGGTGATATTGTAAAAACTTCAAATACTCAAGTGGTGGAGATAGAGTTTAAATACTAACAAATAAATTCTAATAATGTTCAGGTAGAGCATCCTAATGCTACTCGAGATGATACAGAGGATGAACTTGATCATGAGGAGATTCAGCGAGAAAATGTACATGCATTACAACAGCAGCAGCAGGATTCTTTGGCATCCACTAGGCCAAAGAGGAATTATAAATTCGTTCAGAAGTTTGGGTTAGACAAGCCTCTGAGACATTATGGGCAGGTAAACTTGGTAGATTATGCACTCTCGGTGGAGGATGATAAGCCGGTCACCTTCAAACTTGCTATCAAAGACAAAGATAGAGAAAGTTGGTTGGTCGCCATGGAAGAAGAGATGCAATCTCTCCATAAGAACAAGACATGAGAGGTGGTCCCGTTGCCCGTGGAAAAGACTGCAATTGGTTGTAAATGGGTGTTTAAAAAAAAAGAAGATCTTACTAAGTCAGATGGTACAAGATTCAAAGCTAGGTTAGTAGCAAAGGGATTTGCACAAAAAGAAGGTGTTGATTACAACGAGATATTTTCTCCTGTGGTGAAGCACACTTCCATAAGGGTGCTTTTGAGTCTTGTTGCTCAGGGTGATCTTGAGTTAGAACAGCTAGATGTAAAGACAGCTTTCTTTCATGGTGACTTAGAGGAAAAAATTTACATGTATCAACCTGAGGATTTCAAGGTTGAGGGTAAAGAAAATCAGGTATGTCGCTTAAAGAAATCGCTATATGGATTGAAACAATCTCCTCGACAGTGGTATAAGCGATTTAACTCCTTTACGTTAAAACAAGGTTTTTTCAGAAGTAATTATGATTGTTATGTATACATTCATAAGCTTTTTGGAAGTGATTATATCTATCTTCTGTTGTATGTGGATGACATGCTTATTGCTTCTAAAGCAAGGTAGAGATAGATAGGTTAAAGGTTTAACTTGGTAAAGAATTTGAAACAAAAGATTTGGGTATTGCACGAAAAATATTTGGCATGGAAATTAAAAGAGAGAGATCAAGCCGAAAATTACTCTTAATACCGTTGGCTTGACATTTCAAGCTCTTTGGTAAACAATCTCCCACAACAGCAGAAGATAAGGCTTACATGGAAAATGTATCTTATGCTAGTGCAGTTGGTAGCCTAATGTATGCTATGGTGTGTACACGCCTAGATATTTCACAGGCAATTAGTATTGTTAGCAGGTTCATGGCAAATCCGGGTAAGGCACACTGGGAAGTAGTTAAGTGGATATTAAAGTACTTGAAGGGTACCATTGACATAAGTTTATGCTTTAGGGAAAATTATGTCAAATCAGCAGCTTTGTTGATTTTGATTATGCTGGTGATCTAGACAGAAGACGTTCTACGACCGGTTATGTATATAAAATACAAGGTGCTCCAATTAGTTGGCGATCGATATTACAAGCTACAGTGGCACTATCTACTACAGAGGCTGAGTACATGACAGTAGCAGAAAGGGTGAAAGAAGTATTGTGGCTAAGAGGTCTTCTAGATGATTTGGGGTTTCAGCAAGATTGCGTGAATCTGAGTTGTGATAATCAAAGTGCAATTCATTTGGCTAAAAATTTTCGTGCGTGATGTTATAAAGAAAGGCAACATGTCTCTTGTAAAATTACACACAAATAAAAATCCCGCAGACATGCTGACTAAAGTAGTGTCAGGAAGCAAGTTCCAACACTGTTTGGAATTGCTCAATATTGTTCCATGTTAGGCATGGGGATACGATTATACGAATACCATACTTTGATCGTTCAAAATTTGAGTAGATTTCAAATTGTGACTGAGGTGGAGAATTGTGAGAATAAAGGAAGGATAAGAGTAATTTTAGGAAGTAAAATAAATGAGTTTTAATAGGAGAGAACTCAAAATGTTTAGTAAGGAGTTTTTTGTCGGAGAATTTTATTCTTATTCGTTAAAGTTATAGCATAGAGATACTATATATACGTCTCTAGAATTGTAATTGAAGTCAATAACAATAACAATATCCTTATTCACATCATCTTATAGAGTTAGTTAGAAGAAATCTTTCATATTGTTTTTCCTCTTTACAAAATATATAGCGAGTGTATTATTGTGAGTAGTGTTCAATTTCATGTTACTTTGTATCCATTAGAAGTCAAAATTCTACTATAGAC
>NC_029790.2:106916883-106931657 GCF_000816755.2 Arachis ipaensis | reverse complement strand
GTTGTAGCTGTTATTCCCACATACCAGATGTAGGTATCTTTTTTTTTCCTCAAAGAGATCACTAGTAAACTGGAGTCTATAATGAGAAATTTTCTTTGAAAAGGACAAGCTGATAGAAGAGGATTGAATCTTGTTAGTTGAAAGGTGCTGCTGGTTACTCCAAAAAAAATATGGAGGTTTGGGGATTAGAGATCCTTATTGTGCGAATATTGCTCTTCTTGGGAAGCAAGTTTGAATTTTTTTTTTCTATTAGGCAAACAAATTATCAGTCTAATTATTGGATGCCAAATACTGATAATCTCAAGATGAATGTTTTGGTTGTCCTGGGAACAAGTCTTACTTTTGGAAGAGTCTTTGCAAGGCTTGGGAAGCGTTGAAGGATGGGTTTGCTTGGTGTATTGGGAATTTAAACAAGAATTTTTTATTTTCTAACTAGAGAAGAGAAGGGCAGTTATCTAATAAGATGAATTATGTTCACATTTCTAATTCGAACCTCTAGATACAGGATATCTAGTTAGTTGGCAGATGACATTTAAAGCCTCTTTATTCCTCTCTATCTCAGAATCTGAAAGGTAATATTATTTCTTACAATCCATATGTGCAAATGGGTCTGAAAGTGGATTGGTATTGGTCTGAGTCTGCATTCAAATTCTACGACTCATGCAATGGTTATTTGTGGTTGTGTAAGCAGCTTTTTGGTTGGAAGAAACGAAAAAATTAGTTTTGGCTTTGACGCTAGCTTGTTCTGAAAAAACATAAGTTTTTAGCTTGTCTGTGTCTTAGGGAGGTTTTTCCTACTGCAAGTTTTTGCTTCAGAAGAGGGATGTTGTCATCAGATAGGAGCCCAAGGTGTCTTTTTAGCTAGGAATCAATTTTACATTGTATTCGAAATTGTTCGAAAGCTCAATTTGTATGGCACGGGTTAGATATTTTTTTTCTTCCTCTAAATTTGAAGAACTGGTTCTTGTATCATAGCAGAGAGCATCCGTTCAGGTTCTCTTCAGAACTTTGGTGGATATGGCACTACAAGAAAATAAGCTTTCTGCCACGCTTTTAAAGCATGCCAAAAAGTACAAAAAAATGTACCGATAGCTTTTTGCCACGCTTTTTGAGCTATCGGCACGCTTTTGAAAGGGTCACATCTGCCAGCGTGCCGGTTGCTCTATTGACACGCTTTTGTAGATCTATCGGCACGTTTTTAATGTTGGCACGCTTTCATCTCTTACCGCGCTTAAAAAGCGTGGCCATAGGTCTTAACCTATAGGTACGCTTGAAAAGCATACCGATAAGTGTACATATCGCCACGCTTTTAAAGCGTGCCGAAAAGTGAACATATAGCCATGCTTTTAAAGCGTGCTCATTGGTTTGGGTTTGGATACGCTTCAAAAGCGTACCTGTAGGGGACATCCGGTCACGCTTTCTTAAAGTACCTAGATGTAAACCTATTGTCACACTTTTAAAGCGTGGTTATATCTTCATCAAATTTAAAAAAAAAATTATGGGTGAACTTTAAAAAAAATGTGATATTATTTTAGAAAATTAATATATAGGCTATATCCTCATCAAATTTTTAAAAAAAAATTATGGGTGAACTTTAAAAAAAATGTGGTATTATTTTAGAAAATTAAAAAAAAAAACAATATATTTAGACAACTGATTATTCTAGATACATACCAATGATGAAATGCTTTTTGTTTATTTATATGATTATAGAGAGTTTTTATAAAAGTTCTAACAATACACAACTCACTAAAACAATATATATATATACATCAAATTTATGAACTAACTAAATCTTTTGGTAAGAGTAAGATTCATTAAAAATATATCATGCAATGCAAATATATATAGTTTATGAATATATTGATTTATACATCTGCATAACCATTGCATCCCAGTTCATGCTCTCAGTACCTCTGGCCCTAGCTTGAAGCTACATTAAATAATAAAACAAGCAGTTTCAATAGTTAAGCACAACTTATTTTTACTGTTCTACTAATGTTAGACAATAAAGTAATACACATAAATTTATATATGAAGATAGGCCTACAACAATTATTTCATTGGCATGCTTGTCTGGTGTCCAACATAGAAAATTAGCATATAATACACTCATACTACTCATTCAGTGGTACAATTTAATGTTACATGCATATTAACTAAAATCTTGCAACAAATGACAGTTAGTAATTTTAAAGTTCTTGTGTTTGTGTTAATTTTTGCTTTTAACTTCTTATAGTTTGGTCTTGTGACTTTTAATTACAGTGGAAAATGATAGGGATCAATAGTTTAATAATTAAGGAAAAGTGAATTCAGTAAAGAAAACAATGAGGCTGAGATGTATGTTTGTAACAAAGAGAATATTCTGCAAATTAAAAGTTAGTAGTGTATAGAGAAACTAAACATATAGAGAATAATTAACAGTTTTCTGCTTCCAATATGCATCTAAATGATTCTGACACAGTGCGAAAAGATTGCCAAAAGATATAGAGAAACTAAATCAACAGTAGATGCAAAGCATAACTTTGGTTAGTGATTAATACAGTAGAGAGTAAACATGGCAGCTAAAATATGAAAAAAAAAACCCAAATGGAGACTTTAGGTTTGTAATGTTCATCTATATCCACTTTTTCAATTTCCTGGCACAGGGTAATGTAACATTGAATATGAAGCTCAATATTGAAACCCATGGTAGATTTTACACAGGTTGCTGACATTAAATCATTATTTCTCAGAAATAAGAAAGATTAGAAGTGAAATAACTAATATTGAAATTGCTTTGATGGAATTTCATTCCAAAATACAACATCAAGTCAGAATATGAACTTATCTATTCAGATGGTGATGAAATAAAATTTTAAAACAAATATATGTAGTGAACAACACATTGGAAGTTAATTATTTGTTTAAATTTAGTGATAAAAACGATAATCATTAACTTCTCAAACATGATAATATGTGTAGAAAACCTTAACTAAATTGGAAAGGATAAGGATCAACAAAAAGGACACAGACATAACAATGAGAAGCAAATTTAGTCACCTGAACATCCTTATTTTCCCTTGATGACTCGCCCCAACACAATAAGCTTCTCATTTAGATCTGGTATTGGTGAAGTGGTAATGAAAAGATCAAATTCTTTGTTTGTGTGCTTTCCCTTGGAAGCTCCAAGCATGAATGCTTCATGTTTCACACCTACATAATTATTTCAACAAAGCAACCACCTTGCCTCCTCTCTTAGCCGCTGCCTACTTTTGCACATCAACGAATCAAATCCACTGAATAATCAATAGCCAATAACACAGTAAGAAAACCTTGGATCTGAAATTAAAAAATGAATAGCATTATATGGAAACCTTGGATCTGAAATTTGAGAAGATAAGAATAGATCTAGGTTGGTGTATTGTGTAATCGGAGGAAGTTTGAGAGAGCAGAGGAGGAGAAGAACCCGAGCTGGTGCTTAGGGTTTGAAAGATATCTTGAAAATTCAGTGCTAATTATTTATAATAAAAAATAAATAAAAAGTAGATGACTAAAAAGATAAGGAAAACAAAAAAGAATTATAAACCACCTGCTGTTGCAAATGTCTGAACTATGTTACTAGGCCAACTACTTAGATTATCTTCACGCACACTCAATCAGAACTAGGATCCTAACTAGGCATAAAATTTAATTCTCAAGGAAAAATATACTCACCTATGATTTAGAGTATGATGCCGATGGAATGTATAATACTCATTTTCATGGACTATAATAGCCATAACGAACTCTAATATTATAAGCATTTATATGTCGATTAATTCACCAATTTAATTATTAAATAGGAATACCCAAATTAGTTCATATAGAATATTCAGTCAAACACTTCCATACCAAACAAGTTTTAATTACGAAAATTAGCCTCAATGTTTTATTTTAACATTTTGTTACACAGATCATTTACGTGTTAAACTTTGCTAAAGATTTTATACAAATCTTTATATAATTTTTTTATAAGTTTATACGTTATTTAATAAAAGTCCTTAAAAATTTTTAAATTCTCAAATTAGTCCATTCAAGTAGGAAGCAATATAACCTGGAGGAATTCAAAGACTAATTTAATAATTAAAATTTAATGAAAATTAAAATATCCGATAAAATATTCCTTTGAAAACTAATTTAGGATATTATTTTTATTAGTGAAGATAGTAAACACCAAATTTTTACCTTATGTTATTTATACTTTTCACGTATAGCATTCAGGGAACTGGCTTTGGTGTTGAGCTGCAAAGCTACAAGTGCAAGAACAACAGTTTTAAGATCTGAGGCTTTGTAGTTTGTATAGTGCTCCAGGGTTAGATTCTGCAAAATTAAAACATGGGTTTAACTAACTAAATAATAATTATCAGAACAAGGCAAAGGGAGGCCAAACAGAACCTAAAATATTAAACAAAGAAGGAAACAAAGACACAGGGAGCAATAACATTGGTGCAAGAACAACTGTTTCAAGATCTTTTGCTTTTTTTTTTTCTTTTTCTTCTTCTGAAACAAGAATTTCATACCCTTGTTCCCTTCGTCTATTTCATTGTTCTACCATTTGGTGGCACTAACACATGCCCCATGAAGAACAAAACACTGTTATGATTGGTTTCAGTGTTGAAGCATACGAAAATTTTAACAACAGAGAGAACCTTCATTGACAAAATTGAATAGGTTTAACCCAAAATAGAACGAGAACATACAAAAAGAAAAGAAAGAAAATCAAAGTTTGGACTGTGCTTCTTTACCTTTTTCTTCTTCAATTCCTCAGAATCTTTGTAAAGATCTCGTGACCTTGGTATGTATGATATGAATATGAGGATTCTAAAAATATTTTCAGACACAGTTTTACCAATTTTGTTCACAACCTTGATTTTTTTTTATTCTTTCATGACTTGTTTTCTGGTTTGTGTAGAAAGACTTATCAGTGTGTTTACGGTGCCGATTAAGGAAGAGACCACTAAAACAGAGACAGAGGGTTGGGTTTGCAAGGGTTTACGAGTAGGAGGCCACACCGATGCCTGGGCATGCCGAGATACCGACTGAGGGAGAGACCATTGAGACAGACAGAGACAGAGGGTTGGGTTTGCGAGGGTTTGCGAGGCAGAGGCTTGGGTTTGCGAGGGTTTGCGACCGTTTGCGAGTAAGGTGCGAGAGACCGTTGATGGTGCGAGGGTTAGGTGCGACAGAAAGAGGGCTGGGTGTGACGGTTAGATGAAGGCCTGATGTGAGGGTTAGATGAACATTGGTGCGACGGCGATCGAGCTGGGTGGTGCGACAGTGATCGATCTGCAGTGATGAACTTGGTGCGACGGCTTGCTGATGGGTACGACGGCGGCTTGCTTCATCGCGATGGTTATCTTAGGTTAAAAGTGAATTTGGGAATAAATTAAAAGTGAAGTGTGTATGTAGTAGTATATGCGCTGTTATCACTTAGTTAACTTAGCAAAAATGTTAAGTGTGAAACGAAGGGGTGGGAAATTAAACTTTGGTACACACAGCATATCGGTACGTTTTTGCAGGGTACCTAATTACACATAGCATATCGGCACGCTTTATAAATGTCACCGTTAGAAGACAAATTAGCCACTTTAAAGCGTGCCGGTTTTTCTCTGTGGCCATGCTTTTAAAGCGTGGCAAGAAAAGCGTGGCAAAAACACAAATTGGTAGCCACCCACGTAAAAGCATGCCGGTTTTTCTCTATGGCCACGTTTTTTAAGCGTGACAAAAAAAACGTGGCCAAATCACAAATTAGTGGCCACCCTCGCAAAAGCGTGGCCATTGACCACTTTTGGGCACGCTTTAATAGCGTGGCAAGAAAAAAGTGTGCCGATAGGCCTTTTTCTTGTAATGTGGCAAGTAAGGAACAATAATGACATCTTTAATCCTCATGAGACTTGGCCTCAGAAAAAAATGGTTTGTCTGGCTTTAGCTATAGAAAAGGAGTTTAGGAGTGTTTTTGAATTACAACATATCCCCTATAAAGTGGTTCCTGAGATTGACGTCGTGTACTAAAATTGTCCCTGAGATTCCAATTACACCAATTACGTCCTTGAGATTGAGAAAAGTGCACCATATTAGTCCCTGATCTATTTTCTATTAACGACGTGATGACATGGCTTGATGATGTGGATTGTAAGTGACACGTGTAACTCCATAATTTGGCCACTTGTAATGATATGATGATGTGATGACTAGTGACACGTGGCATGCTGATGTGGATGGTTGTGCCACGTGTCACAATGTTATTTGGCCACGTGTTCGTTTGTGCCACGTGTCGTCCATTATGTCATCATTGTAGATGCACCAAATTAGTCCCTCACTTTGCATTAAGTGACTTATTTTAGTCCCTGAAATTGAATGTCGTGCACCAAACTAGTCATTTCACCCGTTTTTTCTTATTTTTTCTATAAATTCAAAATTCTCAATATTTTTAATGCATTAATTTCAATTCTATTTATTCACATGTTAATAAAATAAAAGTGCTTTTATAAAATATTTTTTCTCTTGCGAATACTCTAACCGCCGACTTGGAGTTGACGTGAAGCCGTGAAGGCATTTCAAGCACCTTCACTACCATCTCTGACCTCTTTTAGTGCTTTTATAAAATATTTTTTCTCTTGTGGATACCCCTAACCGCCGTTTTAGAGTTGACGTGAAGGCATTTCAAGCTTCCCTCATTATCATCTTTGACCTCTTTTGTCTAGACAGCAGAGGTCGGAGATGGTAGTGAGGATGCTTGAAGTGCCTTCAATCTAGCTCATTTACACATAACGAAAACATGTATTTCATAAGAACCAAAAAAGATGTTTATTTTAATTATTGATTTTTTGTTAAAAACACATGTTTTTTTATGAAAAAAATGTGTCTAATCAATCATATATTTTTTCTTATAATAACATACTTATATATTACAAAATTTACCAATGTTAAATTATTAAAAAAATTATATACTTAAAACTTATAGCAGAGAAGTATGATGCATGTTTTATTATGCAGGCTATGAGCTTACGTGTTAGTTTACATCCCACAACCCAACATTACCTAAGAATCAGTCTTAGATATGGTTTTTCAGATGTTCAGTTGCATATAATCCCTTTGGCCGAAGTCATTCAGTTGACATTAAATTGCATTAAGCTCTACGACATAGCCGTTCAGTTGACTTTAAATTGTACAGAAATTGCTACTTCTGGAGAACAATTTTCAACTTGTGGGCATCCCCACTATATATTCAAATACTATGCAAGCGGAACGAAATCCTCGACCTTGCCAGGCACTCAATCACTCGTTCAACATTCTTAATTATTTCACTTTTTATTAATCGCCTTTCATTCATTTATTTAGTCTTTCTTACTTCAGCTTTTAAGCCTTATTATCGAAGTCATTCAATTTACTTTCGACTATCTCTGGTTTAAGCCCTCTGGCCGAGGCCATTCAGTTGACTGTTCGTTCTCTTCTCTTAACCTTTCCTTTAGCCTTTCGTTAATCTTCTTAACTTTTTCTTTACTTTATTCTTAATCTCTTCCTCAATCTTTACCTTACTCTCTTATCAATTTCCAGTTCTCTTACCTCGCCCTAGGTCTTTTATGAAAAAATTCCTAGATTCTAAACTTTTTGAATTATCTTTCTACGTCTTTTATTATAATTACCGTCATATTCCTAAACTTTTACATTACTTACCTCATCTTTTACTTAAGCTCTATATCTTTAAATCTTAAAATATTACACTAGACTTTAAGATTTGAATATCTATAGCTTAATGCCTAAGCTTTAGTTAATTATCTTTAACTCTCCAGCCTTTAAAATAATAACACTTTCATCTTTGCATTTTCATCAAATTATGTTTTTTCTTGGTTATTTACAAAATTCTAGTATATTGTACATTGGCGCCTAGTGTCTAAACCAGCGCTTAGCACCTTCGAAGCCTATAATTTGTCATAAAATACAAGCGCCTGGTGCTGGGCGCCCAAGATGCGTGTATAGTTGGGGCCCCAGTGCTCATATAGCTTGTGAGATTGCACGCTCAATGCCCATAGTGTTTGAGAGGAAGGGCGCCCAGTGCCAAAAGTTTTCAAGAAGTGGGCGCCTAGCGCCCAATATTTTTAACCTTACAGAATAAGTAAAAATATCATACAAATACTCAGCTTTGAGCATTAACAATCAACCATCAACCAAGCATCAAAACACAATTAATTCATAATTAATTTGTCGAACCTTACCCTCTGTTTCAGCTCACGAAACTGATTTGTTCTAAGTGATTACTGCTCACTCTCCTCCTAGTTTCAGATTAAAACAACTTTTAAATCGCGATATACATAATAACTGATTCTTTATCACAAGTCCAGGAAGGATTCCTTACCTTTCTCACACTGAGATTAATGGATTTTGCTCCTTAAGATTTTACGCCGAGTTCCTAAGCAAGAATATCGAAGATATTAAGTTTTTCTATAGTTTTAGCATGGCCGAACCATCAAGAAGAGATTATAACGTAAATATTTTAACTCACCTTGGCAAATCTAATGTGGTTACGTGGAGGAAAAAGAGGTGAACATTTTAATCGGTTTAGAATCTTCGTTGGAGTTTTAGAACCAAAGGACCAAACCTCAGAAACTTGCCGACTATAAAATTTCAACTTTTCTCTCTCGTTCTCCTTCTCAATGTTACGTACGAAGAAAAGAAATGAAGCAGGAGGTGGCTCTCAACGTTACATGCGAAGAAAGAGAAACAAGCAGGAGGTGGCCAAAATCAAAACGGGCCCGAGGTGATTACTCATCGGCCTTAACTAATAAAATATATTTTAAAAAGATAATTATTTTAAGATAATTATATACTGCTAGAATAAATATATATTTATTTTTTTGTATATTTGAAATCGGCTTGTCAAACTAAATCTAGCCGTATTCTTCGGATTTTGAGAATTCCTAATGTATGAAACTCAAGAAATCTGTTACTAAAAATCTAAATTGTTACAGTTTTGCTTGCGTTATTAGAGATTGTAATGGATTTTCGCAAATGGGTTGTTTGATAATAATTGAAAGTAATAGTATTTTTCAAGGAGAATTGTTTGTTGTTTGGAGAAGTTATCTCTTAGCCTGGGATGTGGGTCAACGAGATATTATTTATGAGACGGATTGTGTGGAGGCGTTTAATCTTGTTACTAGTCATCAAGATCGTTTTGCATTTATTGATTCGTTAGTGCTCAAAATAAGAGATATCATGCATTGGAATTAGCGTGTTGACTTTTGTTTGATTATAAGAGATACAAATACAGTAGCGACACAATGGTAAAGATGGCAATGAGGTTACAATTTCATCGCGTATGTGGAGCTTCTATCTCCTTAAAAAGAATTTAAGAGTAGTCTTAAGCGAAACTGCTCCTCTATTTAAGCAATTTCTGACTTTTGTTTCTTTCTTATTTTTTGTTTAGTTTTTAAAGTCACTAAAAAAATAGAATAAATATTATTTTTGTTCACGTACACACCACCGTTCCCTTTCTTCTTCCTATTTGCCCCAACCCCTTTCTCTCTTCTTCTTTCATTCCCTGTTTCCTTTCCTCCCTCTGTTTCTTTTTTTTTTCTTGTTTCTCAAAGTGTACTGTGTAGTGTAGTGTGAGTTTAGGAAATTAGCGTTAGATATAAAAGGGTAATAGTAATGTAAGAATTTTTATAAAACTTGGACATAATCTAGTAAATAGAAGTTTAGTGTATTTGAGTAAAACCAGTCTAAAGATATAAAATTTTATTTGTTAATTCACCGATAAGGTCAAATTGTGAGTGAATATAAGTGAATGTCTCTATTGATTTTGATTGTTGTTAAACTATAGGTACTTTCACTATATATGTTGTATTACTCCATTACCCAGGATTGGTGGTACAATTACAGTGTATGAGTTTCAATTTCACTTTCGTTTCTCAAGTCTTCTTCTCTAATTTTATTTTTTGCATCAGTGAATGAGAACACTCTCATGCTTCCAATTCTTTACTTTGTCTCAATTGTTGTTATGGTATTCAGAGCCTAAGATCCTGCTTCTTTTCAAATTCTGATTCCTCTTTCATTTTCTTTCAAATTTTGCCCCAATTTTTTCCCCTCTTGTCTCTGTTCTTCCCCTTTTTCTTTCTTGATTTCTTCAATTTGGTGTTCCACAATGTCAATTACTCTATCAAAATCTTTAACCAAGAGATCGATCTTCCCAATTTTGAGAAATTGGATCACAACAATCATAATACATCGAGACACGAAGCTTTGCTTACAATTCAGAGTTTAAGTCTTGAAGATTATTTGTACTAAAGAAAGATTCCACAACAATACGAAGAGGATACTACCAAGAAGACTAAAACAGAAATTGAAGCCTTCAAACAATGGAGGTTAGATGATCTTACTCTATCAACTTGGGTTCTTGCATCAATCACAAAGCCCTTCAAGAACAAGATCCTTCAGTGTCATCAGTTTTATGAAATTTGGAATGCACTTAATGACGATTTTGCTGAGACCTCTGCCACAAGAATTCAAAGCTTAAAAGCTCAACTAAAATCAGTAAGAAAAACTAGATCGATACCAGATTATCTCTCAAAAATTCAAAATCTTGTTGACACTCTACAATCTATTAGATACCAAATTCAACAAGATGATCATATCTCAGCAATTCTTGATGGTTTACCTGAGGAGTATACTGTCTTTATTACTTCTGTAATATCAAAATTATCAACTTACAGTGTGCCTGAAGTTGAGTCTTTTCTTAAAGCCTATGATGATATGTTGGAAAGATACAAGAAACCACAAGGTGGCATCCCCATGGCAAATCTGGCACAAGCATCATCACCGTATACCATTCAATCTCAGAGAGGCTCTTTTATTCGAAAAGGAAGAGGGGGAAGATTTGGAAGAGGAGGTCATTTTTCTAATCAAAGTAATCGACCTCAGTGTCAACTTTGTGGTCGCCAAAGCCATGTTGTTCAAACTTACTTCCATAGATTCGATCCTAACTTTCAAGCTTATGGAAATAGCTCACAATCACAACAATCCACGTTCCCTTACTCTAACACACAACCACCACCACCATCATCACAGTTTCATCAACCAAGAGCTTATTTCTCAAATCCTTAGAATTATCAAGAATCTGTATAGTACCCAGATTCAGGAGTAAGTCACCATGTCACATCAGATTCACTCAACTTGTTGAATTCTAACTCTTCAATTTCAGATTCTGATCAATTGTTTGTAGGTAATGGTCAATGTACGAAAATTCTAGCTCAAAGAACTTCAATTATTTGTGATAAAGACAGTAAAATCAAGTTTCTTTTAAACAAATTACTTTATGTTCCTGAAATCACACAGAATTTATTAAATGTATCTCAATTTATTTTAGATAACCATGTCTATTTTGAATTTGGCCTTATGATTGTATTGTGCGTAATCAGGACTCTCAAGAAATTCTTCTCCAAGGCAAAGCTAGAAATGGCATATACTCTTTTAAAAATTTGTTTGTTCTTGTGCCTAATAAGTCCTTAATGCATACTTCTTTGAATAATTCTGTTTCTTGTAAGCATAGCATTACAAATTCTTCTATTAAGAAAGCGTTTGTAGCTCAAAGCAACAAAAATGTAACCCTTGACCTTTGGCATAAACGCCTGGGTCACAGTTCAATAAAAACTGTACTTTCTGTCTTGAAAACATGTGGAGTTTCCGCTCAATTTGATTCTAATTTTGTTCAAATATGTGAATATTGTGCTATGAAAAAATGCATCAGTTGCCTTTTGCAAAATCTGAATCAGTTTATACAGCACCCTTAGACCTTGTTTTTGTTGATATTTGGGAGCCTGCATCTATAATGTCTAGAAATGGATATAGATATTACATCTCATTTGTGCATGCTCATACAAAATACATAACTATTTTCTTACTAACTCATAAATCTCAGTCATTACTACAAGCATTGAAAAATTATAAAGTGTTTATGGAAACTCAAACAGGATTGAAGATTAAGGCTTTGCAAACTGATAGAGGTATGGAATTCATGTCACACTCCTTCACTCAATTTTTAACTGAACATGGTATTATGCATAGAATTTCATGCCCGTATACACATCAACAACAAGGTAGTGTAGAGAGACGACATAGGCATATAACTAAAGTAGGATTATCACTTTTGGCTAATGCTGCATTACCAATGTTATTTTGGGAAGACTCCTTTACATCAGCAGTATATATCATTAATAGATTACTAAGTTCTGCATTAGACAATAAATCACCTTTTGAAATTTTATTTGGAAAATTACCAGATTATAAGGACTTTAAAATATTTGGATGTGCTTGCTTTCCTTATTTAAGATCTTCTAACAAAGTAAAGTTTGCATTCAAATCAGAAAAGTGCTTATTTCTTGGCTATGATAGTAACTACAAGGGTTATAAGTGCATGACTAAAGATGGGAAAATTCACTATTCGAGACATGTGATATTTGATGAAACTGAATTTCCTTATAATTCTCTATTTCACAATAACAATATAGTAGTGAACCAGGATACAGTTAAATATCTGCCAGCTCTTACATTCAACATTTCACCCAAGATTTCTAACCCTCCCCAAACTCTACCTCTTCTAGATATCTCATATTCTCCCTCATCAACTACTTGCCTTGACACTCAAATTACTGAGCATACCTCTTGTAGTACTAGCCTCAATCAGAATCCTTCCATCCCAATTTTAGGTCTTGAAATCTGTCAACCTTTTGAAAATGCTACAAACACTAATTCTACTACATCTTCTAATACTCAGAAAATGCTCACAAGATCAAAAACCAGAAACAATAGGCCTCAAGCATTAGCTATAACTTCAGTAGAATCTTATGATTTGATTAACAATACCCCAAAGAATGTTAAACAAGCTTTTCAGTGTTTACACTGAAAAAATGCAATGGATGCTAAAATTCAGGGTTTAGTAAGATGTAACACCTGGGATTTAGTTGAACCACCAAAGCATAAAACAGTTATTGATTTTAAATGGGTATTTGCTATAAAAAGATATCCGTTAGGCAACATCATCAGGTACAAAGCCAGGTTAGTTGCGAAGAATTTTTTGCAAGTTGAAGGCATATATTACAACCAAGTATACAGTCCAATTATGAAATCTACTACTGTGAGAATTGTAATTACTATAGCTCTATCACGTGGATGGACATTAAGGCAATTTGATTTTGATAATGCTTTTTTGAATGGTATTCTTGAAGAAAGGTATACATGTCTCCATCAGCAGGTTATCAATTTGGGAATGCATCACATGTTTGTAAGTTGAACAAAACAATCTATGAATTGAAACAAGCTCCAAGAGCTTGGTTCAATACATTTATTGCTATGTTATTACAGTTTGGTTTCACCAGAACCAAAAGTGATATCTCATTGTTTATTAAACACACTAGTACATCTACCACCGTTCTCTTAGCCTATGTAGATGACATTATTGTCACTGGAAGTGATACTGGTGAAATAGACAAACTTATCTCTGATCTCAATAAAATCTTTTCGCTTAAAGATCTTAGAAAACTCAGTTATTTTCTTGGGTTAGAATTCTCTTATTTAACAGATGGATCCATTCTAGTTTCTCAACAAAAGTATGCTCGAGATCTGTTACAAAAAGCCAAAATGGACACTGCAAATTCAATGCCTACCCCTATGGTCTCAGCCTTGAAACTTACATCAAACGGTGCTGAGCATTTTCAGGATCTAAAATTGTATAGAGAGATTGTTGGATCACTTCAGTATTTGACTATTTTAAGACCATATCTTGCTTTCTCTGTGAACAAGGTCTCTCAATACATGTATTCTCCAACAATAGAGCACTGGAAGGCTGTCAAACGCATCCTCAGATATATTGCAGGTACAGTATCAGCAGGCATTAAATTTCAAAAATATGCTGACTTTAGATTACTTGCATTCGCAGATGCAGACTGGGCAGGGGATTATGAGGACAGGAAATCAGTTACTGGCTATTGTGTATACTTAGGAAGTAAATTGGTAGCATGGAGAAGCAATAAATAGGCCAAAGTTAGTCGCAGTAGCACTAAGGCAGAGTATAGGAGCATGGCAGCATCTTAGTCAGAACGAGTGTCTATACACAGCAGCTTCTCAAGGAGCTTCAAATTCCACAACCAATGGCACCTACTATTTACTGTGATAATCAAAGTGCTTGCTCATTAGCTGCTAACCCGGTCCTGCATACTAGGTGCAAATACATGGAAATTGACCTTTACTACCTAAGAGAGATGGTGAATAAAAAACAACTTTATGTCTTCCATATACCCTCTATAAATAAGATTGGGAATATTTTCACCAAACCCCTCTCATCACCTCTATTTCACAAATTTCGAGACAAACTTAGAGTGGTTCTTCAACCCACTGCTAAGTTTGAGGGGGTTTAGGGGGGCTGTGAGTGAATATAAGTGAATTAGTCTCTATTGATTTTGATTGTTGTTAAACTGTAGGTACTTTCACCATATATGTTGTATTACTCCATTACCCAGGACGGGTGGTACAATTACAGTGTATGAGTTTCAGTTTCACTTCCGTGTCTCAAGTCTTCTTCTCTAATACTATTTTCTGCGCCAGTGAATGAGAACACTCTCATACTTCCAATTCTTTACTCTGTCTCAATTGTTGTTACAAATAATTACTCTAATTAAGAATTTAAAGATTTTATTAAATTATTTTAATTTATAAAATTAAATATTAAATCTCAAAATATTTAAATTAAAATTTTAATTTCC
>NC_029790.2:106915000-106916849 GCF_000816755.2 Arachis ipaensis | reverse complement strand
TCTAATTATGTACAGTGTTCAATTATTTAGAAAACTATACAAACTTATAAATAATTAGGCTTAATATATTTTAAATCGAATTTATTATCTTTATTGAACAATTAAATCTTTGAACTAATTAAATTAACTCCCAAGTGCTACACGATGAAACTTTTTATAATGTGAATCACTTCTAATCCTTACTTATCAACATATTCTACTCTAGTTGGTAACAATGGAAGGAAACAAAGATTTAGTCCGAGAAGGGAGAGCTGCATCGTGCTTTCCCGATTTTTTCGAGAACACAGGAACTATATATGCCTATCAAGTCTTTAGACTTATTAGCATCAAGTTATGTAGATTCTATAACATATTATTTGAAAATAACATCTTAAAGTTGAGAACTGACATAATAATTTTAAAGTAGTTATTTAAAAAACTATGATGATATATTTATATCAGAACCGCTATTGGAGATACTTCAGACGGTTAGACTTTCAGAGGTATATAAAAAACTAAAAATACAATTAGAGAAGAGTCTGAGGTATGAACAAAACATACACAACTAACCATATTTTAACAGAAATAAATTTAAGGTATGAAATATAAAATGTCTATATCCAATTCTCAAAAATACTTAATAGTTCTATTTAGGTACGAATTCATGTTGATGGTTGTGGGGCAAGTGCCCCCTAACGGATTTTAATTTTTTTTTTAAATAATACATAATAATAAAATTTATTTGTCTCCACTGATGTATCATTAATTTTAATCTTATTGTGTTATTAAACTTCATCATCAACTTTAATTATATAAAAGCAAACAGTAATTCAAAATTCAAATGAATTTATTACAATAATCTTTTAAAAAAAGAGTAAAATAATTATAAATTTATTATTTTACAATTATAACTGATAAATAAATTTAAACCTTGAAAAACTGTTTATATACTTAGTGAATATTACTATTGTGCCGTGTACATATATTTGGTTATTTGTTCAAAATAGAGTTAACTATTAATTTGGTACTCAAAAGATTTAGACACCGACAAAAATATTCCTAAAAAAAGTTATCGACAAAACAGTCATTGAATAATTTAAAAATGCGACAAAAACAACTAATAAATATTATATGTATTATAAGTGACAAAAAAATTTTGTATTTAACAAACAACTTATCCATTTAATCTGAATTTTTGTGCCAACATTTGAATAAATATTTAGAAGATGCTAACAAAAATTAGAGCAAGTTTGATCTCTAGATTTATTTTTCTATTTATCAAAAAAAAAATAGTTATTCACAATTAAAAAAGAATTCACTTGACATAAGAGTATAAAATTTTGAGAATAAAAAAATCTTATTTTTTAATAATATTTGTAAAAAAGGCATCAAAATATTATTTCTAAAGTCTTTTTTTAGGATATATATATATAGTCGCATTTTTAAATCTTTCGGAGACTTATTTGTCGTTAAATTTTTGGGTATTATTTTGATAGTTTACTCGTTTAAAATAATATGTTTCAAAATCTTATTCTCTCTTCTACAAACCATCGCTAGGTTAGCATCTTAATTTTAAAATAACAAAAATATTTAATAGTCAATAGAATTTAGCATAATATTTTACTAGATTTGATTGCAAATAGATAAAATTTTTGTATTAAATTAATTTCAAATTAAATAAAATCATTTTATTAAAATAATTTTAATATTAAATTAAAAATAACTAATAAAAATATTAATCTTATATTGACTATTAAATAAAAAATGGTTAAATAAATAATATAATAATAAAAAAATAAATTAAAATAACACTGTTTATTTATTGGTGCTTTGTTTTAAAGTTAACTTTAGTTTTTTCTGTGACAACATC
>NC_029790.2:106905840-106913997 GCF_000816755.2 Arachis ipaensis | reverse complement strand
CAAATTCTAATATTATGTATCCAACAAGTGTGAAGTGGGATGTTTTTTATATTTAAATTAAATAAATACAATATTTATCAAAATGTATGATATGCAGACGATTACTATTTTAAATACATGTACACATCCGTGGCAAAAAAAATTATTAAAAACACATATCGGGTAGTCATATGATAAAAAAAAAAAAAAATTTAAGATGCACCTGGAATATGACAATCGAAAAGTTGTACATAAATCGGATATTGGGTACTGAGATATAGGCATAACGAGTTTAATGTCAATGTACTTGTAATACGTGTATTAAACTTTTTAAATTAAAAATTAATAATTTTATTCCAATTTTACTTGTTAATTGTATTATTGTATTCGTATGGGCAATTCTTCTTCGATATAAATTGTTGGTTTGTTTTTATTTTTTATTTTATCTAATTTTATTCAAATAATTTTAAAAATAAATGTACTTGTATTATTATATTCGTATGGTTGTCTTTTTAAGAGTTTTCATTTAGTTTTCAACTTACTTAAGTTCAAATGATACTTAGTTTTCTTTTTATACTTAAAAAAAAATTCTTAATTAGTTTACTGATGCGCTTGAACAAATATTAGATAACACATTAATAAAATTGTTAAATTATATTTAATTTTGTTAATTATTAAAACGCAATTTAAGATATTTTTTATTTTTCGTGGTATTTTTCAATCTAGTAGGCTAAGAATTAATTTGTTGCGGATCTAAGTTTCATTAAAGATTTGTCACGCTGGTCAATGAGTTGCTGCATGCATAAGGCGAGATTCGAATCCTAACATTTGTTTTAAGAAGACTAATGAGCTAACCACTAGACCAACCTCAATCTAAGATATCTCGAAACTAAGAACAATAACCTTTGTTTATTATTTATAATTAAAATTAGGTTTCTTCAATTAATAGCATAACTGATCTAGCATGTCCTTAAAAATATTTTCTAATTTATTTTATTTCATTCATATAAATGTGTTAATTAATTAATAATTTGATTGATATAAATATAAAATTATTTAATATTTTATTTGACCACTAAAGTGAGTAATTATATAGTTATTTCAGTATAAATAATTATATATTGAACATGCGACATACTCTCATAGTAAGATTTAGTAAGCTACACTTCTAGACTATGTTGCACGCTGTGACGAAGATGATGGGCCACGGAGTTCGATCCTGCTTTTAAGAGATTAAGGAAAGGTTAGTACTGAGCCATTCCTGAAAGGTTTGGGAGAAAAATTTTTTCTGTGCATCTCTATTTACTATACTAATCCATGCCGTATGGAAGTAGGGGCAATCTCGTAAGGCGTGGAGCACAGTCTCGTCCTCTCTGCAGCATCTTGGACAGTCGCTATTGTCTGTGAGGTTTTTACTCTTCTTCCTACTGTTGGTAAGCAAAACTTCATGGGTAAGGAGCAAACAGAAGATTTTCAAATGTTGAAGTAAGTTATTTTTCCAAAGTAATTTGTGTAACTTGTTATTATTCTCCTTGTTACTGAAAAGCAAGGTTGCGAGAATCGAACCGGCCATTGAACCGGTCAGGTGACAGGTTTAATGGTTCAATGGTCCAACCGGAGTCCAACCGGGGTTGAACCGGTTTCATTAAATATATAATATAATTATTGAAAATTCAATATACAATTTTAAATATACAAATTCAATAATTTCTTAATTATTAAAATTCTATAAAATAAAATTTTTTTAACTAAGTTCTAAATTATAACAAAATAATCGACAGAAAAATTCATCTTTTAACTCAGAGAATGCTTTAGTACAGAATAAGATGTTGGTTTAAATCAATGATCTATGTCTAAAATTTATTCCAAAATAGACAATGTCCATAAAAAGGTAACCCAACACTCAAAGCTGGTTAGAGATCTTATCTCTGCTTTCTGAGTATCGACTGACTACTATCTGGGAGGAACTTCAATAAAAGAAGAAGCTAGGCAGAAAACTAAAAATTGGTCATTGCAATAAAAGTTTAGAATTACAAACTTACACTTAAAAATTTCAATCCATCAGCAACGAAAAAAATTTAGAGTTACAGCAAATTTCAACAACAACCTTTCAATCTATTCAACAATAAAACTCAGAAAATTTAGAATCACAAACTTACACTTACACTTAAAAATTTCAATCCATCATGATCCTGTTTAATTCCAGAAAAATAGGAAACTTAATATTGAACAACACTCTCATTCCTGTTTAATAAAAGGGTATACTCTCATCATGATCCTCTGCAATATTTAATTCACAATCAAAAGAGGAAAGACAAGCAAATGGCTAAAAACAAAAACAATGAAGGCGAATCAAATATGTAAACCACATTAAAATAAAGGAAATCTGTCATATGACTTGTAAACAATGGAAATCTGTCAATAATTAAATACCAAATACTTTATTATATCTTAAATTAACAATCATGATTCAATTACGATGGCATTATATAAAGGATGTGCAGCACATGAAATAACTCCTCTAGATAAAGGAAAAAATATGTTTTGATGATTTTGACTCCTATTCATCTTGGAAACATTATCAGTATCTTCTTTGTAATGCATAATATATAAAAAGTAACAACTATGCATCATTTACTAGCTTACTTCTTGATGGATGAGAAACTCACTTCTCCTTTCAATTCATTGATCCTATTTAGACCTTCAAAATGTTACTCCTTCTTAATGGGTTACTTTGTGATTGTTCCATCTGTAACATACAAATTTACAAATAAATAAATTTAGCAACCAAAATAACCTCAGAAAACAGCAAATCATGAATCCAAAATAACCTTAGAAAATCATGAATTCAGCAACCAAAATCATGAAGTCCAGCAAACAAATAAATCATGAATAAATAACCTCAGAAAATCAAAAACAAATAAATAATTTCAGAAAACAGCAAATCATGAATCCCAAATAACCTCAAAAAATCATGAATTTAGCAACCAAAATCATGAAGTCCAGCAAACAAGTAAATCATGAACAAATAACAAATAAATCAAATCATGAATCCAGCAAATAAATAAATCAAAAAATCATGAAACAGAAAATCAGAAGGCGGCGAGGAGGAATAGAATAACAGAGTATTACTTACCGGCTGCGGGACGCGGTGGAGGCTGCGGTGGTCAAATGTTAGGATTTGGTTGAATTAGTCCCACATTGCTTAGGATAGCAAATGGAGTGGGTGGCCTAGGCTATAAATATGAGGCTAAGTTCTCCATTTGTTTTTGCACCAGTCAAAAACACTTTAAGCTTGTATCTGATTTTTCTTTTCTTCTGTACTCTTTGATTAGAGAGTGTTGTGAGGTGTAGTTAGATATTTGCTTTGAGAGAGTGTGGGTGTACTGGGGTGCCGGTGTTAGAGAGAAAGAAGTCTATGTGTTGTAACAATTTTCACATAGTGATATTCTCTGGTTGTCATTTGACAACGGCCGTGGTTTTTTCTCCGGTAATTGGAGTTTCCACATTAAATTCTTGTGTTATGATTGTGTCTATTTTATTTCTCTGTCAAAGGTGTTTTCTCAAGGGGGAATGGTGTCTTATTCCCAACATCAAACCCGTCGCTGCTGTGGCTGCGGGACGCGGAGTCTGCGGGATGCGGAGGCTGCGAGACGCGGTGGCTGTGGGCTGCTCGATTGGTGGTGGTGGCTACAATGGTTCTCACTTCTTAGAGAAGAGAGAAGAAATAAGTGGCTTGAATTGGTGATTTAGGGTTCAAAGTATTTCATCACTTGCCTTTCTTCTTTTTCTTTTTTTAATTTTTATACATAAAACGGCGACGTTTTAGAGGGTGTATTCCTGAACCAGAAATCCTCTAAAAACTGGACGGTTTTACCGATTCACCGGTTAACCGCCAGTTCGACTGATTTTTCACTAGTTTTTTGCCAGATGGTTTCTAGGCTTACCCGGACCGGTTAGCTGACCAGTTCCCGGTTAACCCGGTTGAACTGGCCGGTCCGGTTCGATTTTCAGAACCATGCTGAAAAGAGCTTCATTGACTGATTTAATTGTAAATCTACCATCTGCTACTAGAAGTCACCCCATAGTATTTGCTCCAATGTCAGGATTGGGGGATTTTAAAATTCTAATGTGCTCTAGAATATCCTCAAGCAAAACCTGACTAATTTTTGTCCAATTTCAAGTATTCTGAGAACTAATGTAATCGCACAACCTTTCTCTAAGCATTTCTTTATCGAGGTTAATGGTAGCTAAGTCTCTTAATTTATAAATTCTTGGGATCCAATGGTTATTTCAAAAAGAAATACTTTTTCCGTCATCTATTCTCCAAATTAGGTTCCCTTGAAATTTTTTTTAGACCTTTGTTATTCCAATCCAAGCGTTTGAGCTGTTGGTCTTCTTATGAACTTTGGGTATGATGCTGTCTTCTCCCACATACTTTGCTCTCATCACCTGAACTCATAGAAAATTCCTTTTGTAGATTAGGTCCCAAGCAAGTTTCATAAGAAACAGTTGATTGGTCTCCTGCGCCCTATGAATCCCTAGTCCACCCTCCTCTTTTAGTTTACATATTTTTTCCCAAATTAAGAGATGGACCTTTCTATCATCTTCGCTACTGCCCCATAGGAAGTCCCTATAGAGTTTATCTATTTTATCACAAACCGTCATAGGGATCTTCATAGTTTACATGCAGTAACTAGGAATGGTTGATAACACCGATTGGATAAGAGTGTATTTCCCTGCAAAAGATAAAGATTTTTTGTTCCAGCTAGATAGCTTGGTTTGCATGCAGTCAAGGATGAACTGAAAATGACGCTGGTTACACTTCTCCGTGATCAAGGGTACTCCTAGGTATTTTTTCAGATTAGCTGTCAGGGTCATTCTAAGCTCTTGCTTAATTGATGCCTAATATTATGATTAACATTCTTAGAGAAGTAGACACAAGACTTGTGGAAGCTGATTCTTTGTCCTAAGCTCTCGCAAAAAGTGTGTAAGGTCTCCTTAATTGTTCGCACTTGTTCACTAGAAGCTTTAGCAAAGAGAACCAAATCGTCTGCAAAACAAAGATGAGATATTTTAGGTCCATTTCTACAAAGAGCTATTGGCTCTCATTTTTTATCAGCAACTAGTTTATTAATAAGGTGGGATAAATGCTTAATACAAAGAACAAAAAGATAAGGTGAGAGAGGGTCTCCCTGTCTAATCCCTCTTGTTGGGGAGAACGTCTCAGAGGGTGATCCATTCCAAAGGAGATTCATGGTGGGAGTAGAAATGCAATGGGCAGTGACATTAGTGATTCCTTCTGGGATACCAACATTTTTTAAAGTATCCACCACAAAATTCCAGTTTAACTTGTCGTAGGCCTTCTCGAGGTCGATCTTTATAGCCATGATTCCTTTTCCTTGATTCCTATTACACATGGTGTGAACCACCTCCTGTACTACTAGAATATTGTCTGCACTTATTCTACCAGAAATAAAATTAGATTGAGTGTTAGAAATAAGCACATGCATATAAATTTTAAGTCTAGAGGCAATAATTTTATTGACCATTTTCTAGCAAATATTATATAGACTGATAGATCTAAAATGAATTACATTTTTTGGTACAAAAATTTTAGAAATGATTGTAATAGGAGTCTGGTTAACTTCATTAATATTTATGGGTTAATGAAAAATAGATGTCACCCAGTTTGTGAGGGATTCAGCAATAATATTCCAAGACTACTGGAAAAATTTTACTGGAATACCATCACTTTCTGAGGCCTTTCAGCTTCTCATATCAAAAATGGCAGCTTTAACTTCCTCTTGAGAGACCCCTTTTGAAATATCAGCATAATCCCAGCTAACAAGTTTAGGAAAACAGCCAGATAGGGGAAAAAGATTGTAGTTTGAATCCATAGAGTATAGGATCTTGAAAAAATCAACCCCCCATCTCTTTAGCTTCTCAACATTATCGATACATTCTCCTGAATCATTCTTAAGGGCTGTTATCTTATTCCTTTTCCTTCTACCATTTGCTCTCTGATGGAAGTATCTAGTATTTTTATCACCAAACTTGATGTTGTTACTCCTTGATAGCTGTTGCCAATAGAATTTCTGTTGCACTACAATGCCCTCATACTCCTGCCAGAGCTTCTTTTGGATCTTATCAAAGAAATGATTCGGATTGAAAAAAAGACTGTAGGTGATTCCCTCCAATCTTGATAGGATTCTTTGTTTTTTTCCTGAAAATATTGCCAAAGACTTCTTTATTCCAAGTTTTAGCTTCATGCATGAAATTGGAAATATTCATAGTAAATCTATTTTTATTGTCCAAACTTCTTTTAACAAGGTTATTATAGTCCTCATGAAGGACCCACGAAGCAAGGAACCAAAACGGTTTGTAGCCCTCATCTAGAGTAGCCATCTGAAAATCAAGGAAAATAGGAAGACGGTCGGATTTAAGTTTAGAAAAATGTTTAATCCCAACGTCTTTAAAACGGTTAGTAAAATCAAGGTTGCTAAGAAAACGGTCTAGTCTTTTCTTAATATTATTCCTTTGCCAAGTAAAAGGAGACCCTGAAAAGCCTAAATCATTTAGTTCACACTTATTAATATAGTTTAAAAAACTACTAGTATCTATGGATAGGTTGGAAGAACCCCCTGAGTCACCAAGAGTAAGAGTTGAGTTGAAGTCTCCCCCTAAGCACTAAAGTCCAGTTAAATTTTTTGCAATGTCTTCAATAATCTCCTAAAGTGCTCTCCTGTTCGCTACCTGGGGGCTTCTGTATAGGGCAGTGAAAAACCAAGGAGCCTCATCTCCCTATTGAACTTCTAGGTGGACCAGTTGTTTATGAACCAGAATTGGTTTAGCCTTCCAAAGAGTCGATTTCCATAAACCCCATATTCCTCCTGAGAAGCTTTCAGCCTCACTTACACACGAAACATCAAAGCCAAGCCTTTTGATGACATTCTCAGCCTTCCTGCCAAATATGTGAGTCTCCAAAAGGATGCACAAACTAGATTTGTATCTAAAATTTAAATATGATATGATAGTATGAAACCCCTTTGCAGAGGCTCCTCTAGAATTCCAAATAATTATGTTCATCATAACAATATAAAAAAATAAAGTAAAACTAGAAACCCAACACTACAACAAATAAGGATTTTCGCAACGGTCAAAAACCGTTACCGTAGACTGAAAAATCGTTCCTAAAACTTTAGGCAACGCGTTGGCAACGGTTTTTGACCTGTGCAAATTAAACAAGAGAGAAGAAATTCCATATTCCAAGACTAACAGGGGGCTATCAAGCTTCCATATTTTGGACAGAGTTAACTTCTGATTTGACTCCATTGGGAGGAACAACATTCTGCATCTGCATCTTTGTAATCATATCAGTAGATGCAATTATGGCGTCGGCTTGTTCAGGTGGTTCATCTTTGTAAGTGCTAACTTGTTCCCCTTTCGTTGCCTCCTCCATAATTTTAGATATGAGTAGAGCTGAGTTAGGGTCCAAGTTTTCATTAGTGGAGATGATATGTCCTTCTATTTGTTTACTGTAAATGTCTTTACCAAGCCTGCTGGACTGTTGCAAGCACTCTTGATGATTGTCAACTTTTTTTGCCATATAGATTTGATTTTGTTGATACGTTTCCTAGAACGAAAGTTGAGTTTGCTGTTTTCCTTTATTACTTCTGTTTGAAACTTGGCTTGCCTGGTTTGTTTTACTTTGATCATTATTCTTGAGTCTGATGGGAATATTTCTGTGCTTTGTTTAGATCCAAATTTGGCATTCCTTTAACTGGATTCCTCCCTAGTGTGTGGCTGCATTTCCTTTTTGGTTGCTGCTTTGACATTTTTTTGGCTAGGTTGATTTTTTTCTTAGCTAGGTTGATTCTTTCCTACCTTAGCTTTCTCAACCTCGTCACTTGCTCTTTCCTAATTCAGGATTTTAAATCTGGATCCATACCCTTTCTTATCTTTGACGTTAATTGTCTCATTAATTTTTTTATTCTTTTTCCTTTGAGCTTTTCTGATTACCTTCCATGGGCCAAAGGGGCTTTCTTTACTTGTTTGAGCACGATCCATTATTGGAATAGACAGCTGGAGGGGTTAGTTTTGGTGTGGGTCAACAACAGTATCTTTGGAATTTTCATTAATGATACCAGGATTTTCTCCCCCAATTTTTTCTTTCCC